>NC_140596.1:36862167-37387167 GCF_057381915.1 Diplotaxodon limnothrissa
AATGTCAAAGCCCTTTTTATTACACAGATAAACTGCCTGCCAGCAATGAATACTAGAAGCTTTAAATTGTTTAGAAAAATAGAAAAAGGTCAAGCATTACAAATAAAACAAACAAATCTACAGTCTACAATAAAAGCATTTAAAACTCCCAACTAGCCCACGATCAAATGAAAAAAGAAAAATTTAAGCAAGTAGATTTAGACTTTATAATGTGTTTCTTTAATATTTTTCCTCCTTTTTGCGTTATGTTTTATTTTGTCAAGTTTACTTTTTTGGTCAAGTAAACCTGCACTTCTTCACCACTAAGAGTACTTGAAAACATCTATTGTGTAGCAGGGATTTCTTTTCTTTTTTTCTTTACTTTTTCATTACTTTCTTTACCTTTATACTTTAAACTACACCACGGCAATGACAAAGTTCCAGCCTTGGGTCAAACACTTGTTGCAGCGTTGCTGTCATTTTGCAGCCTTCATCACCTTTCCAAGAATAGTCAGCCAATGTTTTGTTTTTGTTTGTTTTTTTCAAATCACTTTCAGTGTTCTGTCTATTGAGTTATGAATTAGCGATTTGATATATAATTTTCAAATCATTATCATTTCCATCATTACATATCTGCAGCTTTTGTTGAACCAAATCCTTTGGCTGTTCTGTTGAAGTCCTTCCGTTCTTCCTCCTGAGATTTCCGTTTTATCAGCCCCCTTTCAAACACTGCTGCTATTTTTGTGAGTGGCTTCTCCACTGCTTCTTTCAGCTTCCTGGCGTCAAATCGAGGGCTGTACAGTAAAATTGGGAGACGATTGACAAATGAAGGAACCTCTGCCTGATTATCTTTAGCAGACTTTTTCTTGTCTGAATCAGTCTTGTTGGCGTTGATCTGGTGCATAATTCGCTCTTTAGTGGAGAACATCTGAAAGAGGAGTGCATCCCACATCTTCAGTGCTTTAGGACCTTCTTTGTTCGTAGCTACCTCCTGATCATGTTGGTCTGCTGTCAACTTGTTATCAATTTGTTCTATTTTCTTATTGCTGCCACTGGAATTAACCTGAGGTTTAGCCTCTGGCTCTGGAAACTGGGGTTCCTCTGGCTCAACGACCATGTGCTTCTTCAGTCGTGTCCAACCACTAAGCTTACTCTTAAGGCCTTTTGGCTTCTGGGCTGCTTTCTGCTCACTGGATGAAGGAGATTTTTCTGCTGCAACAGGCTTCTTGTCAGCAATTGAAGATGCAGTTGATGTCACTGACTTCGTGGAGGCTTCGACTATCGGGGTTCCTGTTGGTGCAGCTGGTTTGGACTTGAGAACATCCTTGCCTTTGAGTCCAGTTTTTTGCTGAGATAGCGGTGACGTTCCTCTGTTTGGGGATGGAGCTTTTACTGAGATTGAGGCCTGAGGCAGAGAGGCAGGAGTGGCAGAATCAATCACATCGGCTTTAATCATGGGTGGTTTCATGACAGTATCTGTTGCTGGATTTGTGGGGGAAATGCTCTCTACAAGTTGCTCTGTCATAGAATGAACACTAATAGTTGGTGAGCTAACCTGAGCCACATACTGGGGACACTTTGAGGATTCTATTTGTACATCTGAGGACTGTCTTGGAGACCCAAGACCGACCTGCTTAATGGGAGGTTTTGCTTCTGCTCTGGGTCCACTAAGCAGCGAAGAATAGCTGTGATGGGTGAGAATACTAGCGTCAGTGCTTAGTTGGGGGAGTTTTACATCTTGAGCTGAAATTTTATTGTGTTGAATTGGGGAGTTTATTTTTACCTCAGTGGCTGAAGTATCATTAGTTCTAAGGGGTTTTATTTCTGTTTTTGAGGTATTCTCTAAGATAGCAAATGGCTCGGTGGTTCTAGTAGGTGTATTATTTTGAAAAGCTGTAATTGGAGGGTTTATCTGATCGTTCATTATGGTAGTAGAGGGGTTTATTTCTGTCACATGGTTTAACGTCACAGAGCTTTGAGGGGACAGGGGTATGGTAGGAGTACATGATTGTTTAGGTGTATTACACACTCTTCTCTCTGGTAGAGGGGAAGGTTTAGTTGCTGTATTGGGGCTATGCGGGACTTTTAAATTACTGGTGGCTTCATTGAACCATTGAAAATTTGTAGCAGGCTGTTTATTTGAAGCACCATAAGAGATTATAGGAGAATTTACAACACACATGTTAGTTTCTATTGATTTGTTTGTTTCAGTGGCAGAACTAAGTTGTTTCAGTAGAGTCTGAGAGCCCACTGAATTCACAGTCTGAGCATTATTTCCAATAATTTGACTAGATCTTGCCAGTTGTGTAGTTTGCTGCTCCATAGATGCGCAATATGGTGCAGTATGAACAGTACAAAGGGAAGTTGTTGTATCCATAGATATTTCAGAGTTTTTCAGTTTTCTAGGTGGAGTTGCTGAAGATTTATTGCTTATAACTGGCTCGCTGGAAGAGACTTGTTTATTCACATGGTTTCTAGTAGCAATTTGTTGTTCAGGTGTGTCAGATGATTTGCCAAACTGGTTACCATCAACAGAGCCACAAAGAGAAGTATTCATGACTGGCTTTATTGAAGATAGACTCTCAGATCTGTCATTTTTCATCTGAGGGCCTTTTGGTATCATATGCCTCATTGTAGGGCTAGGAGGCAATGTTTGCTTACCAACTTGTGAAGCATTAAATATTGGATTACCACTCACTGCTGCATCTGCCGTTATTGGCAGGGCAGTTTCCATGTTAAGCCTGTTGGGGACTTTGGTTTCAGCAGGAGGAATAAACTGAGTATTGCTGTTCTGGAAATTGTTTGACTGTGTCTTTTCCCGTTGAATTGCCTCCAGATTTCTTAATAATCTTGGTGGAACTGCATCTGTGAAAGAGTTTGCATTTGGTTTGCTGGCTAGTTTGTTTTCATTTAAGGGTATGCTAACCGCTGTGGTCCCTTTTGAAAGACTAGGAGCAGCTTGTTTTGTTTCAAACTCACAATTTTCTTGCATGTTTTCTGTTTTGGAAATTGTAGTGGAAAGACATTCTATTGCCATATTATCAGTTAATAAACCTTCTCTCTCAGTGATGGCCTGTGGATGTACTTTGTCAACTGCTGAGTTTTTGTCTCTGTTAGCATCAGTATTAATATAATTTGTCAGTTTGGGTTCTGTATTTGCTTGGCTTGATATTACTCCATCTTTAGTATTAAGAACGATTTCAGTTGCTTGTTGAGCAATTACTCTGCTAGAGTTTGTGTAAAAACGTATCCCTTGAACAACATTACTTTGATTACTGGATTCTATAGTCTGTGTGTTTATATTTTTGCTAATATTTGTTAGCTTTTGAGGCTCTTTTGCTGGCACATTGAATGAGTCTGATTTTAAAGGGTTTTTGTTTGAAATCTTGGGTGACTGAATTATGGCGGTATGTAGGGCAGGAGGGTTTGGTTCTGTATTTACAGACATATTTGATAACATGGGCAGACAGCTCTTATTTTCAACTGGTTGATTATGTGTATAAACCTGCATTTCTGCTTTGGGTGGTTGTATAAATTTGGGTCTTTGGTCAGCTACAGGTTGTGTGTAGATACTATACTCGGCAGAACATACAGATGCTGTGACAGGCCCATAGGATACCACAGATCTTGGGGCTGTGATAACTGTCTTCTTAGGGTGCATATTTAAAAAAGTGGGCTCACTGATTGATATATCAGGGATGCATTCGGCCATTAAAGGCATAATGTTCCCAATGTTTGTCTTAGTGGACACTTTAGTTTGCTTTTTGACATCTTCCCTTTGTTTGTGTAGTGTGGCTTCGGCAGGTATTTTAATCAACATTTTGTTGGACTGCTGCATTCCTGAGTTGAACTCATCATTAATTATGTCGCTTTCTGAGAATTTGGACTCTGTCTGTGTGGGAGGAGATTGAACTAATGGGTTTTCACAGTCGGACAGGTTTTTCTCGGGCTTGGCATTGATTTGGACATTTGGCAAACTGACTCCACCAGCAGTTTCGTAAGTTTGGACTGGACCTAGCTCTGTTTTTCCTGACTGGTCTCTTTTATTAGTCTGTGAAACTGTAGGTGTTTTATTGGGCTTGTAACCATTTTCTATAAAATGTACCAGTTTTGCTTCAGGGTGTGTTTCTGCATTTAGATGTATTTTAGTTAAGGCTGAGGAAGAACTTGACAAACCATTGTTATCAGTGAGGCATTTTAGTGCTGCCTCTACAGAAAACTGTGCCACACTTTGTGTGAGTACCTCACCTGCTTTAGGTATTGGTATTGGAGCCTCAGAGTATGAGGCTTTTGGTGTGGATACATCACTTGGGGATTGTTGTATTGTTTTCTGTGCCAAGCCAAGGGGAATCTCAGGTTTTACTGTGTCCACGTTAGATGTTTTAAGTGATTGCATTCCATTACTGTGAGCTTCAGACCAATTTTCCTCAAAGACATCTTTCCTACAAGATATAACCTGTTCAGCTGCATGTTCAGAATTGTTTGATGATGACACAGGTTGTAAACTGTGAACTGAAGAGGGCAGAACCTCATGTCCATTGAGCTGTTTTTCTGGCTTTGAGATATCTGAGCCATCTATGCATACATCTGAGTGTAGTTTATCGGCAAAGCTTTCATTATTCCTCGGGGATACATGGCTGTGATGTGATGTGATAGTCCTAATTCCACCATAGGCAGCATATTCAGCTGGAGTCAGCCCATAATATGTAGATCGTGATTTGGGCTTTGAATTTGCTAATGACATTTGACTCTCCAGCAGTGATGTCAAAGACTTGCGTGCCTCGATGACAGGAGGGCGATAGGTGGTGGACACTGGGCTGGAACACGGTGGTATTTGGACTGATGTCACTGGTGTAGGGTTAGGAGTCTTTGGCACGTAAAGAAATGATGGAATCTTTGGCAAAGACAAAGCTTCATTTCCAGAAAAGTGTCCTGCATTTTGTTTTGGAGTGACAAGTCCTGTTGGTGTTGGTTTGACCATGGGGATGTTAGGTACAGTCATTTTCTCTCTATGGCACAGCTCTGAACTGCCAACACTTAAATTTATAGAACTCCTCTGGGTATGAATGTCTACCTCTTTGTAATTGCTGGCTTGCTTGAAAGCAGACATGTTATTATTATGAGTCTGCCTTTGTTCTTCTGTGGCAGCTGGGGGTTTACTTATAGCACTAGTGTGAATCACTGAATTGTGTCTTGGAGCCTCCTTGGGGAGAGCAGGTACTTGCATATCTTCAGAAGAGCTGAATGCAGGACTTGCGGCAAATAAAAGCGGGTTAGGTTTTGATATTTCAAAAATGGGTGTGGATACTCGATTTGGCATGCAAGAGGGAGTCTTGGGTCTTCCATGCTGTGTCCTAGAAAATGATGTGTTCTCCTCTGTTTTCACCACTGACACAGCTGTTTTCTCCTTGAATGTGGCAGATAATTGTGCACCATGGTAAGCTGAATGTATTGCTGTGAGGTCTTGGATGGAGGAAGGTTTAGAAATTTCATAAAATGTTGCCTTTGATGTATAAATCCTAGTTTGTGTGACTTCAGGCTTTGGCTCTTTCACTGCTTCAACAAGTGATATTTTTGAGGCGGTTACTTCAGGAGACATGTGGCTTGGAACAAAGTGGCTATTACTGGTAGGTCTGGCGGTCCAAGACGATATCTGGCTCTGAGGGTTGTCCTTTGAACCAGTATCGTTCTCCCTCTGGCTCGAAATAAAAGGTTGTGTGTGACTGTTGTAAATTGATCTCAGCACTGGAACAGAAGGTTGTTCTGCAGCTTGAGGAGGTGCCAGGTCTGGGCCATAGTGGGTGGCAGCTGGGGAGAGGGTCAAGCCATGAGTTGATATTTTAGGGCTGGACTGCAACATAGTGACTGGAGGGACTGTTGTGGCTGACCCATGGGAATTTTGTGTCATGTTTACATTGACAGTAGAAGAAAGAAGTGACGTTTTAGGCTTATCGGGTGGCAAGAGGGCTGGTGGACTCAAAGGTGGCATTGTAAAAGGAGTAGCATCGTCAAATAAGAAAGAGGAGCACTCATACAGCGGAGCTACCTGCTCGTCTACTGTCCTGATCTGAGCTGCAAGGGGCTGAGGAGGGAAGCCACCAGTTTGGCCATACGAGATACTCTGAGAATGAGGGAATGCAGATGGAGAGTAACTATAAAGGGAACCAAAGGGAAAACCAAAAACAGATGAATCAGCAATGTAGACTGAATCTGGTGTCTTTGGTGGGCTAGACTGGTCGCTGTGTTCGAGGTCTGTGCTTGCTTCGTTGACAGGCGACAAACAGGAGCGAAAGGGGATTGGCGTCTGTGTGAGGCTGCCTTTTTTCTTGGCTCTCTTCTTCTTGAGTTTCTGAAGTCTTGCGTTGTCTTTTCCCGGCTTTGGCAATAAGGGCGGAGGATATGGCTGGGAAAGGTCAGACTCCAGCCCGTTGCTGTAGTTGATTTCCATCAGCATTTCACACTACAAAACAGGTGACATACGTCAGTGAGAGATGATGGATTAGTCTAAATAATGCAAAAGAAGAGTTCTGACTAAGACTAGTTTGCTTAGTCAATATTTGTAATTAGACAAAGACAACATTTCCTCAAAAAAGAAATTAACTCTATAAAAACATCAAACAAATACTTTTGTGATGATGTTAGACATCACCATTGCTAAACACACTGATGATGAAAAAGGTTTTGGAATTCCCTTTTAAGGCTTAAGAAATAGACTATTAAGTCTTCAGAGCAGCTTTTTTTGTTTTTTTTTATGAGATGTTGCAATGCATGATAATCTCAGTCGCTGCACAGCTGCAAATGTTGTTTTTGTTCCACAACAAAGTTGACACAAAATGTACACATGAAGTGCCAGAAATATTATGAGCAACCTATCTTCATTAATTAGAGATAATAGGTGTTTGATAAAGGTAATTCATTCTACAAGTGTAAATGCTAATAATATGTTTGTTTGTTTTTTCCTTCACAGTTGGCCACTTCTATGAAGATTTGTAAAACGCATGTTGGATTTTGAAAGTACAATGCCACTATCACTTGACAATTCTCTGTATTTCTGCCTTTAGGTTGGGGAAAGTACTTAAATTTTCTGTTTCTTGTGGCACTTTGTTGTAATATTGCAAAATGTAGTGAAGCAAAAAGTAGGTCCTATCTCTGTTTATACTATATTTTTCTGTGAATGATATCTGATGGAACTTAATACATCTTTGACTACAGATAAATAAATTCAGTTACACTGAGTGCTGATGATTGATTATGGTATTTTATCTGTTTATAATTTTCTTCTTTTGCATTCATTGATTTGCTGCTTAGGTGCACTTAAAATCTTTTGCTGTGTGCCCAGAATTCATCTGCATGCTAGATTTACTGATTTAACCTCTGCGGATGGGCTCCAGGCCAAGTTTTCAGCTAGGTTTGGGAAACTATGAGCTCATATGACAGCAGGCTCATTAGCAGGTTTCATAACTTTTAATTGGGTCCTGAAGATGCTGCACAGTTACAAGAAGTGTCACTATTTGAAATAGAAAGGCATGTAAAGTCCTTCCTTAAGGCAAGACTGCTTTGAAAGGATGACAAACTGCTACTAAAAATAGTGTCTCAAGAAGACTGCAGGATTTAAAAATGGCCTCTGTACCAAATAAAAGTAAACCCAAGGAAGCTCACTGACACATACAGGAGGGTGACCAGATTCATGTTGAGGAGAGGGGTGGTAGCTTTGAGTCCATGACCAAAGTTTTAAAAAGTGAGAGGGAGTAAACTCGGCTGAAAATGATCAACCACTGATGGCACAAATGGTAAAGTGTCCTCACCTACATAACAACTTTTTAGCATTTGTGCTTGTATAGAGTGTTTTACAATGTGTTTGTTCATACAGTCATTCACACAACAATGGCAACAGGAGCCATCAGGGGCAACTTTAGGTTCAGCATAGGAAACTTTGGCACAAAGAGAACAACTGAGGATAGATCTACAAATACAGCATTTCACGGATTATCTACTATACTGTCTAAGCCACACCTTACCAAACAGAATTAGAGGTCAAAGCCTAAAACCATGATTATCAGACATACCTATAAAAGAAGCAAATTTAAGACGCAAATGAAAGAGAATTACTCTACAAAGTTGAACTCCGGCTTGAAACCGGCTTAGTTTCAGTTGGATATAATGTTGTTTTGTTGTGGACTCAAGCAGTCTGTGCTGCTGAGTATGAGCTGAATCGTTCCCTTTCCTCCTGAACTCTGGAGTATCTTTGGGTGGCTGCAGAAAATGTCTGCACTCTAATTTTAGTCTTAGGGAAATAAGAGCAAACATCCTGACACCGAGCACCTGCTGCCTGCTGTCCTGCACTCACTGAAACAGCCTCAGTCTGCTGGAAATTAATCCCAGGGCCAAATCCTCTGAGTTGCTCCCAGTGTGAGCTTAGCCTCATGTTTCGAAGTGATGATTTTTCTTAAATTTTTATTGTCCTGCTTGCACCAGTTTGGTCCGAAGAAAGCATCAGACGTTTAGCCCTTACATGAGCTTGATTTCCTTTAAATACATTAATTGTAGCAAATCTTCTGTGAAATCTTCTGCCCCACCTTCAAATTTTAACACCCTTGGATATTTGGAAGGTCTTCTGCAAATGTTTATCATGAACCCCTGTTGTCAAAGTGACTCCTGCTGTCACAGTGACAAGAAGGCCAGCTGACACTCAAGAAGACCCCCTTTTAAGGCTCTGGGGTTGGACGTGGGAGGTCTCCAGAGCAGCAACTCAAAAGAGGAAAGTATAAGATTAGCTGCTTGCATTCAAACTGTGTCATGACCTCAATCTTTAAAGAGCTCAATTAGGCAAAATGGAGGCCGAGCATGACAATTGTTATCAGAGTGCTGCACATATTCGAAACACTTACCTGAAGTGTTAAGTGTTAGGTAGATGTTGTTTGTGTTTTATTGGTCAAACTGCAAAGCAAACAACATTTTTGTGTAAGAAAATAATTGAAGAATTAATTTAGACAAGAATAAATCTGTTGTTGCACAGTTTTGATTGAAAACTGGTTCGTGCTTTGATTTTTGCTGTCATAGCACAAAACTGCTGAAAAGTTCATTTTAAACTTTGCATTGCAAGCTTTCCTTCTCACGGATATTATGTCTGATATGCATCATGCGTTTAAGATTTCACATCGTGCACTTGTTGCTATCAAATCCCAGGAATATGTTAAAGAACCACCAGCTTGTCAATCAAACAGACACTGAGTTTGACTGGTTTACCTTCAGTGAGTGGCTGTCAGGACCAACTGCTCTCTGCTTGTTAATCCCAGCTCAGGGTGCCACAGGGCCGTCCCGTCCTGAAGTGAATTTGAGCCTTGGGGAGCAAGCTACAGTGGCCGTGGCTACTCCAAAAATAAAAATGTTTCCTGCAGTGTGTGTTGCAATGGCAGATGGGGGGGTTTCCATGCCACCTGAGATGGCGGAGGTGCCGCCCCTACAGGCAGCTGAAGGCCACCTCTACCTGAAGAAAGGTGGTAACTTTTATTTACAGCAACTTAGTCATCCGGGTGGACATCAGCTGGACTGGGGTCACTGGTTTGTAACCCACATTTAATTGTTGTTTACATCACAGCCATGCAATACAGAAAAAACATGCATGGTTACCTGGCTAATTAGTTGTCCACTATAATGATATGGTTAGCGACTCAATCATAAAGTTGTGATTAATAAATTAGTATGACAATCTTTTTTGCCTCTGAAAGTATAGATATAGAATTTACCACCAGAGGCAGTATTGTGCCGCACAGTGTAGCAACTATGAGATAGTATTGTCAATATACTTATTTATGTGAAACTGTGCTGGGATGCTGGTTGTTGAATACTGAGCTCTGATACCTGAAATTAATAACTAACTATCACTCAGTTTTAAAAGATGGGGTGGGGATATTCGGCAATTCACTGCATTGCAAATATTACAAGACCCAAGCAGCCACAGGAAACAAATCCGTTCTTTATAATGTGATTTATTTACAAAGTGAAAAAAAAAGAGGAACAACAAAACGGGAGTGTCAACACTTCAGGGTGAGCCAAGGCCAAAATAATAAACAAAAACAAATCTACACAAATCTTGCACCCCTGACCTTACCAAAACAAAGTCAAAAATAAAGACAGAGTCTAACCTCCTTAACTAATTCAAAACAGGAGAAAATGGGTGATCAAAAGAAACGGCAGCTCACCCCTACCCACTCCACTTCCACGCTATTGTAATAACATGGTTCTGATCACTCCAGTCTAATTTCAGTTGTTGGGCGAAATTTTATTTGTGGTTTTTCTAAATTTAATCTTGAACGCATTTTTGCAGTTTTGTCTTTCTAGTCTGACCTAACTGACTCTTTTACTGCTACATCAATAACTGCGCTGTGCCCTGGAGCGGCTTAATTTTTTTTTGAAATCGCAATGGCACACTACCCAGACGACTCTGACTCAGACATGGAACTTACCTCGTTACCTATGTGCCAGATAGTTGAAAATGTGACTCCTAGCCTTAGCCAACAAGTGGTGGAGTTAAGAACTGAGGTGAATAAGCTTAGTGATTGTTCACGTGACTCACTGAACATACAGCAGAGTTTACTAAAGCAGTGGGACCAACTCACAACGGGGAATTCTCCCCCTCCTGCTGTCCCACAGTCTCCTGTTTTCCCAATGGCCACATCGATACCTCATGTTCCTGCGAGGGACAAAACTGAACCCACCAACAGTACCAATCCGTTCCTGGCCAGCAACCCATTTCAACCTACAAATCCTTTCCTCCCATCTCACTCACTTGAGCTCAGCAGCACTTCCAGAGTAATTGCGGCAGCTTTACATCACGTCAAACTGGAGCCTCCTGTGTATGCTGGGGACGGCAAAGTGCAACCTGAGGACTGGTTAAATGCAGTTGGCACATACAAAGCCTCATTGAACCTAACCGATGGGCAATTGCTAAACGAACTGCCACACTTTCTTGCAAAAGAGCCCGGGAAATGGTTCAAGGCATTGAGCTCCCACATCACATCATGGGCTCAATTCTGTCAACTGTTTAAGACAGTTTTTCTGCCCTCCGACAACCAAGAACGCATCCTGAGAGGAATTTTGGATCATGTTCAGGCTCAGGACGAACCGCTCCCAACCTTTGTTGCCCACATGTTGAGTGAGTTTGACAAACTGAAGAGTCCTCCACCTGAAAAAGACAGAATCGACCTAATTAGTAAACATGCTCTTGAAAAATACAGAGTTGCCCTGTATGGTGCTAATGTCACTTCTGTAATGGACCTGCTGCTACGTGTTCATGAGCTTCACTCAGTGACCACAAAGACCACAGCCTGCTTTATGTGGCAAAGACAACTATAAGCCTGAACCTTACTGCTTCAAATGCTCTCAGCCAGGGTTCACTACACGCACCTGCCCAAACTGTAACACCCAACCTCATTTGCCACAACGAGCCTCAAACACCGCTAGGCATGGCCCAGTCCAGCCATTGCTGGTACCTGGCCCATCTGACCCTGGCCATGAAAAGGTGGAATTAAGCAGCACCACATTCCAGCCACAATACAGGCAGTCAGGAAACTACAGGAGGGGAGGACATTTCACAGAGGCCAACCTTCCCCCAGTTACTAACGGAGCCTCACACGCCCGATTCACTACAGGGTGGACACAGTCTTGGATACTTGGAAGACAATTTTTCACAAGTCCACTGGAATACCCCACTAAGAACGAAAGTGAACTTCAATGCTTCATCTGTGGATGCTACCCTCGACACGGGTGCTTCCCTCTCGGCTGTACGAACAGATCTCATTCAAGTAAATGACTCTTACCCTAGAAAAACAAGTGAGTGGAATTGTCCTGCAGTTAACCTCGCCAATAATGCGCCCTGTATCCCTGACGGTGCTATTTGGCTCAATATTGGATTCATGAACAAAAACCTTTACCAGCGTTTTGCAATAATACCAGATTTGTCCTCTCCTTTCATTCCGGGAATGGATTTTATGGCAAGAGCTTCTGTTTCTATTCACATTCCCACTAGAACAGTCTACATTGAGGACATCCCCTGCCCACTCGCAGACAATGAAGAGGACCTTCAAAATGATTACTCACATTCACCTGGAACACTGATGTCTTTGGACTTGATTCGCTCAGACTTAACAGCCAAACTGTCTGAAGCAAGTCTCTCAGAGAACAACAAGGATGCTTTACTCAATCTGCTCAGCAAGTTTAGCTCCTTGTTTGATGGTCAACTTGGTCGAACGGCTCTCACTGAGCACGCCATAGAGACTGGCAATGCAACACCTGTCAATCTCCCACCCTACCGCACATCACCTGCTAAGAAACGTGTGATTGACAAACAAGTGCAACAAATGTTGAAGGACAACATCATTGAACCTTCCACATGCCCTTGGGCAGCTCCTGTAGTCATTGTAAATAGAGCTGCCGCGGAACCAAGGTTTTGTGTGGACTTTCGAGGGCTCAACCAAGTTACCTGAAAAGACTCTTATCCCCTGCCTCGTGTAGATGAGTCTTTGGACTTTCTGGCACGGGGAAAGTTTGTCTCGACATTGGACTTAGCGCAAGGCTATTGGCAGGTTGCGGTAGCAGAGGACTCGAACCCTAAAACTGCCTTCATCTCTCACTGGGGTCTCTTTCAGTTTCGGGTGCTGCCTTTTGTGCTCTGCAACGCACCTGCAACTTTTCAGAGACTCATGAACTCTGTGCTTGCTGGCCTCATTTACAAAACATGCGCAGTCTACCTGGATGACATTGTTATCGCCTCACCTACCTTTGAACAGCACTTGGTGGATCTTGAGGAGGTGCTGGGCAGACTCTAGGCTGCTGGCTTGTCATTAAAGCTCAAAAAGTGCCAATTCTGCCTCGATGAATTCACCTTTCTCGGGTACCGCATCACATCATCAGGTGTTAAGCTCGATCCAGACAAAGTAAAGGCGGTTAAGGAGTTTGATACCCCAACCTCGGTGAAACACGTCGGTCAGTTCCTTGGCTTGACTGGCTATTATCGGCGCTTCATTCAGAATTATGCCTGCCATGCTGAACCTCTTCACGCCATCACCAGAAAGGACAATGCTTTCCACTGGGATGACAGCTGTCGAAGGGCCATGGACACTTTGAAGGACCATGTCACATCAGCCCCGATCCTGTCATTTCCAGACTTCAACCCCCCCCCTTTTCCATTCACGCTGATGCATGTGACATGGGTCTTGGGGCAGTGTTGATGCAAAAGAATGACAAGGGTCGTGAGTATGTTGTGGCTTTTGCTAGTCGCTCCCTTCACAAAGCTGAACTACCCTACTGCACTTCAGAGAAGGAGTGCCTTGCTGTGATATGGGCCCTGGAACACTTCCGCCCATATGTTGAAGGTGTTCATGTTACTATCTTCACTGACCACAACAGTCTCAGGTGGCTCATGTCTCGTCAAAACCCAACGGGCCGACTCGCCCGCTGGTCATTTCGCTTGCAGGACTTTGATTTCACAATAGTGCACAAACCGGGTGCACAAAACAAAGTTTCCGACGCACTGTCACGCAACCCTTTGCCTCTGACCTGTGACAGGCCGACTGATCTTTTACCAGATCATGCTGTTATGGGCAGCCTGGACATTCGTACTCTGCCCCCCGTCATTCTGGCTGACCGTTCACAATTGAGACAGCTGCAGTTAGACGATCATGTCACAGGTCCACTCCTCAGAGACATTGAAGCAGACTCTCTGAACAGCTCGGACAGTGCCACCTTGTTACAGTATGTTGTGTATGACTCTCTTTTGTATTACAGAGAACCCAAGTCCACATGTGCTTTGCACCCTTTGAAAGAGCTGAAACTATTTGCCCCTACTTCCATGAGAGGCACCTTGCTGGACTATTACCGCGACCACTCCACAGCAGGTCACTTGGGTGTGACATTGGCTAGACTGCGTTTTAGGTTTTTCTGGCCCAAAATGGCAGCTGATGTGAAACGCTATGTGATTTCATGCTCAGTGTGCCAACTCACCAAGCCAAGTCAGAAAAAAGCAGCTGGTCTTATGGTTCCCATTGTCCCCCAGAAACCCTGGGAGTATGTGGGTGTGGATTTTGTTGGGCCACTTCCCCGCACCCCCACTGGTAATGCTTATTTGATCGTGTTTGTTGACTAAATGGGTTGAAGCCAGCACTGTCAAAGAAGCTACATCTCAGGTAGCAGCTGGTAAATTCGTCACTGACATTTTTGCTAGACATGGTACACCCACTTACGTGATTTCTGACAGAGGGTCTCCTTTTGTGAGTGAGCTTTTTGAACATGTTGTTTCTGCCTTAGGCTCGGTGCACAGACTCACTACGGCATATCACCCTCAGACAAATGCTACTGAACACGTCAACCGGACTCTGAAAACTGCAATCCGCGCTTATGTAGGTGATAAGCACACATCATGGGACAAGTTTCTCCCTCAGATTTGCTTTGCTCTGCGTACCGCC
The DNA here is from genome assembly GCF_057381915.1 of Diplotaxodon limnothrissa. Classification (NCBI taxonomy): domain Eukaryota; kingdom Metazoa; phylum Chordata; class Actinopteri; order Cichliformes; family Cichlidae; genus Diplotaxodon; species Diplotaxodon limnothrissa. Next base: position 36,876,609 of record NC_140596.1, read on the forward strand.
CCCCATGACAGGACAGGTATGACTCCTGCCATGATGCTTTATGGTCGTGAGTTAGACACCCCGCTTGACCTTATCACTCAGCCTTCTACAGCAGGTGTTGATGAACTGGGTGTGCCTTACCCTGAGACTCTGAGAGCCTCCCTGCAGGAAGCTCATGACCACGCCAAAGCAGCTCTGGACTATAGCCATGACAGACAAAAACATTACTATGACTTGAGACATCGACATGCCACGTTTCGTGTTGGTGACCTTTTGAGAGTTAAGACGCACCCCAGGTCAGACGCTCAGTCTAACTTTACTGCTAAAGTTGCACCACTGTTTCAGGGACCATTGTGTGTATCTCAGAGACTCAGTGATGTTAATTACAAGCTCACTTGGGTGGACTCCGGTGTGGATGCAGGTGTTTATCATGTTGTGAACATGCAACCGTTCCATACCTGGGACTCTCTCACTTCCAAAGAACATTTTGTTTCATCACCTGCTGGGAGAGAGACCACAGGGGATCTGAACTCTGACTCTCAGACCCACCCTGGCCGCCCTGCAGACACTGACATTGACTCTGAGCCATTCCCCTTTGATTTACCGGATATTGACTCTTCTTCTGGTGTGGGAGCTGTTTCAGACAGTCTTTCACCCAGATCTGTCCAGCACCCAGCTGCTGGTGGACATTATAATCTCACGGCCAGACGTTGCCCCAGAGTTACGTCTGGCTGGAGCAACAAAAGATGGACTAATGATTTTCACACAACCAGGCTTGATCTGAAGTGAAATGTTTTGGTTAAACCTGTTTGATGCTGTCTTGTTGCATTGCTATTTTGAGTCATGATATGTAGATGTTTCTGTTTGCTCTACTTAATCCAGTTTTATGGCTCTTTAGTGTGTTAAGATTCATTCTTGGCATTTACTTAAAAAAAAAAAAGTGAAAAATCTAAGGAAACTGATTTTCCACTGTACATATTCGTCTTATTTTCACCAATTTCATTTTTAAATGGTCTTTTGCCCTGTGTGTGTGCACCAATCTTAGCTGTAACCTCTATGTATAGGGTACTGTTAGGTGCGGTGTGTGCTTTTTCAGCTGTGTACGGCTGAGGACAGCCTTTTTCTCACCAGGGGGACTATGTAATAGTTGCTATTGTAATGCAGTGTATCACCACATGGTGGCGCCTCCTGTCTCATGACTGGTGTGTCATCCCCTTTTTGTTCTTCTTCGCACTCCTCCTGTAATGGATGCTCCCGTGTGTGCTCTCGTGTAATGTGTGGTAGAGGTAGCACTTTTATTTTTGATATTGTAAATAAATGAGTACTTTTGGAAAGTCAAAAGCTGTTGCTCATTCGCTATCCACCTGCACACCTCTGCGATAGATTAAGGCCACACTGTTTAAGTACACTTTTTTCATATTGCTTGGTCTTGTAATTTTCCAATAAAAACAGTTCATGCTTTGTGCAGAGAAAGTCCTTTAATAAATGTCCGGCATCTGGCTGTAGGCGGCTGGCTTCATCTCCACCGCACGTTACAATATGTTTAACACTTCAGTTTTAAGTTTTATTTGTCATATGCAAGTTAGCACTGGGTCAACATTGCAATGAAATGTATTTGATGAGCTGAAGACAGTCACTCAGCAGAATGGTACAGTAGAACAAAATAGTAAAGAGCAAAATATTAATAAAATAGTCAAAGAAAAACAGATTTACAGTTCACAGACTAAATATATACATATATATATATATATATATATATATATATATATATATATATATATATATATATATATATACATAAAAACACCCAGCACGCCCCTGCGGGCGGTTTATCCTTCAAGCTCGGGTCCTCTACCAGAGGCCTGGGAGCTTGAGGGTCCTGCGCAGTATCTTAGCTGTTCCCAGGACTGCGCTCTTCTGGACAGAGATCTCCGATGTTGTTCCCGGGATCTGCTGGAGCCACTCGCCTAGCTTGGGAGTCACCGCACCTAGTGCTCCGATTACCACAGGGACCACCGTTACCTTCACCCTCCACATCCTCTCGAGCTCTTCTCTGAGCCCTTGGTATTTCTCCAGCTTCTCGTGTTCCTTCTTCCTGATATTGCTGTCATTCGGAACCGCTACATCGATCACTACGGCCGTCTTCTTCTGTTTGTCTACCACCACTATGGTTGGTTAGCCACCACCATTTTGTCCGTCTGTATCTGGAAGTCAACAAGGTCCGCGTCAGGTGTTGAGGAACCAGGGCACCCTGACGAAAAGTGGGCTACTGGAACAAGAAGGCATCGGTGGGCAAGAGACGAAAACAGAGCGTTGTTGGAATGCTACTACGCAAGTAACCCCGGCGGAAGGGGCTACATGAATAGGATGAGGGACCTATGGATTCTTCGATACCCAACATCCACAATGACGGCGAAACAACTAGTAGCTCAGTGTTCCAACATTCGAAAGAAGGGACTGCTCTCACAGCTAGAGATTGACGAGGTACAACACAAATGCTACGGCAAGGAGGAGTCAGGACGCCAGGTCAGGGGGGCGATATCATCACCCCCACCCGAGATTGGGTACATAGCCCCAAGTGCGATAGGAGAAGGATCGTTGAGTGCGAGAGGAACTGACCTGAAAAATAGGATCATGGCCAAGCTTGAAACCTGGATCCCCCGTAGCCGGTTACCAAGATTACGTGAAGTACCCTCAGAAGGTCTGCTAGATGATGTTAATGCAGCACTACGGGAAATACATATATATATATATATATATATATATATATATATATATATATATATATATGTATATATATGTGTATATATATATATATATATATATATATATATATATATATATATATATATATATATATATATATATATATATATGTATATATATGTATATATATGTATATATATATATATATATGTATATATGTGTGTGTATTTCCCGTAGTGCTCAATTACATGGGTGGGAGCTAGTGTGTTAGCGCAGTTAGCTCGTTAACGTGTTGGCCGTCTAGCCCCATGCACGGGGCGATCGGCGGTAGCTCGTTAACGGAGATTTGCCGTGTTGTGGCGTTAAGGTCATTTCAACGAGATTAACCTGAAATCACTAGTGGGAACACAACGAATATGACTGCACATTTACGCCGACATCATCCTAGTGCAAAGACAAAAACAACAAGCATGCTACTAACTTTAGCCGAGTCATTTAGACAGCTGTTAGCACATGATTCTCCTTATGCTGCTGAGAATATAGCCCAGAAGAAGCGGATAGTATAGCTTTTATTTTGGAAAGACACATTTCTCTGTAATAAACTCTCTTTTCCAAAGATGAGTGATTCCTCAATCAGATACAGGGCTTGCAATATCGCTAGCCCGACGTCCTGGGGCTAGCGATTTTTTTCAGTCGGGCTACCAAAATCTATCTCTTCCCTGCCCGTCGGGCTATTGTAGGAAGGAAAAATATATGTCAATGCTTTTGCATTCTTTCAGAAATGTAGCTGGGTAATTATGTCATTGGCATCGGTGAGCCACTGTCAATATGTGACATATTGAAATCGCATTTGAATTTGCGCTTGTTTTTTTGCTTTCACTTTGCAATCGCGCGAACTGTGTATAGAGAGCGACAGCACTGATCTGTGAGTGATGATAATTTGTGCACCAATTCCTCTGACATCGTCTTATTAATCGTTAGCTTACTATGCAAACATGACAAGTGAAATCTCCCGCAGCAAGCTTAAACACGTGAGAGGTTGATCGCGCAGAGAATCGTTGAGCTTATGTGAGTGCGTGTGTAAAAGCAGGAGGATATATATTTCATTTCTTCTGAGCCAAATAAGATAGGTCAGGGTGAAGAAGTGACAGCCAAAGAAAAGCTTACCACAAAACGGAGAAGTTATGACAAATCAGACTATAAGGCAAAAAGAAAGTGCAGCTTTATGGTTTCATGGACAAAATAATTTCTGTGGCTGCAATATGACGAGCTAAATAACCAGGGCTGCACATAAGTGGTCCGCAGGTGCGCATTCGCTGTCAAAATAAAAAACACGCACAAGGGTTAGGGTTAAATTTAAAAACTGTACTTTTGAGTTAAAATATATATTTATAATAAAAGGCATGAACATTTTTTTTGTATCGAAAAAATATCGAACCGTGACACCAAAGTATCGAACTGAACCGAACCGTGAATTTTGTGTATCGTTGCACCCCTAATATATATATATATATATATTAGGGGTGACACCAAAGTATCGAACCGGTTCGGTTCGATACTTTGGTATCACGGTTCGATATTTTTTCGATACAAAAAAAATGTTCATGCCTTTTTAATTTGTCTTTTATTAAAATTATAAATATATATGTTAACTCAAAAGTACAGTTTTTAAATTTAATGTTGCTGAAACAAAAGTAATTAAAATATATATATATATATCTCAGGGCTCTCAAAATTTCAAAATCCCCGGTAGCCCTTCGGGCAGGGACTCTTCAGTTTTTGGTAGCCCAAAATAAATGTAATTAGCCCGAATAAAAAAGAGAGCAATTTTTTGATTGAAGTTTTGTTTCCTTTACAATATTATACATTAAAGTATAATATTGTAAAGGAAACAAAACATTAATTAAAAAATTGTTGAAAAACAAATTACAACATTGTATAAAAATTACAATCATCAACTCAAATACTTGGTTCTAATTGAACAGAAATTTCTATGAACTTGTAAGAACTGTGTAGGACATGAATCAGTCTGTGTCAGATCCTGAATTTGAAATTTCCACTGAAGTCACGGGTAAGAGACAAGTGGAACCAAGATCTAGGCCATTTGCTTTTTGAAGTTTGCAAAGACTGCTAAATTTTGCCACTATTTGCAACATAGTACGCTGTTCTAAACAGATTTTTCAGGTTTATTTTTAGTATGTTATTTGCAATTGGTGTTTGTTCTGGGAAAGATATTGCAGACTGAGCAATAATGCATTTCTTGCATTTCTCATGGGTTCTAATGGGGGCCTTTCTTAAAATGACTGGTCCCAGTAACAAAGGCGCTTGTCGACTCAGAAATCGAGAGAAAACCAACAACACACCCGGCAGAACATTATGTTATTTACACGGGTGCACATAAGTGGTCCGCATGTGCGCATTCGCTGTCAAAATAAAAGACGCGCACCAGATAAGAAGTTGCAACGCGCATTTGCGTCCATATAAAAAGCACTGTTTTTGTCTGCTAGAGCGGGATTTTCACGGCACATTCTGCACCACATCTCTGTGCGTTCATCATTTGTTTGAAGCCAGCTCACCTCCTGCAACCACTTTTCCGAGAATACGTGCTTCTTTTGTGGTTCGGACTCCTTCTGACATTTGTTTGGAGGTGGAGGAACACCAAAGTAATTGCTTAAAGGAGCTTGCTTCTTCGACATCTTTAAGAGTTCTAAACAAATGTCTGTCCTCCTCCAGAAAATCGTATGTATGCAAACACGCGTTGCAACTTCATATCTTGTGCGCGTTTTTTTTTATTTTGACAGCGAATGCGCACCTGCAGACCACTTATGTGCAGCCCCGGTTATATAGCTCGTCATATTGCAGCCACAGAAATTCTTTTGTCCATGAAAGCATAAAGCTGCACTTTCTTTTTGCCTTATAGTCTGATTTGTCATAACTTTTCCGTTTTGTGGTAAGCTTTTCTTTGGCTGTCACTTCTTCACCCTGACCTGTCTCATTTGGCTCAGCAGAACTAAAATATATATCCTGCTGCTTTTACACACACACACATAACGGTCAGCGATTCTCTGCGCGATCAATCTCTCATATGTTTAAGCTTGCTGCGGGAGATTTCACTTGTCATGTTTGCATAGTAAGCTAACGATTGATAAGACGATGTCAGAGGAAATGGTGCGCAAATTATCATCACTCACCAATCAGTACTGTCGCTCTCTATACACAGTTCGCGCGATTGCAAAGTGAAAGCAAAAAACAAGCGTAAATTCAAACGCGATTTCAATATGTCACATATTGACAGTGGCTCACCGATGCCAATGACATACAGTGGGGCAAAAAAGTATTTAGTCAGCCACCGATTGTGCAAGTTCCCCCACCTAAAATGATGACAGAGGTCAGTAATTTGTACCAGAGGTACACTTCAACTGTGAGAGACAGAATGTGAAAAAAAAATCCATGAATTCACATGGTAGGATTTGTAAAGAATTTATTCGTAAATTAGGGTGGAAAATAAGTATTTGGTCACCTCAAACAAGGAAAATCTCTGGCTCTCACAGACCTGTAACGTCTTCTGTAAGAAGCTTTTCTGTCCCCCACTCGTTACCTGTATGAATGACACCTGTTTGAACTCATCATCTGTATAAAAGACACCTGTCCACAGCCTCAAACAGTCAGACTCCAAACTCCGCCATGGCCAAGACCAAAGAGCTTTCGAAGGACACCAGGAAAAGTATTGTAGACCTGCACCAGACTTGGAAGAGTGAATCTACAATAGGCAAGCAGCTTGGTGTGAAAAAATCAACTGTGGGAGCAATCATCAGAAAATGGAAGACATACAAGACCACTGATAATCTCCCTCGATCTGGGGCTCCACGCAAGATCTCATCCCGTGGGGTCAAAATGATCATGAGAACGGTGAGCAAAGATCCCAGAACCACACGGGGGGACCTGGTGAATGACCTGCAGAGAGCTGGGACCAAAGTAACAAAGGTCACCATCAGTAACACACTACAACGGCAGGGAATCAAATCCCGCAGTGCCAGACGTGTTCCGCTGCTGAAGCCAGTGCATGTCCAGGCCCATCTGAAGTTTGCCAGAGAGCACATGGATGATACAGCAGAGGATTGGGAGAATGTCATGTGGTCAGATGAAACCAAAGTAGAACTTTTTGGTATAAACTCAACTCGTCGTGTTTGGAGGAAGAAGAATACTGAGTTGCATCCCAAGAACACCATACCTACTGTGAAGCATGGGGGTGGAAACATCATGCTATGGGGCTGTTTTTCTGCCAAGGGGACAGGACGACTGATCCGTGTTAAGGACAGAATGAATGGGGCCATGTATCGTGAGATTTTGAGCCAAAACCTCCTTCCATCAGTGAGAACTTTGAAGATGAAACGAGGCTGGGTCTTCCAACATAACAATGATCCAAAACACACCGCCCTGTCACGGCGGGGTGCGCCAATGTGTGTGGAAACAGGACCCAAAAGCAGATGATGACGAGGAATTGTAATGATTAACAGAAAGGTGAACCTTTAATGCGATGACGGCAGGGAAATGAACCAAGAGACCAAAAACAAACAGGCAAAACACTAAGAAACAAAATACTAAATGGTACTGAGACCAAAACCTAAACTATGACTGTGGTGGAAAAATAATAAACAAAGACCATGACTAAGACTAATAATACATAACAGATGAAAACTAGAGCTATGACTGAGGTGAGGTAAACAGGCTAAGACCATGACTAAAACTGTGACCCTGGTGAGATAAACAGACGAACCGACAATGGCATGAAGAAAACAAAAGGCTTAAATACAGACATGAGGTGATCAGGGGAAGTGGGGACACATGGGGGAACAGCTGACAGACATAAACCTAATGACAGGACCAGGAGAGAAAGCTAAATACAATGAACAAAGAACACATGACATTGTCAAAATAAAACAGGAAATACTAACAACTAAACATGACAACACAACTCAACAGACCCAACACGTGATGAATAAATACCAAACCCCAAAACATAGAAAACCCAGGAACAATAACCAATAACTGCCTAAACTAAAGGCAAAATAGGAAATAACACAAACTAATAACATATCAAAAAATACAAAGAAAACTCAGAGTGCTGGGTCGGAGACCCAGCCTGTGACAGAGCCCCCCCCCTCAAGGGCGGATTCCAGACGCCCGAAAACAACCAGAAAACAAACACAAAAACCACAACAACCCACCCAGGGCGGGCGGAGGGGGACCAGGAAGGAGGGCCGGAAACAAAACCAAAAACAAAGCACCAGAAGCACACAGGCCAAAAACAACAAGGGCACAAAAATCCGAGACCCATCTTCAGGAGGGCGACCACGAACCCGGCAGAACAGGAGCGCATGGCGAAGCGGTTCAGGTGGCCGCCCCGGAGGTCGACAGCGAAACCAAAGAAAATCCAAAAGTTCAGGAGGCCGCCCCGGAGGTCGACAGCAAAACCAAAGAAAATCCAAAAGTTCAGGAGGCCGACCAGGAGGCCAACGGTCCAGCAGTCCAAAACCCATGAGCTCAGGGGGCCGACCCGGAGGTCGAGAGCACAGCAGGTCAGAAGACAAAAGTTCAGGAGGCCGACCCGGAGGTCGAAAGCACAGCAGGTCGGAGGTCAAAGGTCCAGGGGGCCGACCCCGACGGCAATGATGTCCAGCTGACGGCCCGGAAAGCGGCCGGCGATCCCGAGGGACAAAACGAGGCTTGGGCGACGGCAACACAACCGCAGAACCAGGCGAGGCCGACACAGAAACAGAGGCCGAAGCCGGACCAGGCGGAGGCGAAACAGGAACAAAAACCGAAGCCGGCCCAGGCGGAGGCAAAGCAGGAACAAAAGCCGAGGCCGGAACTGACGACAGCGAAACAGGAGTCGAGGCCGAAACCGGACCAGGCGAAACAAAAGCAGAAGCCGGACCAGGCGTAGCAGAGGCCGCAGCCGGACCAGGCGAAACAAAAGCAGAAGCCGGACCAGGCGTAGCAGAGGCCGCAGCCGGACCAGGCGAAGATGAAGACTCTGACGCAGCCGGACCAGGCGAAGATGACGACTCTGACGAAGCCGGACCAGGCGAAGATGACGACTCTGACGAAGCCGGACCAGGCGAAGATGACGACGCACAGGCCGGAGCCGCAGCAGACGAAGCACAGGCCGGAGCCGCAGCAGACGAAGCACAGGCTGGAACTGGACCAGGCGAAGCACAGGCTGAAGCTGGACCAGGCGAAGCACAGGCCGAAGCTGGACCAGGCGAAGCACAGGCCGAAGCTGGACCAGGCGAAGCAGAGGCTGAAGCTGGACCAGGCGAAGCAGAAGCACAGGCTGAAGCTGGAACAGGCGTAGCAGAAGCAGAAGGTGGCTGGACGAGCTCCTCGGGCCCGCCAGCAGACGTGGCATGAGGCCGGAAGGGCTCCTCGGGCCCCCCAGCAGACGTGGCATGAGGCCGGAAAGGCTCCTCGGGCCCCCCAGCAGACGTGGCATGAGGCTGGAAAGGCTCCTCGGGCCCCCCAGCAGACGTGGCATGAGGCCGGAAGGGCTCCTCGGGCCCCCCAGCAGACGTGGCATGAGGCCGGAAGGGCTCCTCAGGCCTCCCAGCAGACGTGGCATGAGGCTGGTGCGGTTCTCCTGAAACCCCAGCTGACGAGGCGTGAGGCTGGACGGGCTCCTCGGGCCCTCCAGCTGACGAGGCATGAGGCTGGATGGGCTCCTCGGGCCCTCCAGCTGACGAGGCATGAGGCTGGATGGGCTCCTCGGGCCCTCCAGCTGACGAGGCATGAGGCTGGATGGGCTTCCCGGGCCCTCCAGCTGACGAGGCATGAGGCTGGTGTGGTTCTCCTGAACCCCCAGCTGACGTGGCATGAGGCTGGACGGGCACCTTGGGCCCTCCAGCAGACGAAACTTGAAGCCGGCTGGGTTCACCCGAACCCCCAGCAGACGAAACTTGAAGCTGGCTGGGTTCTCCTGAACCTTCAGCAGACGAAGCATGAAGCTGGCTGGGTTCTCCTGAACCTCCAGCAGACGAAGCATGAAGCTGGCTGGGTTCTCCTGAACCTCCAGCAGACGAAGCATGAAGCTGGCTGGATTCTCCTGAACCTCCAGCAAACGAAGCATGAAGCTGGCTGGAGTCTTCTGAACCTCCAGCAGACGAAGCATGAAGCTGGCTGGGTTCTCCTGAACCTCCAGCAGACGAAACATGAGGCTGGCTGGGTTCTCCTGAACCTCCAGCAGACGAAGCATGAGGCCGGACGGGCTCCTCGGGCCCTCCAGCTAACACTGAAAAAGGCTGCACAAACTGCACCTCCGTCCCCGGCTCCAAAACGGCCTGGTTTGCAGTCCCACAACAGCTTAGCTGAGCCTGATGGCTAGCATTTCCTGTGCAAACAGTCTCTTTGCAGCCGAGCTCATGAACCGGAGAAGCAGTGTCAGTTTCAAAAACCTCCGGAGAAAAAACATGAGGAGCCAAGATATAGTCACTCACTTGTGTTTGTGATACGGAGCGTCGGTGGCGCGCACGCCGCTTTTTCTTAGGAGTGGAAGATGGCGGAGCAATGGGTGGAAGTCCCTGATAACTCCGAGGTCCCCCGAGAGCCAGTCGAGTTCCCCGGAAAGAATGCTCGTGCTCCGGAATGAGCCACGGCTTCCACCGGAGCTCCTCCTCCAAGAGAGCGCAGAATATAGACTGGCGCTCGTCGTCGTCCAAGTCTATGGTGTGCGGCGCTTCCTCGCGCTGAACTGTGACAGGAGTATGGCGAAACTGTGATGAGGGCGTGGAAACTGGCGAGCTGAGAGGTGGTGACGCTGCGGCGAATCTCAGCGAACCGACACGAACACACTCAGGTTCCGGTGGCTGACTAAATACTTTTTTGCCCCACTGTAATTACCCAGCTACATTTCCGAAAGAATACAAAAGCATTGACATATATTTTTCCTTCCTACAATAGCCCGACGGGCAGGGCAAAGATAGATTTTGGTAGCCCAACTGGAAAAATCGCTAGCCCCGGGACGTCGGGCTAGCGATTTTGCGAGCCCTGTATCTGATTGAGGAATCACTCATCTTTGGAAAAGAGAGTTTATTACAGAGAAATGGCTCTTTCCAAAATAAAAGAAATACTATACGCTGGGCTATATTCTCAGCAGCATATTGTAGCGGGTCAGGGCTTTTTGGGGTTCTGTTTGTACAGTTATGTTTTGTTTATGTTGCCATAGTGACGGGTGACGCCCTCTCGCTGCGACGGTGTGTCCTTCCGGGGTCAGAGGGCGCCCTGTGTGTTGTTGTTGTTGTTGTTGCTGCTGTGCGGTTGCGGCGCTGAGCAGTTAGCTAGCGGCAGTGTTCTTCTGCAGATGTTAATAAACGGCTGTGCTCCCTGGCTAGCTCACGGGAAGCAAGACCAAACGACACCTCCGTCTCCTCCTTGTCTGAGCTTGCCACAATATTAAACATATCAGGTCCCCATAAGGAGAATCATGTGCTAACGGCTGTCTAAACGACTCGGGTAAAGTCTGTAGCATGCATGCTTGTTGTTTTTGTCTGCTTCCACTTGTCTTTGCACTAGGATGATGTCGGCGTAAATGTGCAGTCATATTCGTTGTGTTCCCACTAGTGCTGTCAGCGTTAATCTCATTGAAATGACGTTAACGCCACAACACGGCAAATCTCCGTTAACGAGCTACCCCTGATCGCCCCGTGCATGGGGCTAGACGGCCAACACGTTAACGAGCTAACTGCGCTAACACACTAGTTCCCACCCATGTAATTGAACATACTGTTTTACTTTAGTCCATGACACGCTTACCTTCAGGGTCATACGTCACATGAAAACCAAAATAATTCTAAACGCCAGATCTGAATGAGGGTGGGGGAGGTTCAATTTGCCATGTTGCAAGGAGAGCTTAACTTCTGTCTCGCTAGCTTGCCCTGCGCTCTTCCTTCTGACAATGCTGTCTGTGTTGAACGCTCAGTGGATCTGCCCTTGACAGTGCAGCCTAGGCGGAGTAGTCGAACGCAAATTCACTGAGCGCTCAACACAGACAGCATCGTCAGAAGGAAAGTTGATAAAATAAATTACAAATTTTATATTGTTCGATACATATGCGTACCGAACCGAAAGCACTGTATCGAACGGTTCAATATCGATACGAGTATCGTTGCACCCCTAATAATAATAATAATAATAATGGATTGGATTTATATAGCGCTTTTCAAGGCACCGAAAGCGCTTTACAATGCCACTATTCATTCACTCTCACATTCACACACTGGTGGAGGCAGCTATATATGTATATATAAATATATGTACACACTAGTGATTAAATAAAGAAAATCTTAAATAGGAATGTGGGGGGTGGGGGGGCACATGGAATATTGCACAGTGGCAGGAATGAGCAGCAGTACAGACTGAACAGTACAATTTTCTTTAGTGGCAGTTAGTACAGTATTGCACATTTTTTTCCTAATATAAATACCAATAAAGTGAAGTCTGAGTGCATTCTGTGGAGTGTGTTGTGTGTGTTTAAGTGTTGTGGTTGAGGTGTTGTATGGCTTGATGGTAGAAACTGTTTTTAAGTCTTGTAGTCCAAGCAGACAGACTCTTGTAACGTCTGCCAGATGGTAACAAGGAGAAGAGCTTATATGCTGAGTGGCTGTGGTCCTTGATGATGCTGTGTGCTTTGCGGAGGCATCATTGAAGATAAATGTCCTGAATGGCAGGAAGTCTCGTGCCAGTGATGTGCTCTGCTGCCTTCACCACCCCTGTAGTGATTTACGGCTGCTAGCAGAGCAGCTTCCATACCAAACTGTAATGCAGCTCATCAGCAAGCTCTCAACTGCACACCTGTAGAAATTTGAGGCGATGTTAGTGTTGCCAAACTTCCTCAACCGTGTGGTGTTCCTGTGTTTAGGATGAGTGATGAGGAGGTGTGCTTACCAACTCTCACCACCTGGGGCCTGTTTGTGAGGAAGTTTAGAATCCATCTGCAGATTGGTGTGTTCCTAGCCCAAGGTCGACGAGCTTCATGGCAAGTTTTGAGGGGATTATAGTGTTAAATGCCGAGCTGTAGTCGATGAAGAGCATTCTTGCATATGTATTCCCTTTTTCCAGGTGAGTGAGGGTGCTGTGCATTGCCAGCTCTCATTTCTAGAAATATGGACAAATTTATTAAACCCCCCAAAATATGACTATCCCGAGTTGGGACCAGGAAGCAGAGTTGCAGTCTTACACGCCTCTCTGCAGTTTCTCTCCTCCTGCTACCCCCCCAAAAACCCATCTCCATAGAGATGGGTTTTTGGGGGGGTAGCAGGAGCTCCCAAAAAGACGAAAAACAAACTAAAAACCAGCAATAAGTAAGTAAGTAAGTAAAATTTTATTTATATAGCACATTTCTAGATAAAAGATCACAAAGTGCTTCACAAGGTATAAAAAAAAAACAGTCAAAAGTTAACAAAACGCAATTTTAAAAAGATGTGTTTTTAGCTGTTTTTTAAAAGTAATCACTGAGTCTGCAGATCTTAAGTTCTGAGGAAGAGAATTCCACAGTCTGGCGGCCACAGTAGCAAAAGCTCTATCACCCTTGGTTTAATAAACAACTTAAACATAAACGATCACAAAGAAAGAACAATACAGTATCCACATCTGAACCAAAGAGTAAAACAGTGAAATGTGGATTATTAAATATTAGTTCTCTCTCCTCCAAGTCTCTGTTAGTACATGACTTAATAATTGATCAACAAATCGATTTACTCTGCCTTACAGAAACCTGGTTGCAGCAGGATGATTATGTTCGTTTAAATGAATCAACACCCCGAGTCATTCTAACTACCAGAAATCTCGACGCACAGGCCGAGGGGGCGGTGTGGCAGCAATTTTTCACACCAGCCTATTAATTAACGAAAGACCAAGACAGACTTTTAATTCATTTGAAAGCCTGATGCTTAACATTGTCCACCCCAGCTGTAAAACTCAGAAACCAGTCTTACTTGTTATCATCTATCACCTGGGCCTTACACAGAGTTTCTGTCTGATTTCTCAGACTTTATATCTAATTTAGTGCTCAGCTCAGATAAAATAATTATTGTGGGTGATTTTAACATCCATGTAGATGCTAAAAATGACAGCCTCAACATGGCATTTAATCTGTTATTAGACTCAATTGGCTTCTCTCAAAATGTAAAAGAACCCACCCACCACTTTAATCACACTCTAGATCTTGTTTTAACATATGGCATAGAAACTGAACATTTAACAGTGTTTCCTGAAAACCCTCTCCTGTCTGATCATTTCCTGATAACATTTACATTTACAATAATTGATTACACAGCAGTGGAGAGTAGACTTTATCAAAGTAGATGTCTTTCTGAAAGTGCTGTAACTAAGTTTAGGAATATAATCCACCCACTGTTATCATCTTCAATGACCTGTACCAACATAGAGCAGAGCAGCTCTGAACGCTACCCCAACAGAGGTCGATTATCTTGTTAATAATTTTACCTCCTCACTACGTACAACTCTGGATACTGTAGCTCCTGTGAAAACTAAGGTCTCAAATCAGAAGTACCTGACTCCGTGGTATAATTCTCAAACACGTAGCCTAAAGCAGATGACTCATAAGCTGGAGAGGAAATGGCGTGTCACAAATTTAGAGGATCATCATTTAGCCTGGAGAAATAGTTTGCTGCTTTATAAGAAAGCCCTCCGCAAAGCCAAACATCTTACTATTCGTCACTGATTGAAGAAAATAAGAACAACCTCAGGTTTCTCTTCAGCACTGTAGCCAGGCTGACAAACAGTCAGAGCTCTATCGAGCCAACCATCCCTTTAACGTTAACTAGTAATGACTTCATGAACTTCTTCACAAATAAAATTTTTATCATTAGAGAAAAAATTACCAATAATCATCCTACAGATGTAATATTATCTACAGCTACTCTTAGTACCATTGATGTTATGATGTTAAGTTAGACTCTTTTTCTCCAATTGATCTTTCTGAGTTAACTTCAATAATTACTTCCTCCAAACCATCAACGTGTCTTTAAGACCCCATTCCTACAAAACTGCTCAAAGAAGTCCTGCCATTAATTAATTCTTCGATCTTAAATATGATCAACCTATCTCTAATAATCGGCTATGTACCACAGGCCTTCAAGCTGGCTGTAGTTAAGCCTTTACTCAAAAAGCCATCTCTAGACCCAGCAGTCTTAGCTAATTATAGGCCAATCTCCAACCTTCCTTTCATATCAAAAATCCTTGAAAGAGTAGTTGTCAAACAGCTAACAGGTCATCTGCAGAGGAATGGCTTATTTGAAGAGTTTCAGTCGGTTTCAGAGCTCATCACAGCACAGAAACAGCTTTAATAAAGGTTACAAATGATCTTCTTATGGCTTCTGACAGTGGACTCATCTCTGTGCTTGTCCTGCTAGACCTCAGTGCAGCGCTTGATACTGTCGACCATAATATCCTATTAGAGCGATTAGAACATGCTGTAGGTATTACAGGTACTGCACTGCAGTGGTTTGTATCATATCTATCTAATAGACTCCAGTTTGTTCATGTAAATGGAGAGTCCTCTTCACACACTGAGGTTAATTATGGAGTTCCACAGGGTTCAGTGCTAGGACCAATTCTGTTTACACTATACATGCTTCCCCTAGGCAGCATCATTAGAAGACATAGCATAAATGTTCACTGCAATGCAGATGACACCCAGCTCTATCTGTCCATGAAGCCAGATAACACACACCAATTAGTTAAATTGCAGGAATGTCTGAAAGACATAAAGACTTGGATGGCCGCTAACTGTCTGCTTCTTAATTCAGATAAAACTGAGGTTATTGTACTCGGCCCTGAAAAGCCTAGAAATATGGTATCTAAGCAGATTTTTACTCTGGATGGTATTACCTTGGCCTCCAGTAACACTGTGAGGAACCTTGGAGTCATTTTTGACCAGGATATGTCCTTCAACGCACATATTAAACAAATATGTAAGACTGCTTTCTTCCATTTGTGCAACATCTCTAAAGTTAGAAGTATCCTGTCTCAGAGTGACGCTGAAAAACTAGCTCATGCATTTATTACTTCCAGGCTGGACTACTGTAATTCATTATTATCAGGATGTCCAAAAAACTCACTGAAAAGCCTTCAGCTAATCCAAAATGCTGCAGCAAGAGTCCTGACAGGGACTAGAAAGAGAGAGCAGATTTCTCCTGTTTTGGCTTCCCTTCATTGGCTTCCTGTTAAATCCAGAATTGAATTCAAAATCCTGCTCCTCACATACAAGGTCTTAAATAATCAGGCCCCATCTTATCTTAATGACCTTGTAGTACCATATCACCCTATTAGAGCACTTCGCTCTCGCACTGCAGGCCTACTTGTTGTTCCTAGAAGCAGAGCCTTCAGTTTTCAGGCCCCTCTTCTGTGGAACCAGCTTCCAGTTTGGATTCGGGAGACAGACACTATCTCTACTTTTAAGATTAGGTTTCAAACTTTCCTTTTGCTAAAGCATATAGTTAGGGCTGGACCAGGTGACCCTGAATCCACCCTAAGTTATGCTGCAATAGACGTAGGCTGCCAGGGATTCCCATGATGCGTTGAGTTTTTCCTTTCCAGTCACCTTTCTCACTCACTATGTGTTAACAGACCTCTCTGCATTGAATCATATCTGTTATTAACCTCTGTCTCTCTTCCACAGCATGTCTTTATCCTGTCTTCCTTCTCTCACCCCAACCGGTCACAGCAGATGGTTTCTTCCTGTTAAAAGGGAGTTTTTCCTTCCCACTGTCGCCAAAGTGCTTGCTCATAGGGGGTCATATGATTGTTGGGTTTTTCTCTGTATCTATGAAGCGCCATGATGCGACCTTTGTTGTGATTTAGCGCTATATAAATAAAATTGAATTGAATTGAATTGAATTGAATTGAATTGTGTCGGGGAGGGAGGAGCAGATGTGACCTTTGACTAGCCGCTCGAGGCACTTCATGATGACGGATGTCAGTGCAACAAGATTGTAGTCATTCAGACAGGAGACCACTTATTTCTTAGGAATGGGAATGATGGTGGATGTTTTGAGGGACGTGACTGCCTCAGGGAGAGGTTAAAGACTTATATCTCCTGCAACGGTATTTGCTCAAGCAAAGCACTGAAGTCTGCTGAATTATCAGCATTTGTCATCATTTAGCCATGCTTAATAATCAATAGCATGTTCATGGCTACTTCTGACTTTCAGCTGACCAGTTAAATCCAGTCATTTATTCACTAATGCAGCTCGACCATAATGATTCAGAAGAGCTTAGCTCATGGTTTTACTCTGAACTTTTTACATTTTAATGAGCAAAAAACAGAAGTGATGGTTTTTGGTGGATTTGGTTCCTTGGCACATTATGTTAAACTGGTCACTGCTAATCTGGGAGTTAAAATAGATGCAGATCCTAAACTTGAAAGCCAGGTCAGAACTGTTGTAAGAACTAGCTTTTTTCATTTGAGGCAGTTAGCCAAAATAACTTTTTGAGACGGTAATCCATGCCTTTGTTACATCTCAGCTGGATTAATCTAACACACTTTATTGTGTGAGTTTGAAACTCTTCTTAAAACATATTTATTTGCTGAGGTCTTTGGCACTTTTTAAGAGATTATTTCTATTTTTTATAATCCCCTGTTTTTAACATATTTGATGTTATTTTCTGTTTATATATGTACAGCACTTTGTGAACCCTGGTTTTATTTTAAAGTGCTTTATAAATAAAGGTGGTATGGTATGGTGAGACTTCTCTTCATTACTCTGCTGGTACTCATGTATTTATATTTGTCAGTGTGGATTAGGGCTTTCTTCCTTGGAGGCCTTAATGAATCCTAACAGAATTTATTAATATCTTGAGAAGCAGCTAATCGGGCAGCACACTGTGTACAGGATAAGTGGTAAGATAAATTCATGAGTCCATTTAAACCATGTTTTTTTTCTTTCCTATTTCTATTTTTATAAAGTAGTTTTTCAGGCTTTTTGAATTTCTTTCAAAGTTTTCTTTGGACATCAGCTGGTTGTTTATTCATTTTCAGTCCACTCCTTGATTTGTTTGTTTGTTTCATAAACCGCTTAAGCACTTTATGAAACAAACATTTGTGCTTGAATGATCCTATGAATCATTCAAGCATAAATAATGCCCCTACTGCTTTTTAGTTACTCCACAATGTACCTGTTTATCACTCTCATGGTCAATTAGTGATGATTAGCTAAGGGTATCCGGCATTCTACTAGGATGGTTCCTAGGTGATATGTTTTGAGCTTGTTCAACTGGTCCGGAAAGACCCAGGACATGCTGACATTATGAGCATATCTGGCTTTGGAATGTCCCCAGACAAGAGCCTGAGGAGGTGGTCTGGGAGTGTCTGTGTCAGACTGGATCTAGAGTCGAAAATAGACATTAACAGTTTTGGGGATACCAACTGAAAAAAAATCATGTCCATATTTTTCAGTGAAACAAGCATACTGGCAAAGTACAGTACAGATGACTGATAGAGTAAAAGTAAAATTCAAATAGTCAAAATTAAGTACATTTTGTATAATTTATTCAGCCTGAGTGGCAAATAAAGTTCTTACACACATAGTCCAGCTTGAAAAAAATAATTACAATATGAAGAGTAGAAAGCCAGAGAGAGGAGAGGCACAGTAGTGATGCAGGATAGCACTGTCACCTCAAAGGGGCCCGGGTTTGAATCCACCAGCCGCCTGAGACTTTTCTGTGTGGGGTTTGCAAATGCTCTCCCCGTGTCTGCATGAATTCTCTCTGAGTACTCTGGCTTCCTCCCACAGTCCAAAGACATGCATGTTCGGTTACTTAGTGAATTTCAAATAGGCCATGAATGGTTGTCTGTCTCTGTGTGTTAGACTGATGAGGTACAGCCCTGTGACAGGTGGTATAGGCTCCACCCCCCCCCCCCCCCCCCCCCCCCCCGTGACCCTGAATTGGACAAGTTTAAGAACATGGATGGATGAAAATAAAAGACTTAGAGTTAATAGTTGTTGGGGTTTTTCTTTACTGTTATAGCACCATTGAGCTGTTGGAAACATTGGCTGCAAAGCACAGTGCAATGGCACACTATCCAGTTCTCTTTATACATCCATGGTTCACCACGCCCCCACAGAAAACCACCCTTATGCAATGGTATGTATTTGTTTATACAACTGGAGTAACAACACTACCATGACTATCAAAAACAGGCAACAAAGCCTTAAATCTTGTCTGTTGAATCTATTTGATGAACTGTTTTTCAAAGGTTTATTCGTTTTATTAAAGGCTTGTTCTGCAGGACATAGTATTGTCTTTTTTATTGTTCCTTAAATCACAGAAAACTGACAGATTGTCAGCGGGCATTCAGTGTGCAGCCCGCTTCTATTATTGTTCTTTCACTCTGACTGGCTGTTTTACTGACTGGCTGATGAAGCGGCTGACGCATACACTCACATACACACACACTTTCTCTCCATTGTCTGGATGCCAAGCTTATGTGTAAGCTCCACACTCAGCCTTCTATCACTGTAAATTTAGCAACAGAAGCTTCTCAGCTGCTCCTTTCCAAAACCTGAGCCCTCCTCTTCCATCCATAGTATTTCACCCATCTCCTTCTCCAGGGTCATAGCTGCAGGCCCCCCACACCCTCCCCACCTTCTCCACACATAAACATATATGCTACACACACACCTCGTTCTCATCCCACAGCCAATAAGGGCCTGATGGGCTCAAGTATCACATACTATAACACAAGGACTTATTCTCTGAGCGGAGCCTGCAGTTCCTTACAGACCTTCATCTCCATCGTCTGAGGAGTTTCTCTTCATCTCTGAGGTAAGATGACAAGAGACACTCGAGAGCCTGGATTCACATTTGAAGATGGTTTCTGAGATTTTGTTTGCTCTTTTATATCTGCTTTGGAGGTTTTGGTTTTGTTACATTTGCGGAGAAGGAGAAGGAAGTCTCAGGGTCATAAACACCAGATAACAGTTTGTCCTCAAACACTGCAAAGTAGCATTTGGACATAGACATGTTCACTGCATGTGTACTTTATGTGTTGGATGGTTTATAGTCCATATCAAGAGCTGGAGTCCAATTTCTTGGGCTAATTTGATTGGGAAGTTCACTTAAAAAATTTTCTATGTAAGATGAAAGCTGGAAACAAAATGTATGTGCTTTCTAAAGCTGATCATCATTTGCAATGAAGGAGAAATGCATTCAAGCAATCTGACAGCTGTACTTAGTACGTTTAAGCAGCTTGTTGTACAAGAAACTGCATACTGTGAAGACGCGAAGGGACTTGATACTCCAACTTTAAGTATCTAATCTATGTTACATTTACAGTCATTCCCAAATAACATACCTGCTGCAATCGAGATG
This sequence comes from Diplotaxodon limnothrissa, assembly GCF_057381915.1. Lineage (NCBI taxonomy): Eukaryota > Metazoa > Chordata > Actinopteri > Cichliformes > Cichlidae > Diplotaxodon > Diplotaxodon limnothrissa. Next base: position 36,896,682 of record NC_140596.1, read on the forward strand.
AAGCATGGCTTCAGATGTGAAGTTAGTCCTTCTGAAATGTCTGATATGAATGTAACTCCAGGATAATACTGTGATGGTGGTTTGGAGAGGCTTTCAAATGAGCAATGGACATAAGCCTAGAGCTTATCAGGGGGTCTAACCACAAAGATATGCAGATTCTCTGAGCCTCATAACATCAAGCAGGTATTTATTTTTATTTTCATTGATTCCACTTACAAATTCACACAAATATGTACACATTAAGATTTTTGAAGAGATGCTCACATGTACACCAGTTTAGCATTGTGTTTCAGGTTGTAGATGAGAAGATGCTTATTGTTAGATTTCTGCATTTAATCAAGCATTTTGCCTTGGTAGCTCTTTAATCTTAGATCATTGTCATTATGCCATATCCTTTGTACTCTTAGAAGCACTGCAAACAGGTGTTTCATCTTGGAGACACAGAGGTTTGATCTTCTACCTACCTATCTTCTCTCACCCAGACTGATGTGATGTGTCTATATATTCCTATCAAGTTGGTATTTCAATCTAAATCTGAGTATGATTGGCTCAGGATGCGACTTTCCTCCGCCGTCTCACCTGTTATGTCAGTCTTTCAGTTTCAGCGCCAAGTTTTAGTTTCAGAAAGACTCAGAAAGACTTCTCAGCATTCAGTGTTCTCATACTGAAGAAATGAAGTCGCCATCCACTAAATATACAGAGCGCTGAAATGTAGGTATGTGCTGTATGAATGCTGGACACACAGAGGTGAGACTGCTGTCAGCTGTAAGTCGATCAAAGAGCTCATTTGTCGGAGGTGGCTGGAGATTGGCTGTTTAACTGGAAAGGATCCTCCCGCTGGACGGAGTCGAGGGATTAAAGAAGCTATTTGGACACTGTTCCTCAGCTGATGGGTAGAAATATGATCCAGAGCTAATCCTCTGGGTCCTCTGCAGCTGTGCCCACACTAAGTGTGAAAGAGTCATCCAAAGACACTTTTTATATATCAAATATGATATAGTTGAATATAGACTATGTAGAGAGGTAGCAGTCCTCCAACAGAGCTTATCCTTGTACGTTTAACCATGGGGAAGTTGTTTGGAACTCAGCATTGCAAAAGGGACTAAAAGAAGGTTTTCACAGTGGGGTTCATTAGATTTTGTTTGTCATGCTTTTCGAACTCTTAAAGCACATAAACATATTTGTTGAAGACATTTGCTTGAAGTTGTTTAGCCCATTTTTTTAGCATCTGATTTGACTGATTTGTCATACTTTTCATTTTCACTATGATGCACTCACTTTTATTCAATTTGTCCAGCTGCTAAAGGATTTCTGCCTCTGCTCTATCTCTGCAGAGGAGGTGAAGTTAATTTTTTTATGTCCTCACAGATCAGGAGAATAAAATAAATATCTAGCCTGTGGATTTAAGTGGATTGGTTTAAGATGCACATACACCCTTTGCCATTTTAGAGTTTCAGATTGTTATAATGTAAAATCAACTAAGTCGGGTTACTGCTTGTTTTAAAAACAATCCAAAAATGGGGCTTCAAAAGTGAAGTGAAACAGTGATGATTTACTGCTCTCTTTTTAGTGAGCTAATGTGTAGTGTCTAGTATATTGCAGTAGGCTCATGAGGGAGCTGAAGCCTATCCCAGCTGTCATAGGGTGAGAGGTGTCGTACATCCTAGACAGGTCAAAACAAGCCTTTAATGATCTTTAAGCTAAAGATGGCTCATATTACAAGCATCTTCTTCCTCTTTTGGCTACTTCTTTTAGGGGTCGGTACAGTACTGCCTACTTTTCATCCTCTTCTGTCACACCGACACTCTGCATGTGGTCTTAAACTGCATCCATAAATTTTATCTGAGGCGTTCCTCTTTTTGTCCTGCCTTGCAGGAGATTAGAGATCTACAAACCATCAACTTGAGTTGTACCTCTGATGTACTGATTTCTAATCTTGACCCCAGGTATCATCTACCTTCATTATCTCTGCTCCTTGCATTTTCACCTTTCTGCCCATCTCGCTCTCTCTCATTCACACACATGTATTCTATCTTGTATCTTTCATTTCTCTTCTCTCCAGACTCTCTTAAACCTGGTCCCAAAAAGGGGCTGAGACCAGAGCTCTGGTGTCACTCCTACCACAAACCTCACTACTCTGTCTCGATCCTCATACATGTCCTGCACAGATACCACTTATTTCAACTCATTTCAAATTCCTCTTTCTCTTTTAATTAATTGACATCCAATGTGTGGTGTATACGCACATTTATATTCCATGTCATGCCTTCGATTTTCACCTTCAAATTTGTGATCTTGTCTGATGCTTTTCTACGGTGGCACATACAAACTCCAAAACGCTTACAAATTCCAAAACACTTAAAAATTCCAAAGCACGTACAATTTCCAAAGCACGTACAAACTCCAAAACACCTACAAAACTCCAAAACACTTACAAACTCCAAAACACATGCGAACTCCAAAATACTTACAAATTCCAAAGCACGTACAAATTCTAAAGCATGTACAAACTCCAAAACACGTGCAAATTCCGAAAACTCCAAAACATAACGGAAGTGCTCCAGGACACTAGAGGCAGTGTTGAGTTTTTCTTACCTAGTGGCTACGCAAGCCAGGAAGTACCAACGACCGGATTTGGTGTGTGGTAGTAACAGGTAAATGAACTTTTTTTTTTTTTTTAAATTATTTGAATATATATGAGTGTGGTTGTTCTATCCTTGCAGGTGTTTTCCGCTGGTATCCAACTCCATGTGTTTGCAACAAACTTGCCATTTATTTTGCAAATCGAGCTCAGCACTGCCCCTAGCGTCCAAGAGCAGTTCCGTTGTGTTTTGGAGTTTGCATGTGTTTTGGAGTTTGCACGTGCTTCGGAATTTGTACGTGCTTTGCAGTTTGTATGTGCTTCGGAGTTTGCATGTGTTTTGGACTTTGTACGTGCTTTATTTCTAGGGGCCACCGTACTTTTCCTCTCTGCAATGCTTAAACTCGTCTTCTGCTTCATTTCACTTCCTATTTAAACCATAGCAGAAGAGCCCTTTGATTGCTCTTGCCCTTACTTCCCTTCCTTGCACACACAATATATCTAGCTTACTTCTCACCATCATATCAGGCACCTCTCTCCCTTTACCAGCCATAGTCTACGTTTGAAGTCCCTCTCACCTTGCCGCTCCTGCTTTTTCTTCTCTCTTGATGCTTCCAAGCATAACTCCTCCATTTCCTCTTCTTTTGTCTTCAGCCAACAGTAGCAAACTTTCCACTGGCACCCTGTTTCCCAATAGCACCACAGGCGGTCATTGTTTACCTGGAAACCAATTCCAGCATGGAGATCTCATTTTTCATGATCCATGGATTTGATTTGGCCAACATTTTAGGCTGGATACCCTTCCAGATGCAACCCTCTGGCAGCAATTTATCCAGACTTGGGACAGACACTAGGAATACACTGGCTTGGAGTTCCAACACCCTACCCCATGGCTTGGTTGGCTTATATGATAAGTGCTGATGACAATCTTCTGTGTTTGCGGACTGAATTCTCACACATCAACACAAACTTGCAAAGAGGATAACACCTTCCAAACAGCTGAGTAAACAGCCCTGGATTAGGTGTGGAAATGCTACAGTAAGGACAGATACACTATGTGACTGCTTTCTCACCTTATAAGCAGGCACAGGAACAACTGTCACAGATTAGATAGAAGAATTCCAAAAATAGTGAATAACCTCAGTTATTCTCAAACTGAGGCTACGTCCTAATGTATTTCTGTTTGAAAACGCATCCTTTTCTCTCCATTTTGGCCTCCCATCCACACTGAGACGGCGTTTTCACTCATGGAAAACACAACGTTTTGAAAAGGCTCTCAAAAACACATACATTTGAAAACGGTGCTTTCGCGTCGCAGTGTGGACAGTGAAAACGGAGACTTTATAAAACGATGATGCATGTTAGTCATATGATGCCGTCATGTGACCAATTAAACTAAGATAGCGGAGGGAATTATACAGCAGTTGTTTTGTTTGCTCTCAAATTTGACAGCCCTATTGAAGATTAATATCAGTCTGTACATGCTCCAGATAGCTTTTCTTCAAATTCTTTAACTTTCACTCGCTTTTGCAACTTTGTACTTGCAACTTTGTACAAGGTGGAGCAACAACTCCACCTTGTTGTTAGTCCATTTAACAAACTCGCTGCAACGTTTCAAAGAGCCGGAAAGTAAATAAGCAGCAGACAGAAATAAGGCAGGTCGAATCTTCTTGCGTTTCATGCATGCACAGTACTAGAACCCAAGCATTTTCGGCTGTTTCAATGACGACGCACAACTCTGTGAAAACGACTGAAGACGCTAGTGTGGACGCGGAGCGTTTTCAGATGAAAACGCCGTTTTCAAATCTATCCAGGCTAGTGTGGACAAAGCCTCTATGTCACTGCAAATGCAGAGATGTTTTTCCATAGTTCCTGAATACGAACAAAATTTACCTGGAAAGTAAAATATACATTTTGGCTTGTTTTCTCATGTTCCCATGAATTGAATCCCAGGTTTACTTTGTTGTACTGGCACAATCCCACTGCTGTACCTCACTCTTTGTCTTTCTCCTCAGGTGTAAAGTCTGCTGTCACTATGTCTGACACTGAGGAAGTGTAAGTGCCCACCAATAATGACTCATGCTTCTTCTTTTTTAAACTCACTCTTTATCAAAAAAAAAAAAACATTTTTTGTTTGATATTTGAAAGATGTGTTTTTCATGTTTCAGGGACAATATCGAGGGTAAGTGACAACCACACAGTTTGGTTCATTTTCATCTAGCTAATAAATCATGGAGTCTCTGTTCGTCTGCCGGTGTGTTTGTCTGTTCTTCACTTACTTTACTTAAGTGATCATCTGATCTACTTCAAACTTAGCAGGTGTGCTACCCATGTAAGTGCACTGTTTTGTTTGAAGTCTTTCGGATGAGGTAAAATCTCATTTTAGAGCCTCAATGCTTGATTGTGTACATTCCTCTGTTATATCCATTGGTATACTGTACACATTGAATAAATACATTTTATAGAAAACAGCAAAATATTTCAGTTACAACATTAATAGAATATGCTACTTTTATTTTTCACCTGTCACATATATACTGAACTTGAAAGTGAAAATAGATTTCACAGAGACACTTGCTTTCCTTTTGTCCCAAGCTACACTGGGAATAATGTCATAAGCCTTTATTATATTGCATTTTGCCATTTAAAATACAAATTAAACATTTCCCCTATGACTGATTCTTGATCAAATTCAAATTTAAATGTGATTATGAAATGACACAATGTTGTTTGTTTGTCCCACCATATTTTTTTTTTCAATAACTGAAGAAGAGGAAGGTAAAGACAACTGATCGGCCAGACATCACAACCTTTATCCACTGTACTAATTGTTGAGTGTTTGTTTTACCCTTAATTTGAAGTGTTTGATGTTGGCACCAGCCGTGAAATTACTATATACTAACATATGCATAGATGAAATTAGGATTCCAACAGGATTTAGGATCTGCAAAATTAACCTTCCACTTTTTATTCTAGTTATATTAGAAATATTTGGGGTGACAATGCTATTACATCTGAACCTTCTCTCATGTATGTACAGTGTAGAAGAAAAAAAGAAACTCATAATCTGGGAGTACTTGGAATAAAAATACAGCATATTATTGATTTATTAATTTATTTATTCATTCATTAATCCATATTTATTTATCTTTATTTTGTTACTGCAGCATAACTAACATCTAGCTCTCAATCAAATACTTCCAAGTTAAGGGTGACTTCTCTGGCGGAGTGAAGTTTTTACTCACATGGAAGAAAAAATGTTTTTTAGCATCCGGCTATCTACATTTTTCTCGACATGTGACTTGTTTACATGGTCATCTGTTAATGTCAGTACCTCCGTCATTGACCTAATTCACACAACAGCTATTTTTTGAACAGCTGATGTAGCAAACTGCTTGGATGAAAACCATAATGCTTAGTTATTCATCCAAATATCACAAGCAAATCGGGTGGTGCTCAAAGGAATATTTAATAATAGGATGTTATGATATCTGTGAAAATCTTTTGGACGGGTTAGTTTCTAGCTAACTAACAAGATAGAGCTAAAAACTAGTTTAGCAATGTTACCTTAACTTAATAAACATTTTATTAAGTTATGCTAACATTATTTTCATTGATCATAGTTTCCCTACAATACATTTGTGAAACATTTTGTAGGCAGTAAACATGTTCCTAGGGTTTATCATGCTCAGGTATATTAGCATGTGTAGACAAGCTTAAATTGTTCCTGAATAAAACTAAAGGGGTGTTATCATTAACACTGATAATGTCATGATAATCTACAGTATTGGAACTATAATGTAAAACAAGTGTAAAACACCAGTTTTTCTTTTTTTTGAAAATGCCATGACAGTGTCTTTTAAAATATTTCAGAAATGTCAGAATAGTAATAATTCATTAATATCTAACATTTTGTCAATATTAGATTGCAAAACATGGTGTTCTAAACATGAGCTCAGTTATCATCTGATAGCCTATAGGTTTTTACATCGATAACCTAAAATGATCTTTGTGAGCCAGAATGTTTGTTCTTCAGTTATACATTCAGTTATACATCAACAGTTCGATATGGCTTCTGTGTGAAAGGTCAACTGACTATTTTTCATCATCATCTGTTTCTCTCTCTCTTTGTTCTCCAGCAGCACTGTTCCTTGTTCGCTCAACTATCCTCTCTGTAACTAAAGTACTCTCTCACTTTTGGTTTCTAATGGCTCTGTCATGTCTATGGTCTTCATTAACGGCCTTTTCCGACATCCTCCCTCTCCCCGGTGGTTTGGTGCATGCTGTGTGCCCGTAGCCCAGGAGGAGGTAGTAGAAGTAGAAGTAGCCCCTGAGGCGGAGGCCCAGGTAGAAGCAGAAGCAGAGGTAGAGCCTGAACCAGAACCAGAGCCAGAGGTGGTGCAGCAGGTGGTTCATGAGGAGGAAGGTATGTGGCATGGGCAGTCCCGTCACCTTTTTTCTGCAGGACATCCAGCACTTTAAACCATAGGACAGTCAGTCCTGTAACCATCCACACACTGCAAATAATATCCTACCTGACAAGTCAAAAGGACAAACACTATGACTAAAGTTTTTGATTTTATATTTGGAAATATTCAGTTCATTTTTATTGACTGAACAATACAGAGCAAACCCCATCAATCAAACAACGCCACTTGGCGACTGTGGGAAAGAAAAACTCCCTTTTAATAGGAAGAAACCTCAAACACAACCAGGCCTAGGGAGGAGGGGCCATTTGACATGACCAGATGTGATGGGAGGAAGACAGGATGAAACACATAACAAATAACTAAAACGTCCAAAAAAAAAAATCCACTTGTGGATTATTATGCACCAGCTAGATTTTGTGGTATGAATTCTGAATGCTCAGTAAGTTGTTCTTAACTCATTATTTTCAAAGTAAATATGCAGTTTATTTTTACACTGTAACGGTGAAAAAACAGAAACACCAATCATCCTAAAGTTTTTTTGTTTTTTTACTTTCCATTCACACAGACATTTCAAATTCCTTCAGAACAAACTGATAATATCTCATCTCCAGACTACATATGTGATTTTTACATACTCTGGAGCACTGATCTCAGTTATGTCAAGACAAGACTAACAAACCACACTTCACCTTTAATCAGATGATAAAAGACTCAGGTGCCTTGTTGGGTTCGATATTTTGGCAGTTGACTAATCTAGTTCCACTTTAGCTTCCATTTAGCCCTTTCCACTGGTGTTGCCTTCTCTTCATAACTGCCCTGTTTGAAAATAAGAGGGTCTGAAGATACCTAGATCAAATTAATGGATGTTTTTAATGCAGAACAGGTTTTTAAATCTTTCGAAAACCAGAATTAGCTTACCCAAGTTTATCCATTGTCTAGTTACCCATTGTCAAATTAGCCACAACATAGCTAGTAACAGTATATCTCCTCCAAATGTGAGATGTGTTTGACTCTTTTGTTTTCTTAAATATAACCATATGTATACATTTAAACATGTTTGCAGGGTTTAGACTTAGGTGAAAACACAAAGGGTCAGAATATGTTTTAGTTCTTGGAAGGTTCCCAGGCAGTATCAGCAATTCAAATTTAGGTGTAGTTTACTGGTGCTTTTCTGGTGCTATCCTTAGATTATACGATTTCTTATAATCTAGGTAACATATCACTATGGGATACTGGTCACAGTCATGTACTTTACAAAATGTTATCATTCAAAAACAGAACAACAAAAGTTGCACTGGCATACTGAAAAATCTTGAGTTTATGAATGCTGTCATTTACATATCAATACATTTTCCACTTTAGTCTTTTTCTAGTGACATAAGGGCCTTTTGTTGTAGATACCGCTTTTGGGAGTGCACTGCAGAAAACATGTAGATTTTGCTCTCTAAAATGTCTAGTTATAATTGCATCATCATCAGTGTTAGAAGAGACACAGTAAAACCATTTTTCATTGTCCTGGTTAAGCAATATTGCTGTGTGTTTGGAATATGAGCTGTGCATATAAATCTTGAAAGAGAGGACAAGAACATTCACTGCTTTTACATGAATTGGTTTCGTTGGTCATCTATGGTCTTCTATCCATTTAGTGTCTCATTTTGTTTTTATAACCTTCTCCAGTATTTTGCATTTTGGCAAACTCGTGTCACTCTGTAAGACCAAATCATAAAGGATGATGGGAAATTTTAGCCTGTAAAAGCAATTTGCAATTTCTTTTCCTTTCTTCAGTCCAGCTTTCTTTTTTTCTGTGTGTATATGTGGAGTGAGACCAGCAAATTGCTCTGTAGCATTTACATTGGGGTATTATGGTGCAAAAACATATTGTCAAGCCCTCGAATAAATTTAGAATCTTTCATTACAGAGTCACTGCAGAAGTCCCTTGCTTTGGTGTACTATTGTTGAACTAATGAACTCTTGCTGTACTGCTTCAATTTAATAATTTTTTGTTCAGCTTCATGGCCCAGGCACAGTTGAGTAAAAATAGTATGGCAACTTTCAATTTAACCATTTTCAAGTAGTTGCATCATCCTTCTGGTAATCCATAGATTGAATATGCAACTTTCTTAGTGTCTGCATAACTGACTGCAATCATTCTCAGACAGATTTACAAAGGTTTTCAAATAATAACGATTTATTTCTTTAGTGTTGAAAGCTTTTCTTAAAACTCAGTTAACATGAACATTCGATATCCAAGATTTGATATGGAGTCAGCTGCCTATCAAAATAAAACTTAAAACAACAGGTGCTTGCGACGTTAATCTAGAATGAATGCATGCCATGATATGGGACTTATGCAGTGGCTGCTGCTGCCTACAGTATGAATATAAACACCCCAATATTGTAAATGTGCTTTATAAGCTGCGCACCATGAAGAGGACAGGAACAGGCTGCCCAGTCCAATCACTAATGGTTTCTGTTCTGCTCTTGCTTTGGATGCTTGCTGCATGCAGAGGCCTATGAAGAAGAAGGTATGTAGAATTGAATTCTTCTCTGTTCTTCTCATTGAACCTGTTCTTTGTTTTCCTGTTGGCTGGGGACCTTTCACACATGTATAATTGTTTTTCTGATCTTTCTTGAAGAGAAAGGCAGAATTAATCAATTCGGTTTAGTCTGTGCATCAGGTGACCAATGTGACCTGGAGGAACGGGTTGAAGGATTCATTAATACTGAGTCATGGTTACGGGCTGCACCACTCATCTGTGCTTCTTCTCTTTTTTGCATGATTGTGTCCTGCCAGGGGAGGAGGGAGATCAAGATGGTAGTTTGCATTTCCTGCTGAGTCCATGTTGCTTTGCCTGTTTTTTCCCTCCCCATGTTGTCCGTCTCTATTTTATTTTTTTATAGTAGGTTCCTGCAAGAAAATAAAATGCTAATCACACACATCCCAATCCCAGTTATGTCTTTACCACAAAAAAGATTAACAGTAACAGTTACAAATACAAAGTCCCTCGTTGTGACAAGTGTGCACTGATGTACTGTATGTTCAGTAAATGTAACTATAAAAGGTTTCTATGTGTTGATTTATGACACCGCATACTGATCCTGATTTGCACTTTTTAAATCATATTGTTTTGATTTACACACTAATGCACAAAAAAATAACAGAAAAGTAAGGTAACACACTACAGTGGCCTCGTTCCTGTGCACCGATGGGCTTACCAGCAAATGCTACATCAAATCAACATTCTTGTTTCTTAGTTTAGGCCTGTGGAATGTAATATAACCTGTGACGCTCTGTCATACTTTTAAAAATAAATAATGGTGTCATATAAGCAATACAGATTTGATCATATTGTAGATTCTTACTTTTTTTTCCTCTATAAAAACCTCAGAAATATAAGGGGACTGTAAAATATTTTACTACTAATCCTAATTCTTTCTTACATAATCTTACATAATGCATAAATGACAAAATTGTAATTTATTTGTTATTGAATATCTCTTCATGCACAGAGTAATTTTCTAGCCTTTACTCTTAACAGCTACATATGAACTCACTGTGTAAATTTCCCACAATTCATGCTGTGTAATTACATTAGGCTACTTAAATCAGAAGCTAATGCACAGTAATTGGGTCACTGTTAATGGAAAGTATTGGACAATTAAAACTCACTCTTATACAATGATCTACTGGAGGTGTGAAACAACCTGCAGCCTCAGAAATAACTCAGCTTGTCCACTTGGATCTTCTTCCCTAATTAACCAGCACTTTAGACACTACACTCTCTCTACATTTATATGTCTAATATTTCAATCTCTCTCCTGTCCCTGTTGTGTTTTTGTTTTTCTTTCTGTGCCAAAAACCCAGAAGAGAAGCCAAAGTTTAAGTAAGTATGCACTATTGTTTGAACCTGAGGCTTTTGCATAGCTAGCATCTGTACATTTATATACTATAAATTACCTTATTTGTTTATACCTCTCATACTTTATTTTACAGGCCCACTGCTCCGAAGATCCCAGATGGCGAGAAAGTGGATTTTGATGTAAGCTGACTTGTTAAAATGTTAAAATGAAGCCAGAAAAGGATTATACATAAAGCTGAACTTAAGTCCTTGTCTCACTTTAAAACTAAAAACCAGACCTCAACACTTTTGATCATTGTACAAAAAGAAGAATCCATTTTAAAGAACCAGGTTTGTTTTTTCTAAAGTAAAAGTCAGTTTAATAGCTCAAGTAGAGTTTTATTTTTTTAATATAAACAAAAATTATAATTACTCAGGTTTGAGTCCATATTTTTTCCCATGGGCCTTGCTCCACCTGCAGTGACTCTGTGTGTGACCAATGGGCCATCCCCCACAATTTGAGTAGATGTACTGGTTCTTATATCGCGCTTTTCTACTCTATTTAAGCGCTTCATACAACATGTCTCATTCACTTATTCATACCCATTCACTCACTGTTTTCCTTTTTTTCTTTTCTATCTAACCTCATAGCGCGTGCTCAATATCTGATGAATGTATTAGATGCAGACTGGAGCAGCCAGCAATTGGCCAGCAACCTTCCAATTATTACACAGTGTAATCTGCCATGTATATAATTTGAATTTATAAGGGTCTGTTGCTACTAACTTACGGTTCTCTAATAGTGTTGGGCTAGCAATCAGCTGTGTCATGTATGATCACAGCTAGTACATGTTTATGAAGGCAGCCTCATGCCGTTCTTGTCTTACAGGATATCCAAAAGAAACGTCAAAACAAAGATCTTGTAGAGCTGCAGTCACTGATCGATGCTCACTTTGAGTGCAGGAAGAAGGAAGAAGAGGAACTCATAGCTCTCAAGGAGAGAATTGTGAGATTGCATCCCAATTATTTATTACAGAATGAACCCAGAATATGTAATGGTATTTTTCTGTCAATAAGCATTGCAGGACCATCAAGTATCTTGATTTGTGTTTTCAGGAGAAGCGTCGTGCTGAGCGAGCTGAGCAGCAGAGGATTCGCGCTGAGCAAGATAAAGAGCGGCAGGCCAGGCGGGAGGTACGCATAAAACTGTCTCTTTTTGATCTGGTGTGAATCAGAACAAAATACAAATCTCTTTTAACAGTTTGGTCACTCTCTCAAGTAATTAATGATTCCAGTAGTTTGGTTAATCTTCAGCAGCAGGCAAGGATACAGATGAAAAAAAGAGTAGTGACACACTGATTGCTACTTATTCAGATTTTCAAATATGCTGCATATCTCACTGCAGCCGTAATTTCATTCAGGAATTTCAAAAATCCTTTGGACAAACTCAGTATAAACAGAAAAGCTGTTTTTTTTTCCCTTTTGCTCTGTAATAATCAAATTTTAAAATTCATTCTGCAGGCTGAGCGGATGAGAAAGGAGGAGGCCGACGCTCAGAGAAAGGCTGATGATGATGCCAAGAAGAAGATAGCACTGACAAACATGGGATCGGGCTTAAGCAGCCACCTGCAGAGGGTACCATGTGTTTCACTTATTAAGTTTCAGATCTTTGCTACAGCTTCACACAAAGCAGCCAGCTAAATAATTGTGCAGACTTACAGTTTTAATTGTGTGTGATGTTTCTCTAGATTGAACAGAGAAGAGGCAAGAAGCAGACTGAAAGAGAAAAGAAGAAGAAGGTTCTTGCAGAGAGATGCAAACCCCTGAAAGTCGATAATCTCAGTGATGACAAGCTGAGGTAACAAAAAGGGGAACAAATGAAGGAAACCCACAGAAGATATTTGATTTCATTTTCACTGTTCTTTTCAATTCAATTCAATTTCTTTGATATAGCTCCACATCACAACAACAGTAGATCCTACAATAATTTGTTCTTTTAAAATGTATTAGCAACAGATAGATTGGAACAGCAGCTGACTCAACATGAAGAAGATGAATGTGAGGCGACCGTGGCTCAGGGGGGTTGGGAAGCGCATCTGTAACCAGAAGGTCGCCGGTTCGTTCCCCGGCCTCTCTGTCCTGGTCGTTGTGTCCTTGGGCAAGACACTTTACCCTACTGGTGATGGCCTTGCTTCTGTCAGTCTGCTCCAGGGCAGCTGTGGCTACAACCGTAGCTTGCCTCCACCAGTGTGTGAATGAATAGTGGCATTGTAAAGCGCTTTGGGTGCCATGAAAAGCGCTATATAAATCCAATCCATTATTATTATGAATGATTACCATGAAATATTTCACAGATTACAACTAACTGAGCTCTTTATATGCTATATAACAAGTGCACATTTTGAGTAAAGATTTATATTCAAAAATTAAGGCAAATGTCTTACAATTCTCATGTTTTCTTGACTTTCAGAGAAGTTTTATAAAAACAGTATCGTATCTTTACAATCATACATACAATGCAATCAGGCACTGTTAAAAGCAATAACTTGTCAAAAGATTATCTTAAAATTCTCCCAGAAACTCAACCCAAAATGGTAAATGAACATGGTTCTAAAAATAGTCACTGCCTTGCTGTGACACACACAAAGTCAAGCTCAGCCAAAACTCAATCAGATCACAGTGCCCACCCACAGCAGCTTCTGGACATCCAAATCTCATGCAGGCAGTGCTCTAGACTAACTTTTTGCCACGGTTGCACTGGTGTGCCTAACTTCTTTTCTTAGGCGTATCAGCTCAAAAGTTAGGCGCACCCAAATTTTTCATCCACTACATCCACTTCTGTCGGGCCAAGGGTACTCACTAGGGCTGGGTATCATCACTGATTTCTATAATCCATTCAATTCCGATTCACAAGGTCCCAATTTGATTCGAATCAATTTTGCTTCAGACAGTCAGAAATATTATAATTCTGGTCATTTATCAGTACTGATACATGTGAGACTTCATCAGAATTGTGAACATCACAGCAGATGCCTTTGTGTCAAAGTAACTGAGAATAAAACACAGAAAAACATGAAGGCAATTTTCCTGGCCTGGCTTTTTATAGCAGATAACCTTAAAAATATTCTGCAATATTCAGAAATTAGGCTTTCTTGTCTGAGGACATTTAAGTAAAAAAAAAAAAAAAAGACAGCGGCCAACAGCGCTGTAAACAATGGTAGACTGGTGGGTAATAAGCAAATGAATAATGCAGAAGACAGATTTTTAGATGGGAAACTGTTCTTAAAGTACACTGAGAGAGAGAAAGAGAGAGAGAGAGAGAGAGAGAGAGAGAGAGAGCTGTGCTTGAAGTGTGATTGGAAGCGTGGTCGAAGCAAACAGCGAAAGTCAGAGGGAACATTTATCAAATGTGAAGCATAGTTTGGATCTTTTTTTGCTGCTGGTTTAGTGAATTTTGGTTGGAGAGAGACAAAACCTGCAGCTCAGAATCTAGCACAAAAAAAGAGTAAACACAAAGCGCGGACCCACGAACGCTTCAGAATCAGTGAGCTGTCAGCTTTTAGCCCCAAAATATATTTATATTTAGAAGTCGATTCAGGATTGAATCGATATCACTTTATTCAAGCTACTCACCTCTTTCTATCCGCCTGCCCTGCACTTTCAAACGTACACGCGAAAGACTACAAGACTATCTGGACCACGGCCAATCAGAGAGGTCCCGCCCTTGGCTATCTCTGATTGGTTTAGACCACGATAGGGGCATAATGTGTGTCTGTTGTTGACCACACGGAGACTTTCAGAGTTGCGGAGACTTTTTTTTTTTTTACTGAACAGTTGGTCACACCAGTGTGACCTAAGACTTATTTTAGTTGCACCATTGAAAAATGTGGTCGCATTTGCAACCAAATTGGTCGCACTATAGAGCCCTGCATACAGGCCTTGCTATTTAGGCTTTTCTAGTCTGCCCACAGTTGTTTAGCACTGCAAGCAACTTTGCAACCCACTTCCATCCCACTTCCCCTTTTCCTTATGTGTCTTTTTATGTCATCGTTCAGTTGAGTCCCCCTGCTGTTCTCGCAGCCTCTTACTGAGGATGCAGTATTTGAATGTTTAAAATGCTTGAAAAAAACAAACAAAAGAAGATGGATTCAAATTTTTTTTTTAATTCAGAATAGTTTTTCTTTACCATTATGTCAAAAATAGAGCAGCTTGTGGTGAATTTTCACGTGGCACTTCTTTAGTATTGACAAAAAAGCTAAGTGAAAAATTCTTACTCTGTTTGGTAAAGATGAAAACTGCTTTTTTTTTTTATTGCTTTAGCCATAAGACTGAATCCTTGGTTTGTGTTTGCTAGGGAAAAGGCAAAAGAGCTGTGGGAATGGCTGCACAACCTTGAGGCAATAAAATACGACCACTGTGAGAAGCTTAAGAGGCAAAGATATGAGGTTGGTAAAGAAATATATGTATTGGTTGCCAAATGTCCTGGTTTGTCTTTTTCACCTGAAGGTAGGGTCAGATATTTTCACATCCGATTAATACCTCTTTTGAGATCATTCTCATCATTTCCTGTCTGGTGTCACTTGTGCTACCACAACAACAACAAGTAGCATTTCAGTGTTCAAACATACAGGTTTTCTAAGTATCTAATGATGATGTCTTTCAGGTTGTTTCTCTCAGGAACCGTATTGATGAACTGCAGAAACAGTAAGTTATGAACATAAACAGACCACATCAGGCAGCAAAACTAAATACTACTAAATTCCCTCTTCTTAGGAGAGTGATTGAGACATACAAGGACAGAAATCTGTCTTTGTAGTAATGTTGCACTGATTTGACCTTTTCCTGACTCAATCTATTAAAAACACTCACAAAGTAGTTCATTTCATTTTATGCTAAATAAAGTAAGTTTATTATTTTGTCCTCTCAAAGGACATGGAGCTTTCTTAATTGACAAAAGAATACGTTTCTGCCTGTGCACCATGTGTTTGCAGATTTAACTAATATAGCAAGCCAGGCGCTTTCTCTATATTTTGCTTTATTATGCTTCGTCCTTGTTCCTTTTGCAACATCATTTGGTTTTGTCTGTAGATTTAAAGTCTGCAGCATCTGTAAGGACATTTATAGGATATACTTCATCCCATAGACTTTTCTACATCCATGCAACCATATGCCTTCTGGTTACTTTTTGAAAGTAGTCATAAAACATGTTTTAGCAACAGAGGGCGCTGTTGACTTAAAGCTTTTCAGTCGTGTTAAGCATGTTTAATTCATGGGCAGAAGCCGCACAACAGTTTTAGATCCCAACAAACTGTTTGAATTACAAAGAAATGAAATTTTATTGTCATTTTTTCTAACCCTCTGCATATTATAAATTCAATTTAGTGCAAGACGACTGTTGTTCATGGTGTGTTTTTGAATTTGAAATTTCAATTCAATTAAGTTTCACAAAATTTTTCAGTCACAAAAAGAGTCACCTCAAGGCACTTTATTTATAAGGTAAATACTGTACAGTAATACCTTTTATTTTTAGAATATACTCTTACCTCTTCACACTAAAAGAAAGGGGGAAAACATGGAGTACAATAAAAGGTTATCAGGAAATGGTTTTACTTGTCTGAAACATTTAGCAAATAGGGCTGTATGTAGCCCTTGAATAAACCTCTGCTTATAAAATAGTCTTTGTTCAGGTATTCATACAGTAACTTCACATTAGCATGATGTGTGTGATATTCATAAAGGCCTACTGAACAGATCTGATTCTTGGGGATTTTTTTGTACTTTGCACCTTGCAGCAGCAAGAAGGGAGCCGCATCACGCCGCAGGAAGTGAGCAGCCCCTCGGTGCCAGTCAGCCTGAGCAGGAGGCATCTTCAGTCGACCACAGCAGTAGCTCCAGTCGCCCACCCGATGACATCCACAGCAACAACAACAAAGCTAGTGCCTGTGTTTACCTTAGTGAGATAGTTTCACAAGGATTTTAGCTCAAGTAATGAAATAAACAATAAAAATTATGGTTTGTTTGTATAAAGAACATGTGGCACTTTAAACAATCATCTGTGTGAATGCATTCATTTCTCCTCTCAGTTTGTCTGTTAGAATAGAGAAAAGAAAGAAAAGAATAGATGAACCTTGTGCAAGTTCAGCATGAAAAACAAGAAAAACTTTTGAAAAAACTTTTGTAATTTTCACATCATATTACTTTTTTCAGCTTTAGGCCAAATTGTTGTTTTTACAAGCAGACTTTAAAAGAAACTTCAGAGACACTGCAAATATCAACATCTTTGTGCTATCAACAGATGAAATGAGTGATGACTGTATGTAAAATAAGGAAAGTCACTCATAGAAACACAAAAGTAGAATTCAGCTCTACAGAAGATTGTCTTTGATCTTTTGGTTTACCTAAGAGTGATGTTTTTAAAACGTGAAGATGATTTTAGAGTGAAACCAAAAGTATCCACACAAGTTACACCACCTGCTCAGCACAATTGGAGACCAAAACTAGAAGTAAAAGACAGCTTTAGGCTCTTTTTGTCAGTTGGACTCCGAATGAATAATACTCATGATCTTTGACTGTTGCATTGACTTAAAAGGTGACCATATATCAATGGTGTGTCCCCAAAAATCCAGATGTTGGCAGCTGTCTCTTATTGAAAATGAAGAGTAAAATATAAGGGAAGATGAAAGCTATGGGGTGATCATATTTAAATAAAGGAATCAGAATATAAATATGTCTTTATTTACATTTCAGTAATACATAAATAATATAGAAACATACTGTGTTACGCAACTATTTTAGCAACCATTTGAAAGTACTATATGGTATTATATGAACAGTCAACTGCAGGTGCACCAAATGGTCCTCAGTTATCATCAGCATGTATAAATATCCAACTGTCGTCTCTTTTATAGCAGTGCTTTGATTTATCAGCCACTCTGCAGTTTTCGGTTCATCCAGGAGGCTAAAAACTGATGACGCTAGACTCAAACTTAATTTGTCATCCACCAGAAAAGTCTTCAACCACAGGAAAAAATACTTTATCTAATTCAGTGAGACGCTAGCTTAAGAAAAAAAAATGTCTTCTATAAGTCCCTAATCTGAAGACTTAAAAAAAACCAAAAAAAAACCCCAGGAATATTACACTGTTGTTTGTTTTCTTCTTCATGCCACCTGTGCTCTCCTCCTCCTCCTGGAGGTAGATGTTTTTTGATGAAAATGAGTCCCTACGCCATCAGCTTTAGACGGATTCACAAATGTTGCTGGACTCGGCAGACAGACTGGAGATAGCAGTGCCGGTGTGAGGTGATCCAGGGCCTTGGGGGACCACGCTGTCCCCAGGGGGGGCTGCAGTCTGATCTGTGCTGATCCTCTCTACAATGCTGGACAAACAGTCCAAACTGGAAATGAGTGATGTTTTACTGCTGCTGCTGCTGCTGCTGCTGCAATCTTTAGAAAAGAAACAGGAGAAATCAGTTTTGGTTTACTTGCTTTTGTTGGTTGAATTAAAAGACCAGCTTAAAAAAACCTAGTGCATTAAAAGAGTTAGTAGCCGGCACTAAGAGAACTACTGATTGTATCAAAAGAGTAAATGGTCAACTCCTGCATAATTCTCCTTTGAACCACATGATGGTGCAGCAAATCAGTGTAGTGTCCAAACTACCCTGTGTTCATTTTTCATGCTAGTGTTCAAGCTTAATAATTATGCATAATTCTAATTTTTATCATACTAGCATAAATGTTTTAGCAGCTGAAACAGTACACTATGCATTAAAAGAAAAAATATATATATATTAAAAAAAGAGAAATATCGGTTTTGTCATCTGTCAAGATAGCAAGAACTTAGAACAATGTGATGTTGGCTGCCATCAATAACTTCACCAAAGCTCTGGTAAAATGTCAGCTTTTGGTGATAATTGTCTTAAAGTTTTAAAGAGAGTTTATAAAATTACACTTGTGATGTCATTACACGGTAGATTTAGTAGAAAAGTGTGAAGACTGACTGATGGGTTAGCTCACTAACCCTGGACTCAGTATATCAAAATGGTAATAGGATTAAATCTGCCCTAAAACCATTTACTGTGTGTCTCCTCCCGGCTTTCCTGTCTTCTCTCCATTGTCCTTTCTTTTTAAAGGCCAACAAACCCCCATAAAATATATTTAAAAAGAGTAAAAGATGATTTTACTTTAAAACAGAGAAGAAAAAAAGAGAGGCCATTTTAAACAATGATTATGTTTTGTTAAATATTAAAATGTTAATATTCTCGAAGACTGTAAAGGATTGGTCAAATTAAAAAGAGAGCAAACACACAGTTGGAAAATTGCAAACTGATAGCAGTTTTATAAGAAGACAATACTGACAAACTCACCCTCTGCTCTCTGGCTGCAGTACGAAGCGTCACTGTTTTCACTTCTGGCTGAACTCGGTGAGATAAAATCCACCTGAAAACAAGGATCAGACCATGTCACAATCAACCACAAACATTTACAAAAACTGATGGTTTTCTTGATATTTCAGCCTGACTAATTAATGCTGTCTCTGATTGTTTTATTTTATTACAGTAATCAAATCTGAGTCCTGTTTATAGCTAAATTTAGGCACTAAACTGAAATTTGAAACAGCTCATCTACAGTAAACACATAGTACAAGAAATGCATTTGAAACAGCCGTCTCACGCATATTTAAAACTGTGAAAAATTAATAACTGCAAAACATTTCAGATGCATTTGAGTCCATTTTGCATTTTGAGTCCATTAAAAAAATTCTTCACTGTTGCCAACAATAAATATCCTCAACAGATTCTTTACATTTAACGAGGCAGCACATAAAGTGCTCAGCTGTTCACGGACTCACCGAGCCATCAGAGCAGTTGGAGTGGGGGCAGGAGGTTCCTGAGTCACTCCCATAGTGTTCGAGCTGCGGGTAGAAGCTATCATCCTGGCTGTTTCTGAGCAGCGCCTGTAGGGACTCAATGTAGTTGATTGCATTGCGGAGGATCTCCACCTTGGGCAGTCTCTGGTTTGGATTGGAAGCTGTGCAGCGTTTCAGTGTCTCGAATGCATCGTTGACTTTACTTAGTCGTCGCCTCTCACGCATGGTCGCCGCTTTCCTCCGGTCTGCATGGGTTGTCTTTCTCTTGCAGGCCTTGCAGGCCCACAGCAGGCAGTGACCTGCCTGGTGGAGGCCCCCAGGGGCCCTCACATGCTGGTCCTTTTCTTCTGTGATGGGGACGTGGTGCTGAAGATGGTCCTCTGACTTCAAAAAGTTGGCATGCATCAACCGGGTGTCAAGTTCATCAAAAAAGTTTAGGTCACTGGTGCTGAAGCAGGGGTCATAGAGGTCATCTGCTGAAGAGAGAACGAAGGGAAAGTCTGACAGATCCATCGGACTCCCTCCGAAAAATCAAAGGTGAGGAGGATGAAAAGGTTTCTTAAAAACTCCTTGTGATAACAGGAAAAACACAATAAAAGTCTCCTCAATTAAAAAGCCATAACATGAAAGGTGTGAAAAAAAGAAGCTGCTCGTTGTCAGTCAGCTGGCCTTTCAAAAGCAAATTAAAAGTGACTCTGTGGAGCTGAGAGTGTGTTTAAAGGGATAGTCTGTGGAACTTCACCTCCCTTAGCTTAGTTTGTTTTTATAAAGGAGGCAGTGTGGAGGCGGGGCATGTTGCGTAAGGGACCAATGGTGTGAGGGGTGTGTCTGTTTGAGAGTGTGTGTGAATGAATGAGTAATGTGAGGTCACTGAGGTGAAACTCAGCAACAATAAGGAAGCAATAAAAAAGCAATCGTGTCCATCTTTACAAATCATTCAGTCTGTTCTGAATACATGTCATGGTCCTAGTTAAGTGATCAAACACATGTGTGAATGGCCATTCAATAGCATCATTACACCTCACCTAAGAACCTTAGTTTGTTTCTGATACCATATCATGCTGTGTATGATACATTTTTATTGTATATTTGTTGTATCACAAATGATACATTGGGTGTTTTTGGCAACTTTTTGTTAAAAACAATGTTAATTTTAGAAAAAAAAAAGAGTTTTGTCCATAACATTTTGAAATTATGGCAAGTTTTGATCATGTTGATGAGATAGAGGTCTCAGAAACTCATGTATCAAATATGATACAAAGGGCATTATAGGGTTAAAATTACCAGTATATCGTGAAATATATCCAAATGAAAGCTTAATTATTATTAATTTGCAACTTCTACAGTTATCTGACAATTTATGAAAGCTTGACACCGACCCTATTTCTGCTTTAAGATCCCAATGATTTTCCAATCACACCCACGTAAAGATGTGATAATATGTTCTTTTTCATTCTTAAACATGTTTGTTCAAAGGTGAAGATCCATGCCACAGTAAATCAGAGAGAATTCCTTTCAGAAACAGTACTATAACATTCAGCTTAATGTTAAAAACAATAACCTACACAAGACATTTCTTGTGTAGGTTATTGAAAAAGATTTTCTGCAATAAACAAGCACAATAGAATACATAGAATAGAGTCGTAATGAAGTTACACTAGACAAGCACAGTGATTTACTGCGGTGTCCTGACAGTCCTGCTGAGCAGGTCAATGTGTCACACAGCCGTCAGGGCTCAGATCTAAGAAAGAAATGGCTCCCTCTCGTCCCTGTGTGTGTGTGTTTGTGTGTGTGTGTGTGTGTGTGTGTGGGGGGGGGGGGGGTCAGTTTGGCCAAACAGGTGAACTATGTTCTTTTTAAAGGTTTCAGTGTACACTGTTGAAATCCCATTATTCTTCTAGACTCATATGAATTGCATGGAGCCTTGTAGGGCCTAGAAATTTCTATATATGACTACAGATACATCCAGTTGAGGTCAGAGATTTAAATACACTCATCATGGGCACGGATATCATGGTAATTTGGGGGTTTAATAATTTATTTTAATTGGGTTAATTAATTCTTTTCTGGGATGGAATGATTTTACTTTAATGACTCTACAAAGATCAATTGGATGCACAAGTTTGAACATTTTTTGGGATTGCTCTCATTCACAGAGGTATAATCCTTTAAATAAATGCTCATGATGACTGTATGTAAACTTCTGGCCACAACAGCATACATTTGGTCACTATCACCACGAGAAAGTCTGAAGGTATGAAGTATGAAACAGACTGAGAGATTTTATTAAAGGCTTAACTGCAAAAACAATAAGGACATTTTAATTAGTGATTATTTTTAAAAGTAGACCTAATCATACCATTTTTCTTGCCTTCAGGGAACCAGTACAACATAATGGGGTGGTACAGAAGACCTCACTTCACAGACTCCTTGCATTAGTTTGCTTAGTGGGAGAGCGTTAATTTTAGCAGCTCATGAAATCGAAGACATGTGCCCTTCTAGCTGAGGTGAGCACTGGTATCATTTTGGAATATCCCCTCTTGCTCTCATATCCCCCCCAGTTCAAGCGTAACCTTATGGCAGTGCAATTAAATGTCACTCTTGAAAGTGACAATGTTCATGTCATTGCAACTGGCAAAAACTATATAATAGGAAGGAGGAATTATGTAAATATATGAGAGCGCTTGCACTGAGTACAAATGGAGTTTTGTTTTTTGTTTTTACACAGAACGTGAGAGGTTCTAAGTTAACGGGTGACATTGGCCGTAGACATGAATGTTAATGGGAATTGTCTGTCTCTATTTATTGGCCCAGTAATGGACTTGTGAGCTGTCATGTCTGTCTGGTCTCAGAATACACCTAGGTAAGTATTTAAGAAAATAAGGAGGGGCACACAGAAGCTGAATATTCACAAAATCATGTGCACAGTTTTGGTGCACAGTTTTGTGAGTTTTTCTCCATTGGTTTGGCTCATTTCTTGAAACTCTCTCAAAACTCTAAGATCATTTGGCAAAACACTCTTACAGTTTAGCACAACACTAAAGGTCACCTGCAAAAGCCCATATCTCTTCCAAAACTGTTCACTCAGGCTTCAATCTAAATCCCTTTCTCATTTAAACAGTCAGTGTCTCCAAAATGGCAAAGATCCTTCTCAATAGTTTTGGCTCATTTCTCGACACAGATCGGACATTCTCATCATTCTTGGTGCTTTTGTCAAAATAAACCTGGATGGTTGATCACAACAACATGGTCCACCTGCAAAAGCTCATATCTCACCTAAAATCAACTCTTGAGCGATCGTGGCTCAAGAGTTGGGAGTTCGCCTTGTAATCGGAAGGTTGCAGGTTTGAGCCCCTGCAACCTTCCGACCTTGCAACCCTCCGACAGTCTCGGTCGTTGTGTCCTTGGGCAAGACACTTCACCCGTTGCCTACTGGTGGTGGTCAGAGGGCCCGGTGGTGCCAGTGTCCGGCAGCCTCGCCTCTGTCAGTGCGCCCCAGGGTGGCTGTGACTACAATGTAGCTTGCCATCACCAGTGTGTGAATGTGTGTGTGAATGGGTGGATGACTGGATATGTAAAGCGCTTTGGGGTCCTTAGGGACTAGTAAAGCGCTATATAAATACAGGCCATTTACCATTTAAAACAGTTCACTCATGTGTCAAAACTACATTTCTTTCTAATCTGAATAGTCAGTGCCCCCAAAATGCATCGTCCCTTTGGCATTGTGTACTGCCATACAAAATGTTTAGATGTTTTGTCACTATGGCAGAGGACCAACAATATACAACAGAAAAGAGTAGCCTCCAAGGTTTGACATCACAGATTGCACTCTCACTACCAAGGAAATGATAACCATTTTTTATTCACACGCAAAGAAAGTTTCATACATATGTAAAAAGAAAATGTACATTACAGTAGTAAATTGTATAAAAACAAAATCAAAATACAAGGACTTATTCAGTGGTCACTGTACTCATTCTCCTGCTCTTGGTCCACTGTCTTCACGCTCCTGATTATTTACACGCTGTTGTCCGTCTGGCCACAGATTCTCGTCCACATCACAGCGGATACTTTCTCTTGCAATGCAACGAGGGAAGAAACGGCGTGCATGCCGCAACCATCCCCTGCATTGATCTCCTGTAATGTCGTCACACGCTGTGTCCATAGCATGGAGCAGGGACGGCTGATCCTGAGCATGATGCTCATACACTCTCCACCTCCAAGCAGAGAAAAACTCCTCTATCGGATTGAGGAAAGAAGAGTAAGGTGGTAGGAACCCCATGACCATCATTGGATGCGTTGCAAACCAGCCCCTAATGAGTGGGCTATGGTGGAAACTGACATTGTCCCACACAATTACATAAATGGGTAGGTGAGGCCCTATGAGTCCCCTCTCATTTTTAGGGATAAAATCGGTATAAAGGCGATCCAAGAAGATGAGGAGCTTGTGTGTGTTGTATGGGCCAAGACTGGGGATGTAAGTGGCCACACCATTCTCAGAAATGGCAGCACATATAGTTATATTGCCCCCTCGTTGACCTGGGACATCCACTGTGGCCCGGTGGCCAATAATATTACGGCCACGTCTTCGGCCTTTGGCCAGGTTGAAGCCAGCTTCATCCACGAACACCAGGATGTAAGGGGTCTCATGTCCTTCCAATGACATTATTCTCTAAAATAGAGTAAAGAACATAAAATCAGTCATACAGAAGAGTCGTATACTACAGTTAGACAATTACATGTTCTCCCCCACAGGTTCAATATACTACAGGCTACTACTCCAGTGGTTCTAAACTAGTGATAGGCCTATGAGGAAGTACTGCAGGGGTATTTGATAGAAAGGGGAGTGGGAAATACTGATGACTTACTGAGATGTTACAGTAAAACCTACAGTATTAGATAGATTTGATTGGGGGACAACAAAATAAGGATTGTAATGAGAATTGTATCATACAGTAAACTGCAGTTTTCTGTTGAAATTGTTGAAGTCAGATGATTCTGAAATCAGGTAAAGGAGGTATTGAAACCAAATAAGTGAACTACTGCTTACTGTGATTACAGGTAAGGTTACAATGAGAGACAACCAGTAACTGACTTACATTTACATACTGGTAGCGCAGCTCCTTTCACTCTGTCAGATTTCCTCTCAAATGGTACCCTGTAGATTGGTTTCATTGTCATCTGATGCTTCTTCAAAACCCGGTCTATTGTGGAGATGCTTATTGTGTTTATATTCTGGAATATATGATTGTCCTGAAGGATGGCATCACAGATATGCCTCAATGTGATGGCATCATTTGCCATCACCATGTTACAAATCTTTGTAGGTTTGGATGATGAAGGAGACTGTAGAGCGAGGCACATTAGGCTGCACTCGACGACCTGCCTCTGCCATTGTGAGGCCATGGTTTATGACATGGTCTATAATTGTGGCCCAAATTTCATTCGGGACAGCGCAGTGTCTTCGCGCTCCTCGGCCTCTTCCCCCTATTCCTCCACCACGCATTCTCAGGCCTCCTCCTCTTCCTTGAGGAAGAACTTCCCCTTGTCAGTTTGCTTGGCCTTGTCTATCCATGTTCAGAGATCGGACTGGCTCTGGTCAAGCTCTATATATCTGTGTTTGGCAGCACACAATCATGGAAAACACCTGTGTGTGACACTCCCCCTTCGTTAGTCTAGTTTCACCTGACTGTCAATGACTGTCATCAATTTATCAAATATTCATGGTATTACAGTTTTTCTCAGTTGCTTTGGTGCATTTCTCACAACAGAATTAAACTTTGCACAACAGTTAGTTCAACCTCCACAACATGTAGTCGTTTTGGCACAACCTTGTGGCGGTTTCATGTTCATTGCGTCCAAAGGCAAATGCCTTTGGACATGAAGCAGTTGAGTAAGTACAAATATCTAAAGAATGGTCACTTTTGACTTGCTATTCATCACTATCTCCTTTCTTTTATCATGAATGTCACAATTATTTATACTTGTACCGGCTGAATAGTCATTGTCCTTACAACTAATAGTCTTCATTTCATTGCTTGTGTCAGTGCACTCAAAATTGTTGAACATCTTGTCAAACACTTTGTACACCCATTTTGAAAACCCTATTTTTAAGGAGTTTCCATGAAACCCCTGCACACGTTTGTATATCTTGATGAAGCGGGATTCAATCTTGCAAAAGGCGTGAACGAAATCACATTGGAGAAATAGCCACCATTGATGTCCCAGGCCAACGAGGAGGAAATATTACAATGTGTGCAGCAATCTCAGAAAATGGCATTCACACCCATATTCCTCGTATTGGTGCATACAATACACAACACCGGTTGGCTTTTCTGGACGCTCTTTATAGGGACCTAATCCCACAAAATGAAAGGGATGATCCTGGTGACAATCGGACAATGTATGTAGTGGTTTGGGATAATGTTAGCTTCCATCACTCTGCTGTAGTCGGGCAGTGGTTTGCAGCACACGACAGGATGCTTATGGAGTTTCTTCCTCCTTACACTCCATTCCTAAATCCAATTGAGGGGTTTTTCTCTTCCTGGAGGTGGAAGGTATATGACAGGCATCCACATACCCAAATGACCCTGCTAGCAGCTATGGATGCAGCTTGTGATGACATCACAGCAGAGTCCTGCAGAGGGTGGAGTTGACACTCCAGAAGATACTTTCCCCGATGCATCGATAGAGCTGACATTCGCTGTGATGTTGATGCAAATATGTGGGCAGACAGACGGGAGCGTCTAGATATCAATGATTGATATGCAGCAGTGTCTGTTTTTCAGTTTTGTTTTTTTGTTTCATAACCACTGGAGTGAGGTTTACTGTCTAAGTGAGTTTATGTTTGCTGTAAAATGTTTGATTTACTGTATTTCCCCAGTTTGCACAATGCTGTGAACAGTTTCAATTAAATATTATCAAGAGTGCATATGGAGTGTCTTGATTTTCCTTTACAATTTATGGTTTTCAACATGCCATGCATGCTGTCCAGACTTGACATGTCATTGGGAAGCACCTACAAAGAAATCCGTCACAATGAGAACATGTTCAAACCATTTGATTTTGTGACCAAAGGTGCTGGTGTAATGACTTGTAATTGTGACAGCCCTGACACTTTGATTGATATAAGTACTTGCTTTTGATGAATGTATTATCTGTTTTGATTAAGGGACTTGCTTTTGAAGCATTGACTACTTATTTTGAACAACTGACTTTTCTTTTTGATGAAGTGACTCACTTTTGCAAGTTATCCACCATGTTTTGCAGTTTGCACTAATTGTTTTGAGAAGAGCCTTAGTAGTGGTGCAGAGATCAATTCTGTTGTGAGAAATGCACCAAAGCAACTGAGAAAAACTGTATGTTCTTGACCAATTTTGACAATTGAACAGACAGTTGTGCATGCGAGTACTTATACAATGAAATCATGCTGACATGTTTAGGAGGGAATGATCATTAGACTGAGAATCAACTAAATAGTTTAGATCTACAAGATCTATTCATTTGGAAAATGTGCTAAATGTGGGCTAACTGTATAACTGTAGGCTACTTGTACTTAATCATTTGCAAATATGTACTGAGACAATTGAGACATGTACTTAGGCATTTGCCATTTGATAAAATGAATGAGAAATGCCATTCTGTTGTGAACATTTGCCAAGAGGTTTGGAGGTGCATATAGATAGATAGATAGATAGATAGATAGATAGATAGATAGATAGATAGATAGATAGATAGATAGATAGATAGATAGATAGATAGATAGATAGATAGATAGATAGATAGATAGATAGATAGATAGATAGAAAGAAACTGCTGCTGCTACAATTCTGCCTTATAGTCTGATATTAAAGCTTATGAGTAAGGCTGATCTGACGCTATGCAGCTGGGACTGTGCCTGAAAGATTTAACATCTAAGCAAGCTGCCAAACAGATGCCTGGTCAGAGCCAAGTAGAAACTAGTTAGTACCGAGCTTTGAAGATGGGAGAGGCTGAATATTTGGCAGCAGTGTGAACATTTAAAGCCATGGACTAAAAAATAAACAAACAAAAATTTACATTGCTAGTTAACTTCTCACACACTCATTATACTCATTATACAGACTCATACTTAGACTGGCTATTTGTGCACAAATACATGCAAGTATACAAACAGTTAAGGCAATCCACTCACTTTGCATGGAATTTCTGTTTGTATCATCAGATAATAGAAATTTTTATTGAACAAGCCCTTTGAACAAGTCAGATAGAAACAAAGTGACTCATCTTTGACTATGTGATACTCATCTGATATTTTGGTGTTTCTGTGTTTCTGTGCTGAATGCTTTCTTGCAGAACTCCTCCCAAATTTCTCAAAATCCCCATCACGCATGTATGAGTTTGATGCCTGGGAAAAATACTCCTCATTACTTTGTCCAGTCTTACGCCATCAGCTTCTTCTAACACTGGATGTGTGGGAGGCATGCTGATGTGAACATGTAACATTACATGAAATATAATTAACTAACTACACCACCACTACTAACTCCACGGTGTTAAGTATTTTGATGCAGAAGAGCCTGGTATCAAAATGTAGACCTTCTTTATTGGCATTAAAAAAATCATGCTGAACAAAAATGTGGATTTTAGCTTTAGATTGTGATGCTTAAGTGGAAATTGAGTCTTGAATCTTCTTTGTTATGAAGATTTCAAAATGTTAGGGGGAAAATGTGATGTTCTTTTTTTCATGTAACATTTACAAACATATTTCCTCCAATAAACATTATAATTTGTAACTGTTGTAATGCTCTCTCCTTAAGTTTTTTTCAATAATTTGATCATTTGCATTTTGTTAAATTTGCACAAATTCAACCAGAATATTAACCTTAAAGAGTCTTACATCCTAAATCATAAACCCAATTTTTGTTAAGTTTCTTTCACTAAATTATATATATATATATTTTTTTTTTAATAAAAAAAAAATTGTGGAGCATAACTAAATGTATTCTTAGCCTTTTGCTATCTGGCTCACAACTTACTTCAAAGTAAGTTTAAAAATGGGAAACTAGCACGTTTAAGAAACAGTTACCCCATAAAATGTATGTGTAAAAATCCGTTTGCCTTAATTGTTTATTTTCTGTAAAATAATTAATAATTAACCAGTTAATATTTAATCAATTAAGTAAGTGCTATTTCATCAGTACTATCTGATTAGCTTCCATGGAATAATTGTTTTTCCATGTTTTTCCATCTTCAATCTGGATTTTCCATGCTCTTTATGTTCATCTGCTGGCTGTTATACTGGATGTCTCACCTTATACGTACCCTTGTTATCACACTGGGAGCTCATGCCCCATCAGTTTTTACTATATAATATAAGTTGTGTTCAGTGACATACTGCTGTTGGAGTTGATTTCCAGTTTTTTAATTTATTTTGTGTTACAAAATGTGATGACTATATGCATACTTATAAAACTACAAAACAAAACTAGGAAAACTAAACTATATTTTCTTTATTCGTGTAAAGTGTGACGTTGTCAGCAGTGCATGTACTTGCTTAGTCTAGTAGCCATGAAAATAAAAAAAAGAAAAGAAAAGAAAAACACTGCTTAAATCAGCACACCGTCCTAACAGTTTTGTTTGTTGTGGCTGTTGTTTTTTCTTCCAAATGAAAAACAAACAAATGGTAAATCTTCACTTGTCGTCAGCATTGCCATCAAAGCTCAAACGAGGAAACCATGAGACCTCAATCTGATGGGACAAGTTGGGACACGCACAACGGCCTGCCAAACCCGGATGTGGATTCCAGATGGAGCCCGAGGGAAACCCACAGATACACATAGCAGTTTTACAACTCCTGTTAACAGTAACAGCAAAGTGATTGTCGTCTGGCTTCTGAGAGGTTTCCCTCCTTCTGTCTTTCTTTTCAGTGGAGGGGAGACGCAACAGCTTCAGATCCCTGAAGGTCACGTAGACCTTCAAAGAAAGAAGTTGTCACCAAACAGCCTCTGAAATCATCCGTATATCAGCATAGTTAGGGGAAATTGAGTCATGTCAAGCTGTCAAGCATATGGCAGGCAAAGCTGAAGAGCTATCACACTTTCACTTTATGCACTTGCACAAACACACTTTAACACACTTTTTGCCAATAAAGCAAAATGTGACAAATGGCTAAGTGAACATAGTGAATAAAAGACTTGCTTTTACCAGATTATAGTATAAATGGGAGTGTGGATGGTTTTCTGTCTATCTGTGTTAGTCCTGTGACAGACCTGTCCTGGGTGTACCCTGCTTCCTGCCCTGTGACAGCTGATAAAGGCATCAGGACCTGTGTGAACCAAGCAGCAGAAAATGGATGGGCAGACATCACATTGCACCCTTTTCCTGTTCTCTGATGCAAACAGAGAGTTGGACGATACTGGATGGAAATATACATTAATTTGCACAAAACTCAATCAAACATTTGTACAGAATCTCGACTTTATGACAGCAGGCTTTTTATCCTGCTCTAACCTTCATTTTTTTATTTGGTCTTATTTCTATTTAACTGACTGGAGTGAGGCATTTACAATTGGAAATGCTCATTTCTATGGTCCCAGAACCTTCAGCAGTCAAAGGAGATATCAATGCGAGTTCTGGTTATCGTTTCTGGAAGTTGCAAAAATAAATCAAAAAGAGAGCATCAACGATTAACAGACTAGGACATATTTGGAAAAGAAAACAAACTTCTTTCATAATTACAGTTTTATATATATATATATATATATATATATATATATATATATATATCACAAGCTTCACACATGGCTTGAAGAAGGGAGACATGCTCATGGGGATGGTGATCATACACCTTCCACCTCCATGTAGAAAAGAATTCCTCAATTGGGTTGAGGAAAGGGGAATATGGTGGAAGATCATGGAAGGTCATGAAGCAAGGATGTGTTTGAAACCATTCCTGAACCAGCTGTGCATGGTGGAAGCTGACATTGTCCCACACAACAACATAGACGATGTCTTCTCCCTGACAGGCCTGCTCCAGTTCATTTAAAAAAAACTATCAGGTGTTCAGTGTTGTATGACCCTAGAACTGGTCTACAGCCTACCACACCATCTTCAGATATAGCTGCACACATTGAGATGTTCCCCCCACGTTGTCCAGGGACGTGGATGGTAACCCAATAAGGTTACGTCCTCTGTGTCTAGTTTTTGCCAGATTGAAACCGGCCTCATCAACAAAAATATACTTGTGATGATTCACAGCAGCGTCCAGCTCCATCAACCTCTGTTACAGTAATTGCATGCCAGTTTAGTGTTGTACCTGAATATATTCTGAACGCAGTTGTTTCACCTGGACATTGTTCCTCTCAAAAGGAACTTACAAATGACCAGACAACAATCAGTCAAGTTGAAAATCCATGGACATAATGAATGATTCATTGATTAAACATTAAGATCGGTTGAATTAAATGACAGAAAAATGTATTAAACTGAATAATAAGAGATGCAAATCAAAAATTTTATAGTGATAACATTATGAAAGGCAGTAACTGTGAACGAAACATTTATTTAGATGAAACACTTATTATGTGTAGTGAAAATGATATTTTGTCATTATGTGTATTGTACTAACACAATTGAAAATATGCTGAAATGTTTGAAAAAGGTGCACTTTTGATGATCTGTTGTGATATAAGTACTAAGAGTTTTGAAAATGTACCAATTGCTTGTGAAAACTGCGCCAAACCAATAAAAAAAAACCCTGTAAATTCAGCTCAATTCAATTTTTTCCAGAAAGG
Organism: Diplotaxodon limnothrissa; assembly: GCF_057381915.1. Taxonomy (NCBI): domain Eukaryota; kingdom Metazoa; phylum Chordata; class Actinopteri; order Cichliformes; family Cichlidae; genus Diplotaxodon; species Diplotaxodon limnothrissa. The sequence continues at coordinate 36,928,172 of NC_140596.1, forward strand.
ATGTCTTCACCTGAAGGCATCCTTAAGACAGCCTCATGGTGGTGTTAGGAGAATCCTAGAAATACGTTTAGCAGGATACAAAGTCAGTTTAAAATCATAACCAATAATGTCATGAGCATATTTCTTTTGCACTATTGCAAAACAGTTATACTCAGGGGACGGACTTGTCTGTGTGCCCTTGTGAGCACATCACTATATAAAATAGAGTCTGGTGTGTCACAGTCTTGTAAAATCAGTTCTCAGAAATGTTCTACTTGCTCATAAATACCATATCAGTGCGTTATTCTTCGTGTAAACATAGGCCCTCCCACAGGCACCGTAAATGCTGTAGATGTTGTGTCATAATTGCTATAAGTATTCTGAGTGGGGTGCATACAGTAATTGACCATTGCAGGGACAGTGAGTGACACTGGCTGCAAGTTAACGTGCAGCAGCAGCTGCTGCATCTCATCTGATCTCCAGCTCCACTTACTCACGTTCAACTTCTCACTGCTCACTTAATCTGTGAGGAAAAAGAATGATGTTTTTAAACATTTAATGCACAAAAAAGTTTTTAAACAAGTTTTTTTAAGCACATAATTTTTCCAGAAAGTCTGCGTGGTATTGTGAAACACACTGAGTTATGATTCACCACTATTAAGAGGAAATGAGAGAAATGTGCATGTTTAACCGGTTGTTAGGAAGATTTTAGCTAGTTGAGGCTGACTTTTAATACCAAGACAACTCAGATTGTCTGTGCAGGTATTTCATCTTTGGTAATAAATAGTAAAGTTATAGTTAAACTTTAGTTAATTGTTGTTTTACCGAACTATGTCACTGTTCAGGAGCAATGAAACAATAATGAATTGTGCTTACTAACAGGTTCATAGTTGGATTGTAAATAAACCCATTAATATTATTTAGATAATTAACCTTTAGATAATTATTTAGTAATTTCCTAATTACTGCTTAGTTTTACTTTCACTATCACTAGCTGGTTAGGAAAGGACTGTGGTTTGGGTTAAGGCACTAACACTGCATAGTGAGTGATGAGGCACTGTTGCTGCAACACGTGCATTACTAACACTAAAGGACGCTTTGTGTAGATCTATGGAAGGCCAGTAGCTTTAACTACACAGCAATATTTAATGCTATGGAAATGATCAAGTTTAAAGTTTAAATGATTAGCAATTAAACATTTGTGACAATATCATAGTAACAGGCCCTGTGGTGGATATAATGTTATGTGCGCAGGTGTCAACAGTGTAGTGTTATTGTCACTTATAAGCTGATATAAAACATAAGGCACCAACAGATTGGTAAAATAGTGATATCTTACTTAAAAGAAGAAATCATTCACACAAACTGTAACTCTTCCACTCGTCATGTGCTTTAGTCACGAGAACACATCAGCTCTTCTTCTTCTGTCTTTGTTTATCTCAGAGGTTAAAGGTCAAAGCGGTTCAACCTGCTCTCTCTATCTGTTTTCCCGTTGTGACAAAGCCATCCAGCCACTTCCTGAAGAGGGGACAAATGTCCAGCCCCCCACTCCCCCTCTGGGCCCAGACATCGCTGATATCTGGCCTCGTGATCAGCAGCTCTGTCGTGGGGATGTTTGAGGTAAGCAACCCCTGGGCTGGATGTAAACCAGAGCAAAGCTGCTCTCCGTGCAAAGGCGCGGGATTAAAAGAAGCACTAAATGTTGATAGCACTGATGTATTTTATGAGCTTTTGGCCTCAACCAGTAAGGAATGAATGGGCTAACCAACATGTCAAAGTCGAAATCTGTTCTTTTATTTACAGTTTAAAAGAAAATAAATAAATAAAAGAAAATCAACACCCTTTCATTATACACAATCAGCCAGCTATAAGTTTGTTTCATGTTATATGCCCCTCCTGATATTATTTGGTGAATAAATAATGTTGCCAAGAACTGAAGCTTCATGTGTCACAATCTTTGGAGCATGGATACAGAATTCCTTGGAATGTGATATTCCAAGGAATTCTCAGTGAGATCGCTTTAGTCACTGTATACGATAAAGCGCATCAGATTACTATAATGCACAGTACGTGCTCGTGTTCAGGATTCAGCTTGTGCACTGGAAAACAGCACAACAGAGAGACATGAGGAAGGTCCAGCAGAGCGTTAGTGAAAACATAAGAACATAATGAGGGAGTAGCCTAAAACAATTTAAAAGAAAATTCAGGAATTTTAAAAAGTTTTTCAATGTGGCTGGCTTCTGCTCCGCGGCTGCTGAGTGACCCCTCATCTGGTACTCTCCTCAGCTCTTTCTGGGATTACACCCTTTTTGGCTCCTACCTCAAAGCACACTGTGTTCTGTTGATCTTATGTGCTGCACAATAATGTTTAATATTTAGTATTTACTGTCATATTCCCATATATCATTGTGATGTTGTTTATTCTATTACTCTCGTTTTCTTCTGCTTGTTTTCTTTTTTCTTTCTCAACAGGTGATCCAGGTGATCGATATATGTATTTTTTTTCTCTGCTTATTCTGTTGGTTTTTGTTTTTTGCCCTTCTCCCCCGTCCCTCTTCTCAGCTGTTTTTCTTTCCCTCTTTCTTTCTCCCCTTCTTTCCCCCAGTCAAGTCTGTCCCGTATTCAGCAAGTGAAAATAAAATAAACAATAAAAGGTGAATCAAATGGACCATTACAAGGCTGGGATGGTCCATTTGGTAAAGTAAATCCGTTGGGCATCTTTCTTCGCCTTTAGACAATAATTCTGATGGCAAAAGAGCCAAACGGGACAGGCAAAAAAAAAACAAAAAAAAAAGGTTTTTCAATGTGTTCCGATTCCAAGTCTTACATGGGGTTTTTACATGTTTTTGGAAGTATCAGCACTTGTTAAACATAAGTATTTCATCTGAAGTGAATACAGCTTACATTTTAGTTAGTAAATTTTTAAAAGATTATATATACCCTTCTGTCTGATCAGCTGAATATCCCAAATTAATCAGTAGAATATAGAAAAATCTCAGCGATAATCAAAGCAAGCGAAATGGATCAGAAACTGCAGTTAATATGATATAATACTCAAATGCAAACTGTACATGTACTACACCATGCCTGATGTTATTCTCACTAACCTGTTTTTGCTGCTGTTAGTGATGGACACCATGATTTTGTGTACACACACACACACACACACACACACACATGTTGGGTATTCATATGGACATCTAATTGATAATGTTTCCCTTAACCCTAACCATCAAAAATGAATGCCTAACCTTTACCCTTACCCTAACCACAACCTAATTATAACCCTGACACTAAAACCACATTGTGAGTCTCAAAAATGCCTTCAAAGTTGTGGGGACCAGGATTTTAGTCTGTTGGTCCCCACAAGTATAGTAAACTTCCAATTTTTGGTCCATACAAAGTTATGAATACACACCCACATACGCACACTTGGAGAGAGAGATCACATTTCTATCAATGGGGACTCACTGTAACCTAAAACCAAGTCTCCACCCAAAAATGTTTTACATTACAGGGACTTTCTATTAGTGCACATGAAACAAGAGGCAAATCACGAGATCACCGTACTTTAAGTAAAATAAGTATACACAGCCACAGACACACACTAATGCTATGTGTGTTTCTGCAGCTGCTTTGAGCTTGTCAAGCTGACAGTCACTGTACGCCTGATCGCATTTTTCACTGACTGGGGCTCTGCTGAGGACCTTGGTGCAGAGCTGGGAACAATATGATGAGCACTCATAGGTATTTCTGTGGCCATGTGGATGACACGTAATCTACTGTGTTAGTGTTTACTATTTTCTGTATGCTCTAATTACTATTTTTAAAAAGAGTTCAAGCTTTTTGTAGCTGGGAAAACTCAACATTTAAAGGCAGTAAATAACAATAAATTATGAATTTGGCAATTTAACAATTTAGAGTAAGCTGTTAATAAACTTTTTGTTTTAGTTCATTTACTTCAAGCTTTCTTGTGCTAACAGATGTTTAAGTTAAAGTAATGCACATATAAGCTAAGCGCTGCATCCACAGGAAACTCTTTGCAAACAAACAGTGATTCTCTTTTTTGGGGGATACGACTCACTTAATACTGTTAACCCTAGAGGATTTAAAGTTTAAAGGAAACACAACTGCACAGTAAAAAAAATAAAGATATTGTTGAAAAGTGATAGCAGCCCCTCAGATCTTCTATGTATTTATGCCCCTACTGTGCACAACATAATGTAGTATGCTCTACATCATCACTAAATCAGTATTTGCTATAATTTATTTGTTATAAGCTGAAGGCCAGACAAGTACTTTTCTTTGTCATCTCTACAGATGAACTGTTGGCTGGTGTGTTGCTGAGAAATTAAACAGAATGGGACTTCATCCAGAAATCTGGCAATAGCAAGCTGAACACTACCCCTGAAACCAAGTTAAGTTCAGATACTTTCCAGAAAGCATACTCAGTCAGCACTATTTAGTGCTGCAGATACCAGCTCGGCACTGCTTATCAGTTACATGTTTGGTGATGTCAGTGACTATTTTCAGCTGCCATCCAGCCAGCTGGACGTCGGCAGTCGTCAGCAGCTGCGTCACTGCAGGTCTCGTCAGATGATCACTATGTGCCCTTCTCAGATCCTTACGCGAGAAGTGTGGCTCACTAAAATCAGGTCAGTTATGACTGTGGACCAATTCATTTGGTGATGTCTCTTTATCCTGGGGCGATCGTGGCTCAAGTGTTGGCAGTTCGTCTTCTAACAAGGTTGCCGGTTTGAGCCCCGGACAGTCTCGGTCGTTGTAGCTACAATGTAGCTTGCCATCACCAGTGTGTGGATGACTGAATGTGCAAAGCGCTTTGGGTTCCTTAGGGACTAGTAAAGCAGGCCATTTACCATATCCTCTGTTATCCCTGATCATATTTTGTCTCGCACACAGCGTTCATTCACAGGTCACTATCGCTCTTAATAGAGCCACCCTGGACCTGATGAGGCTACATTTGTTGGCCTTTGGCCACTACAGGGCAGGACAAGAATAAAATCAGCTCTTCTGCACGGCATCTGGTTAGAAAAAAATCAGAGCAACGTCTCTTTTCAAAGGACACCTTTAATGAAAATGCAAATGTACATTTGTATGATACAAATCCTCTTTAACTTGAACATCCAGGTGAGTCTGTGGGAAACACGTTAAAAATTTAGTCCACAAAACACATCTAACATTTTCACCGCTTTCACTATGTAATCGGAGTAAAATCAAATGAAAGTCTGGGATTCAGTTGAGTAGGCTTGTTCTTCAAATGGGCCGAAAGCATTTCCTACTGTTCTTGTCCATTTCACTGGAACAGCTGCGCCCTATCAAACTCCAATAAATAAATAAAGTGCTCCACATACAGCTGGATTTAGATCGGTTACAGTTTTTCTCAGTTGCTTTGGTGCATTTCTCACAACAGAATTAAACTTTGCACAACAGTTAGTTCAACCTCCACAACATGTAGTCGTTTTGGCACAACCTTGTGGCGGTTTCATGTTCATTGCGTCCAAAGGCAAATGCCTTTGGACATGAAGCAGTTGAGTAAGTACAAATATCTAAAGAATGGTCACTTTTGACTTGCTATTCATCACTATCTCCTTTCTTTTATCATGAATGTCACAATTATTTATACTTGTACCGGCTGAATAGTCATTGTCCTTACAACTAATAGTCTTCATTTCATTGCTTATGTCAGTGCACTCAAAATTGTTGAACATCTTGTCAAACACTTTGTACACCCATTTTGAAAACCCTATTTTTAAGGAGTTTCCATGAAACCCCTGCAAACGTTTGTATATCTTGACGAAGCGGGATTCAATCTTGCAAAAGGCGTGAACGAAATCACATTGGAGAAATAGCCACCATTGATGTCCCAGGCCAACGAGGAGGAAATATTACAATGTGTGCAGCAATCTCAGAAAATGGCATTCACACCCATATTCCTCGTATTGGTGCATACAATACACAACACCGGTTGGCTTTTCTGGACGCTCTTTATAGGGACCTAATCCCACAAAATGAAAGGGATGATCCTGGTGACAATCGGACAATGTATGTAGTGGTTTGGGATAATGTAAGCTTCCATCACTCTGCTGTAGTCAGGCAGTGGTTTGCAGCACACGACAGGATGCTTATGGAGTTTCTTCCTCCTTACACTCCATTCCTAAATCCAATTGAGGAGTTTTTCTCTTCCTGGAGGTGGAAGGTATATGACAGGCATCCACATACCCAAATGACCCTGCTAGCAGCTATGGATGCAGCTTGTGATGACATCACAGCAGAGTCCTGCAGAGGGTGGAGTTGACACTCCAGAAGATACTTTCCCCGATGCATCGATAGAGCTGACATTCGCTGTGATGTTGATGCAAATATGTGGGCAGACAGACGGGAGCGTCTAGATATCAATGATTGATATGCAGCAGTGTCTGTTTTTCAGTTTTGTTTTTTTGTTTCATAACCACTGGAGTGAGGTTTACTGTCTAAGTGAGTTTATGTTTGCTGTAAAATGTTTGATTTACTGTATTTCCCCAGTTTGCACAATGCTGTGAACAGTTTCAATTAAATATTATCAAGAGTGCATATGGAGTGTCTTGATTTTCCTTTACAATTTATGGTTTTCAACATGCCATGCATGCTGTCCAGACTTGACATGTCATTGGGAAGCACCTACAAAGAAATCCGTCACAATGAGAACATGTTCAAACCATTTGATTTTGTGACCAAAGGTGCTGGTGTAATGACTTGTAATTGTGACAGCCCTGACACTTTGATTGATATAAGTACTTGCTTTTGATGAATGTATTATCTGTTTTGATTAAGGGACTTGCTTTTGAAGCATTGACTACTTATTTTGAACAACTGACTTTTCTTTTTGATGAAGTGACTCACTTTTGCAAGTTATCCACCATGTTTTGCAGTTTGCACTAATTGTTTTGAGAAGAGCCTTAGTAGTGGTGCAGAGATCAATTCTGTTGTGAGAAATGCACCAAAGCAACTGAGAAAAACTGTAATACACCTCACTAATGTTGATTGAATATATTTCACATCACTGAATATACAGTTTATTGTTATCTTTCTAAAAGTCAAATATCTAAACAGTTCATATTGCAAATTATTATGAAGCTAGTAATTTAAATTATTTACAAAAAAGAAGGCACAGCATTATGGGTAAAATATGAATCTGATAATGGTGACGGATTGCACTGAGCTGAGGACATGTTCTTATTTCCCGATTATCCACATTCCCACTTCTTTAAACGCCCACTACTTCCAGTCATCACAAGCACGCTAAGACAGAACAAGCTCAGAAAAGACCTTTCCCCTCACTGAACACGTTCTTCTCTCTAGACTGGTGGGGAGGTGGCAGTACAGACACAAAAGCAGAAAGTTTCACCCTGCACAGCATAATTTTAAAGGTACCAGCTTCTCGTTACATTAGCACATTTGTGTATCTGTGAAATAACCACTTACGTTAAAAGGACGTAAGTGATTTTGGTTTTAAGAACTGACTCCTGGGCAGGCCTGGGAAGAACTGCCAGTATTGCTGCATTAAACAATGCTGTAAATAGAAAAAAAGAGCCTTTCTGATGTGCTTCTACTACAAGTGATGGCCAAGTTTGAATGCCATAGAAAATACAATTCAATATTTAAAATATTAAAAACTGTAATGCAAACCAGTCAAGTTAGCAACTGCATCAGGCTCGTTACTCTTCTTTATTCACCATGTAATAAGTCACACAATTATCAGCATCCTCACATAATTAATACAGGAAACTATTTGTCTTGGTGAGGAAATGTGGTCTCTTACTTTCAGTAGTGATCTATTGCACAACTTTTAGACACATTGGGGGGGGGGGGGGGGGGGAGTCTAGAAATAATTAGGAAATCATCACGATAGTGTAAGGGAAAAATCCTCTGGCAAATGAGAGAAACATTATTTAAAGGAGTCACAAGGCAAATATTTACTCATTTTATTTTCTCAGTGGATCGTTTGCTTAGATTTCTTGTTAGGTTTTTGATTGCTGGACAAAACAAAAGTGATGAAAATACCTTGAGCTCTAAGGTCGTGACGGGGTTTTCTTTTTATCATATTCTCATATTGCATAGACTGAGTATCTAATTAATGATGGAAATCCTCACATTTAAAACTTTTGCCCTAGAAATACTTGATTTGGGCACTGATAAACAGCAGAAAATGAATGGATAATGAATCGATGGAATGGGTTTTTAATTTCTAAATGCCTTGGTCCACAAATGCCTTGGTCTGAAATTACACAAAAAAGCATAATTTTAACTAAAGCTACTACCAACCACAGGCTAGGAAAAAGGTTATATCCTTTACAAACTTCAATAAGTTAAAATCAGTGCTTTTAGAGACCTGCCATTGATTGACTTTTTAATAGGGAGTATTTATTGGCCAGCAGAGCTCAATTCACTGCAACAAAAGAAAAAAGCAAATCAAGAAAACATCTTTGTCAGTCTGACAACACATGCAATGGAAACAACACAACTAAACACAGCAACAAACCTATTTTTGTTCAGAAAAAGGCTGTCCTCCTTTACTTAAACTGAAAGCAGATTAGAAAGGGATTTTTAACGGACAGTTTAAACAAGATGAATGATTATAGTAATATGAGTCAGTGCTCATAACATTTCTTTTAGTTCAACTTGATAATTTAATGAATAGTAAAAAGAAAAAAATGTTTTGAGATTGAAGGTGCTTCCTTCCTTCCAGCTTGTGTGCTTTGCAGCTACCGGCTAAGGAAGGAGACCTGCTTGTCTGTCCTGCAGTTACCACCTCCCTGCCAGCAGAGGCAGCAAAACGACTTCTGTGATCATTTACTACCAACATAGCCACTTATACAATCTCCATAAATCATGCTGAACCTGCTAATCATAGCTCAGTATCCATCTTGCCCAAAATCATAAAATAACACAGCTGACATTTATTCTTCTGTATCTTGTGAGTTTAAATCATGTAGCTCTGAACACACAGTGTATGTGTGTTTGTATTTGCATGTGAGTGTGGGGATGCACTATGTTTAGGACCACTGGCATGAGCAGTCAGTGGGCTCCTGGATAGTGTAGCTGACCCAGGTTGAGTTGCTGCTGCAGTAAAGCTGCACAGAGCGCCGCTGCAGACCAGTCTCTCTGCAGCACTTGCAGAAGCGAGCGTACGTATTGATGTTATAGTTGTAGATGCTGGCGGAAGGACACTTTCCATCGCACGACACGATGTTCACCTGAAAATGGAAGGGCAGATGTCTTTCATGTAGAAGGAGCAGACAGAAGGCCATCAAATAAATGCACAAATAAACTTTGGGAGGGAGAGGCAGCCATGTTAAGCTTAAACATGAGCAATATCAAAAACTATAAACACCAAATACTGAAAATTGAAATAACTCCTGTTGATGGCTGCAAAAAATTTGGTGTTAACTATTCAGATGGTGCACATCAAATAATCTCCTGGAGAAATCATGACCACCACAGCTTCCAGAATACTTTGAGCCAGCCAATGGCATTGCTGCACTTGCATGAACGAAAACTCTACACACACTGCAAGAAATGCAAAGTTAAAATAGGATGCTAATAACAAGCTGCAACCACAGAAAGTCAGACATGAGTGTTTACCGGTCTGTTGCTGCGGCAGTCATTCTTCCTGATGGTCATCCTCACTGTCACCTTCTGACATGACTTTCCGTCTTCTTTGCCTGTTCACACAACAAGCCAGAAGGAATTCATTGGAATGAAGGTAAAAAATACTCATAAGATAATAAGGATGTGAACAAACACCAGGAATTGGGAGGATGAGGACAGAGGAAGGAAGGCGATCAAGAGCCCTGAGAAGCTCAGAAGCTGTTGATCATGCAGAAGTAGTTTAGCCATACATAACCTGAAAGGAATAAAACCGAGGGTGTGTGTATAAGAACTTTGCAGCTAAAAGCATTAATGAGAAAACTTTCCACTCAGGGAGAAATGATCAATGAGACTCAGCATAAACATTCAAAACTGCTGGAAGGATAAAATCTGTCATACATTTATTCTCAACATAAATTAGCTTCGACTAAAAACAAAATAAACTGATGTTTAAACAAATACAACAAAGACAGAAACACGAACAAAACATGAAATCTGCCATCAACACACATAGCATTAAATTAAGATGTTATGAGTGCCATTTAGTTTTCTCAGAATAAATCTCAGGACACTTTCTCTACCGCTTTGACTGTCGCCTGTGTTATTAAGCTGTTGTGTCATTGATCTGGACTAAATGTGTGTTAGTTTGTTTGAAGCTACTCTCTGTAAACTTACATAGATAACTCAATTGAACTCATCTTATTGTTTATTTTAAGATTTTATTGTAAAACCAAATATTTTGTACCCCTAATCCTGCCACCCTAAAATGAATTACTGCTTTTTTGTTTGCACAGATGATACTACTAAAAGGATGAAATGCCACACACAGAAGATTCTGTTTCCCACACAGCTCCCTTTGGAGGGCTGCAGCTATAGTGCAGCAGCATGCAAATCTTCAGCAGTTCAATGAAAAAAAGACCCGCAGCACTCCCAGCATCATCCCACTTCACTATCTAGTGACACATGCAGATATCTAAGCCCGACTACTGGGCCACTACCAACAGTACATTGTTGGCAATCAACAATGCACTGCCCAAACAGTGCTAAATGGGGAAAAAGTTTATTTGTTGTGTACATGTACACATGGGATCAAGGGGGGGGGGGGGGTTCTGTCCTCTCAAGTGTGATGTCATTTTTCATGTAAACCAATTAGACTAGACAATTGGACAGCATATTTTCTAAAGCCAAGTGAGGTAGAAAGCAAAGAGGAAGCTACATCAATTATGTTTTTTTCCACATGGACTTGGAGTGAGACAACAGATGAGAGGACTTTTCTGCAGAGGGGAGTGGGTGTCAGTCAGACTTTGGGGTTTCCTGTGTGTGTTCTGTTTTTTTTCTTAGAGGGAGTACATTGTTGAATATCAACAATGGCACTGGTAAGCCTTGTTGTTTGGTACCTCTTTCACAGTTTGTGTTAACTGTGGGAGTCAGGGGGCTAACAGGGAAAGGGAAGAGAGGGAATCCAGTACCTGGTGGGATTGGTACACGATGGTAAGCTGCAGCACATAAACCATAAACCCACTTGTATGTCTTCAGTTGCTTTTCAGTGACAAGAGCTTTAATCATTTGGCATTTTAGAGCAAGTCTGTCATTATTTGTACTGATGACACAGAGTTCACTGAAAAGCACACTGACAGTTTTCTAATGTAAATAAACAGAAGACAAATGTAACGGAAAACAGCAGCTGGGATCCAGACGTGAGCCAATTCAGACAATGTGACTGAGGATTTTAGACTGAAACGAGCAAACTGAAGGGCAAACATGTCGGAAACATGTTGAGCGGCAGATGAAGGCGCTCTTCAGTGTCAGCTGCAGGCTACAGCTCTACGCTAACTACACAACTGCTGTTGTGATGCTCTCATTAGATACTCACACGTCTTGCAGCATCCATCCATGTAACTTACAACAGTTCCACCGATCTGAGTGCAGACGAGAGTCACAACGTTAACACAAACACAGAAAAATGTATTTTTCCTCCACAGTTTGGCCAGCACAGATTCTGAACTTTGATATTCTTCAGCTAAACTTTTGTGTAACTACTGAACATGCCGTGGATTTGTTAATCAAACTTTTTAAGTGAGCTACCATTATTCTATAGAAAAAAGTCATCTTGCAGTCTTGCAGTAGTTATAACTACTTTGAGCCTGCTTAAACTTAAATTTAATATGGATCAGCCTGGCTGTCTGTTTGAGAATCACCTTTTTACATCATTATCACACAGCAAAATGTTTTTGATGAAAAAAAAAAAAGATTAAAAAGAAATTAAAAAGATTAAAACTGCAAGATTTCCCTTCCAAAGGATACGTTGACAAATTATAATCAGTCAGTATCTTTTATCTATTTGAAGAAAGAGATGTCTCTTTGAATGTGTGTTGTGTGTGTGCACGCGTGCGTGCGTGGGTGTGCGCTGCATGCTGACCTTTACACACTCTGTTTCATTGAAGGGAGGGCAGCTGAAGGAGTAGGAGATGAGTGTGGGCCCAGCCACAGTGTCTGTGCAGTCAAACTTCATGCAGTTTGATACCCAGGATCTTCCCGGCTGAAAAGCATTGACAACATCAGCAACTGAACTACAGTGAGCAACTTAATTTGACTTACAACAAAATGGGAAAGAGATTGGTGACGTATGATCAGCCTTCTTACTTTGTGTGAGTCCGCCTGAGATCATTTTTAAATCAAAGCTGGACAAAGTTAGGACTAAGGCCAACTTGACTATACTGTCAAATCACCATCGACTAATTAAACTAACAGTAATCAATTTCAAAGATAAGAAAAAATATACAATAATAAATATTGTGTTAAACTTTACCATGATTGTGTTGCTGAGGTTAAACAAAAAACTACATAATATGCTAGCTAGCTAATAAGCTAGCTTTGCTAACTTCAACTCAGTTCCCACCAGCAGACCAAAGTGTTACACAAGTACACATCAAGACTGAAGAATAATGTAAAAGACTGTTTGTATAATATTGTGGCATGTTGGGAGCAGCTAGTTATCTCCCATCATGCCTCGGGTTGTGTTCCCATTCAAGACGATTAAACTGTGTATTTGCATTTGTTATGGCTAAGTAATTCATATGACCGTTCCTGTTCACTGATAGATGTTGTTTTGATAGAAAGACATGTTACACCATGAGTGAGTTCATGTGCGAGCACAGTGTAGCACGGGGAACTGTTCAATAAAGAGCTCCCCCTTCCTGCTTGGGGTGGAATAACAGACTCAATCTCTGCGTGGGTCCTTTCTTGTTAAGATCCCTCAGTTCGCCACAATATAGTGTGTATGTTAAAATAGTTTTTTATTTGGATGCAAAATGTTGCTGAACATCTTTTCCTACCTTATAGAGACCTGTTGTTCCATTCTCATGCTCATAGATGCAGGAAATATTCTTACAGATTCCGCAGCACGTCGAATGGTCTTTGGGAGGCACGTAGATCTGATTCTGAAAAACAAACATGATTACTTTCCTTTTCATTTAAAATACTGTGACAGTGAGCTTTAATGAGTCAATGATCATAACCACTTATCCAAAGATTAACTGTGACAGTTCAAACAAAATTAAAAGCTTCTAGATTCGTGCTCTGCTCTCAGGGGAGAAGTTTATGTGAGGTCAGGGCTGTAACTAGGGATGCTGTGGTATCTGTGACAACGCAGAGTCTGCTAAGTTTAATGTTGCTCTGTGTTTAGTACGTTACACACCAGCAAGAAAGCAGACATAACATAAATGAAGCTAACAGTTTTTTTCTTTAAATCATTTTTTTCTCCTGCTTCAGCAACAAGTTCTGTTTGTGTGCAGCAGTTTATTAGTTAAACTTTGGTCAAGTGAGATGACACAGCTGAAATGTGTAGGTTGCCAGTCCAACATAGGGCTAATACAGTGAGGCAGACAACCAAACATACCTATGAGTGAAGATACCAAGAGAGGAAGACCCCCACCCAAGCAGGAACCTTCCCCCTACTTGTCTGGGGGCAACAGTGTTAACCAATGTGCTTTTAAGTCACAAACTGCCAAAAAATCACAACTTTAGAGTGGGCCATCAAATACTTATCCAGATCACAGTCCATCACTATTCACAGGTTATTTTAATGTGTGAAGTACAGAAAGAAAGTAATATGTTTCCTTGTCATAGGCTCGCTATAGTACACAGACTAATGAGAATTAAAATCCAAATGCGATCTTGACTCTGAGCTGAATTTTGGTGAAGACCCGTTCGGCAATAATTGTATGTTCGATTAAAACTTTCTGGTAGAGAACACTCCCGCTAAAAATCCCATCAAAATATTTTCATCAATTTGACAAGTTATGCAACCAATTCATATGGAATAACAGAAGCCCTAGAATAAAGCTTAAAAAGCTACAGCAACCAATGGAGTCGGGTGGCCTGGGGGTCCCAAATTTACTGTTTTACCATTATGCATTCAGTCTGAGACACATGGTTCACTGGGCTATCTCTCCAGAACAAGCCCCCCCATGGTTTAGTCTTGAGAGTACCCTGTGCTCACCACTCCCTCTGATGCACATTTTAACCACCAAGCTCTCATCAGATATACAAACCAACCCCATTCTTTCGTTCCTGCAGACGGTCTGGAAGAAGGTGGCCTTGCCGTTAAATTTTAACTCCCACCTTCATACTGAGGCCTCCATATGGCTCAATCCCAAACTCTGCATTAATAAGTCTCCATTTCTGTGGGTCAAGAGAAGGATACTTGTTCTTGGAGACCTGTAATCAGGGGAGAATTCTCAAGTTCTTCAATGACCTTAAAGCACAGTTTCAGTTGCCACAGAGTCAGTTTTGGAGGTATTTGCAGCTCTGGCATTTATTGCTCAAAACCTTTGGTCTCCACACCACCTCCAACTATTGACTATCTCAGCTACATCAAAAAAACATCTTCGTGAAGTCTCTAAATATTACTCAGTGCTAATTAAGGGCATGAGTAAAGGGCTAACCGCCCTACGGTTAGCTCGGGAAGCTGACCTTGGTGTGGTTTTTACAGACCAGGAATGGACTGTAATTTTGCAGAATAGTAAAAAGATGTCCAGGGAACTTAGAACTAGACTAATCCAATTCAAATTATTACACCGAATTTACTGGTCACTACACAGATTGTACAGGGTGAACCTCATACAGTCTCCTGAATGCTGGAGATGTCAGACTGGGGTGGGCACATATTGACCCATATGATTTGGAGCTGTCCTATCAAATCAACTATATGATGGGATATTCCTTTTTCGCCAAGACTATTCGTTTTGGGGGACCAATCACTCCTTAAACACGCTCTGCCTAAGGCTCCTGAGTGGGTACAGACTGCATTGATGCTGGGGTGTAAACTTATTATCTCCCAGTGGAAGGCCCCTTCCACCCCACTTGTCTCTGTATGGCATATTCAACTAGGGAGACTCGCTGCACTAGAACAACTCTCATACAGGCATCTGAATACACTGGAGAGCTTCCACCTGAAGTGGGATCCATATCTGTTCAATCAATCAATCAATCAATTAAAGCTTTATTCGTCACATGCAGGTTGCCCTGCAGTGAAATGGGACCCCCCCCCCGACCTTACACATATAGCACAAACATTACATGGGGATACAGGTCGGAGATTGGTAGAATCAGGAAAAAACATTGAAATGTACACTACAGTGGGGAAAGTACAAGAGGAAAAAAGAGACCCCTACTCATGCTGTGCTTCCATGGTAGGACAGCATGAGAACAGGAAACAAAAAAACTCCTTTGCACAAAAAAGCACATAAATGTCCACAGCACAACATTGTGAAGACATGACAAGCCACAGGGGTGGGTGGGGGGTGAGGAGTAATCCGAAGAAACACAGCAGCCACCCTGCACAGCGCTATCATCAGAATAAAAGGATCAGACTAGAACTTAGAGTGGGACAGACATTGGGATTCTGACGAAGCACTCTCAGAGATGACAGAGTGTGGCATGCAGCAAGACCCACGTAGTCAAAGGCTGGCTGTGTTGTTGTTGTTTTTTTGGGTGGTTTTTTGTTTTGTTTTGGGTTTTTTTGTTTGTTTGTTTATCTCTTGTTTTGTTTGTCCCCCCTCATTTTGGTTTTGTATTACTGTAGTACTGGTCGGCTGTTATGCTGATGCTATTTTTATGTGATGTGATTTGTATCTACAGTGGACTGTAGTGTTCTAAAAATTCAATAAAATATTAATCACAAAAATAAACTTTCTGGCAGCTCTTCTCATATTTAACACATTTTTAATGAGAAAATAAAGAGAAACAAGACTAACAATGAGGATGGAACCTTAACATAAAGTCAGTGAGATCAAGATCTTCAATAAAAGGTCTGTGCTGGTGTGTCGCGGTCTTACTGGTTGGCATTGGTTAGAGCAGTTGACGCTGAAAGTGTGGAGCACATGGAAGCCGCTTGCTGGGTCAAGGCTGCGGCTGCACTGCCGGCTGTAACACAAACCGTCGTCTCCACGCTCAACCAGAGTCTGACCGGGCCTCAACACTCCTCGCTCTCCAAACACACACACAGCCTCACGCACTAAACACACAGAGGTCAGAGGGTCCAAAGTTGCAGGCTGCACTTACAAGTGGTAAAAACATCTGTTTTAAACACTAACCAAACATTAGACAAACAGAATAAAAACAACATGCCCTAACGTGCACTCTGGCTCAGTTCAGAGCAGGTTTGGTAAGATTAAACTTAAAATGAATTCCTCGTCAGAACGTACCACACTTGTATCTTTTGCAGGCACACTGGTTCTGTGGATCGGCTAGAAAGGCCCGGTCCAGCTGGGCAGCCTCCCCCTGCAGAACACAGACAGAGAACCAGGGTTACAGATTTGTATTAATGCATACAGAATATACAAAGAGTACATTACACAAGGAACCCAAAAATATTAAAACACACAGAGCCAGCAGACAGACACCTGGATATATGACCCATAAAGTCAGGTTTTATGAGCAATAATCTGGAGATACAGTGTATTCAACAGGTTCAGGACTTACCAGGCCACATTTTGGGGAGGCAATCTTTTCACAGGAACACTCTGAAGACAGAAAATAAAAAAACGACCATTATTAAGTTGTTTAGCTGAGATGACACCACACAACACCAGATACTCTGCTTTGTCATAAAACAAATGTAATGTCATTTTAAATTGTGGTTCTAAAAAGATATGACAGGCCTAGTACTGATCTGAAAGAAAGGCTTTGGACTAATTTTATTGTTCCTATCATGGAAGGGTTTTCCCCTCATACCGCATGTTTGGTTGGGACAGCAGTGACCAGGATTGGACACAGAAACCACTGACATCCCAACAGGACACGTGAGCTGAGGACACCTGTAGGGTTCACACACTGTGCACACACAAAGAAAAACATGCAAGTCATTTATGCGTTCTAGCTGTCCAATAGTGGGATCATTTTAACATGAAGTGGATCAGCGCATTTTTATTCTTGGACTCCACTGCAGTGACTTTACATGAGTCATAGTTCAGAACAACAAAGGGTCTACTACACATGGCCTCACTACCAGAGATGGGCAGTAACATGTTAAAGCAACGTGTTACTGTAATCCGATTACTTTTTTCAAGTAACGAGTAAAGTAACGGTTTACTATTGCAAAAACAAAAGTAGTTGGATTGCTGTTACTTTCCTGTAAACACGCTGTGTTACTGCGTTACTACACTGTGATTTCGTTTGTGAGAGTGTCTCATGACAATGACGTACGAGTGTACGACGCCTGTGGCAGCAACAGACGTGTGTAGATCAACAATGGATAATATATGGAGTGCAGGAGAGGGTATGACCATTAAAGCTTGGAAGCACTGACATTGAATTTGATTCCGTAAAAAGTAACAAAAACATTATCGTCCGCTCTACACTCTGCGTTTGGAGAAAACTTATTTCTACGGCAAAAAATTAAACTTTAAATCTAAGCAAGCACCTAGCACACTGCCACGGGAATGTGAAATTTACAGAGAAACCCCCAGATCCCCCACTGACATGACTGTTGAGGCACCGGGCAGACCTCCACCGATGGAATATGCTGAAAAAATAGAATTGGGCTGAAAGGTCTATTGCTTTATTACGTATTCGTGTTTTTAAAAAGTAACTAATTGCTTTTGAAACTAAGTAATCTGTAAAGTAATGGGATTACTTTCTTGGAGAAGTAATGAGTAATTAGTAACTAATTACTTTTTTCAAGTAAATTGACCAACACTGCTCGCTACACACTAGTTTTTTTCTGAGTGGCCCCTCCTAAACAGAATGTTTGAACAGAACATGGGCTTACAAAACAGAGATATTCACTCTCACTGACATCATACAGAACCAAGGGTAGAAACACAACTGTCCAAAACCGAGAGTCTGCAGCCTAAGCTTTTGGCTCTCAGGGATTACTTATGCACACACTGACCTTAGTATTTGAATCTCTAAGCAAGTCTAATGTGTACAGCCGCCTTTGTAACAGTAGACGTATGAGAGAAAATGAGGAAAGTATAATAATTCCCTTCTAAGTAACAAAGAATTGAAGTCGTGTTACAATTTTAAAATGATCCAACTATCAAAAAGCTTAAGATTAAGAACCAAGAATAAAAGCTGAGAACCCACATCTTTGTCACAGTTATATGTCACAGATATTTACAAAAAACACAAGTGACACGTTAAATCAGCCGACCTTAGACCTTTTCACTTTTTTACTCCAACTATTAGCTAAAGCTACAGGTGTGTGAGTGTGTGAGTGAAAGCGCGTGTGCTCTGACCACACTGGTAGGTGGGGCAGCAGCGATCTGTGGTGTTGCTGTCGACAGTCAGAATCTCACCATCCTGGCAGAGGGGAGGCGTCTCCACACAGGGAGCACACACTGTATGAAAACATACATTTGTAACCGCACTGATAACTTTAAATTATTCTCTAATAGCTAAATGTTGTGCCACAGAACAGAGAAGTTAATGTGATCAGTTTTTTTGAACTGACTGCAGATGTGGGCGAGACAGCAGCTGCCTTCAGCTCTGGTTGCAATCAGAATCTGGTCGTCTCTGCAGGTGGGAATGTCTGACTCACAGAGCACTGGATCACATTCTGCAACACAACAAAGAGGATTTGCTTTCTCTTTTTTTTATACTTTTGATAGTTTAACTTGTCAAGATTACAAGAAATAAGACAAATGTCCACCTCTGTGTGCCTACGGGTTGCAAGATTGGTGATAATAAAATTAAGAACATGTGCTCTAGAGGAGCAACAATGACACAGCCCCGAAACAGGAATGGTTTTACAGGTGAAGGACACTGACCTTTTCCCCTCCTCATCTCTGACCTTTTTCCCTCCTCATCTTTTCTGATAGTTTTTTCACTAGTTTTGCATTTGGCTTGGGTCTGTGTCACTGCAGGTAGCATGAGATGGGGTGATACCTAGACCCTACAGATCACATCATCATTTTAATTTTCAGGTGTTTTTGAATTCAGGTCTCTGCAGGCTGATCACACTACCCAGTCCATATGCATATAGATATCCCACATATTTTTTTCCATTGAGATCTGACATGTTTTTAAAGTGTTCCTTTAATTTTCTTCAGCAATGTAGATATGCTTTATACAAGAGGTAACCTAACCTAGGTATGATACAAGCATGAAATTGTCTAATCTAAGGCTCTGTAAGAAAGCAGTGGGTTTTTGTTTGGTTTTTTTATTCGTCTTTGAAAACTGCTCTGCAGTTTTGAATGTGCAATGTTGTCTCTGTAAACTATGACATTTCTTAAGGCATTACAGTAAATATATTATATAAAATAATTCCTTGTGTGCAGTACTTACACAGCACTTAAACTACAATGTGATAGTTTTAAAAATGTGTCATCATCTGTCAGTGATCACAGTGTACATAATAAGTGGTCAACTGGAAACTCACCACAAACATAGTCTGGACAGCAGGAGTCCTGTCTGTAGTATGACACCAGCTTCTCCCCATATTTGCACTCAGGAGGGAGCTGGTCACACAGACTCTGGTTACATACTGCAAAGTTAGAAATCCCATTGTCTCATTAGATAGCTCATTCTTTTTTCTGTTTATTATGTCATAAATCAAAACAGTCTCAGGTCTAAAGAGTAACAGTTATTGATTTGGAGGCTATCTTGCATGTTTCAGACAAAAGCACTTAAACTCACCACAGACTTTTTGTGGGCAACAGCTGGTGTCATCAGCCAGACTGATGATCACCTCCCCTGCTCGACGGCACGCAGGCGCCACCATGCTGGAGCAGTTGTATTCCACGGGAACGATGGTGTCATTGTCGCAGCGGTACATGCAGCAGGCATCCTTCGCGGCTTTCCAAACCTCACCATGTGCATGAGGAACACCACCGCTGTCAGTGCAGGCTGCAGACAAACATACACTCTATTTTAGATACACATGACTACAATGAATCTTTTAAAGCTCAAACAGAATGTGGTTCAGCTGACTGATGCTGATTCAAATGGGAAACTTTCCCAAACTAAGAAATAATTGTATACGAATGACCTTTCACACAGATTTCAATGTAGGGCTATATTCATAGAGTATTTATAGAATTGTGCTTTTGTTATAAGTTGGATGTGCATTAGTTTCTAAAGATAATGAAATGGGTCTGAGAATAGACGACAAGACAGAAGACAAAATTTCAAGTTATGCATTTCAAAGTGCATAGAGTTAATGAGCTGAAATTTTGAGAAAATAACTCAAAATTTAAAGTTAGCTCTGCCAATCAGGATGCTCCATGAAGGTTCATTTCCTTGTCAGCTCCCAATGCTAAACAGGCAGGTCAGAAATGAGCAAACTTTCAAAACAATGGCAATTTATTCATGTTTACTATACATTGGTAGCTCACTGTGGAATCTGCTACCAGGTAAAAAGGTAATGATGCTATTCACACACTTGATTAGCAGAGCTAACCCACAATTTCAGCTTACTAACTCAAAATTTTGAGAAAATAACTTGAAATCTTTTCTCCTTTTTCATAGGCAAAAACAAGTTTCCTTAGACTAAACAGTTGCATAGTTCTCAGCATTTTCTTCTGATCCCATCACAATAATCCAATACACAGACCTTCCCTTCTTGCTTTGTGCTCTGTTGGTAAACTGGGCTCTTACCGCATTTGTCAGGTGGGATGCAGAGTGCAGAGTATGGCCGGTGAAGGAGTGTTCCCTCAGGGCACACACAGCCCTCAGTCAGGCCAGAACACTGATCTGGGTCAGAATCAAAGTCGTGGTTGGGGCAGGACTGAGACGTGCAGGCTGGTAGACAGGCCTGATACCTCAGAGTATTGGGACACACAAAGGCTGCAGGAGGAGACGCAGACATGTCAGTGCCATCAATCCATTATTTAGCACTTTCTCTAAAAACAGATCAATGGGATTAACTGGAGACCAAAATCAAAGCAGAGTTGCTCAGATGGAAGCGAATATAACAGAAGTTGTGACAGCTGGACATTAAACTAAAGTGTTTGCTTGCTACACAACAAGGTTTAATCTGACAACAATCTTACGGCAGTAATTTGGACTCCTCCACTCAATGCAGATATTGAATTTGTGACAGGAAGCCACATAAGCAGCCAGAGCCACACACTGGTTGTTCACATACTCCGAGTCTCGTACCCAAACCTCACAAAACGTGGTGGGTGGGACCTAAAAACAAAGAAAGAGCAATTACTTGAAACTAGTAATATTGTTACATAAGTATATTTGAATACCCCTATTTTGTAATTATATTTGCAACAATCTGCAGTCATTTAAAATGATATTTTTGCTCTTTTGACATCTTCTACTCAGAAATAACAGAAAGCTTCCCTGTAACTAAACACATCTGGAAATGAATGAATGTATGGATTTACATACAAAGGCATGGCAGGGGGTAAAGGCCTGGTTCTGCAGCATGAAGAAGCAGCTGGAGCAGTCACTGGTAGAGCAGTTGAGCTCACGGCGGCGGCTGTGGCTGATGTAACTTGTGGTATTAGGAATCTGCCAGCTGTCGATGAACACAGCTGGATCCTCACTTTCACCCACTGTGGTCCCATTTGCCAAAATCAGGTCGTTTGATGGATCTCCATCACAGAAGCCTAAGACATGCATTTGCATCATGAACATCACCTCAGTCGTGACATATCATGACATTTGTGTCCACAAAAGTGAAATAATGTTTTGATGGTGTGCCGAGAAAAACAGGGTCACTATGCCACAGGTTTTAAACCTACCAGAATGATATCTTTACTGTGTAATGTTAAAAAGAAAGAAATGTTTTTTTTACCACAGAGGCCCATGGTGGGCAGTTTGTTGCTGGAGCTGTCAGTGTCGATGACCATCATCCCTGTACTGTGGTACCACTGTAACTTAAGACCGGCCGGGCTGCGGATCAGGTACATGTTGCCTGTGTCGTAAATCTCAAAGCCGTACTTTTTGAATCGAGGTTTAGCATACCGTGAATTGACATACAGCTGAAAGAAAGCATCAAGAACTAAATGTCATCACGTAGATTTTTATCAGTGTTTTAGCTTTAATCAGAAGCAGAGTATCTCCTACCCTCCTCTGCAGCCTGTTGATAATGATGTGGTTGGATTTATGGGTGATGTTGAGTGCCACCAGACACAAGTTGGTAAAATTCCAGAAGAGCTTTAAAAAGCAAAAGAAACTCAGATGACAGAACAGAAACTTTTGTCCAGATCACTGTCAGAGCAACTGGCATGTGTGACATTTACTCACTGGTGACTGTGAGTCAGCGGGACACTCCTGAACCAGAACACTGACAGTTTCATTGGGCAGCTGGGTCACTATAAAAGAGGCAGCCTTGTAGATGGCAACGCTGTTCCCATCAAATGTGATCACGTTCAGATCAGGGAACATTGTGCATCGACCTGGCACAGTAGGGATACCAAAGAGCACAGTTAAAGATAACAATCTGCCAAAGCCAAATATTTATGGGAGACATTTAAGAATTATCATCATTCAGTCAGAGCAAAATTTAAAAGTGTGGAGCAGATTTTCTTGTAAAAAAAATAAATAAATAATGTGTTTCCTTCATTTATGTGTTTTCCTCACATGGACAGTCCCACTTAGGGCAGCACTTGTCTCCATTTACGAGGATAGCAAAGCCAAGCAGGCCACAGTTTGGAGGGTCGGCAGTGTAAGGGCAGCTCTGGGATTTGTTGAACAGGACGAGCTGGTTGTTGACACAGATGTACTTGGTGCAATCATCAACGATCTCTGCATATGGAGGCTGGTGCAAAATAACAAACAAACAAAAAAACCCCAATAAAAATCAAAATAAAGGTTATTTGTTGTTTGTAATTAGGAAAGTAAAACCATGTTTTTTGGCATTGCAGTAACCAGTGAGCAACACTCAAGATTCACGTTCTATTATTTAAAAATATATTTAGTTGCAAGATCATAATTAGTAGATCATAATTGCATAACAGACCAGATTTAAGTGCACCTTAAATATTTAATCAGATATCTAAGCTTAATCTTTAGATGTTCTGTGTCTGAAATAAGCATGCTGTGCTAAACCAGGAAAAACACAAAAAAGGAACAATTCTACAGTCCTAGATATTCAGTCAGGACCACTAGTCAAAAAAGGCTGAAATTTCCCTCTGCAGGAAATATTATATATTATATTTATATAATATATAATATGTTTACAAATATATTATAAATATATTATATTTGTCAGCTTTGCTTTGTCCTGGCAATTCCCTTCCACAC
The DNA here is from genome assembly GCF_057381915.1 of Diplotaxodon limnothrissa. NCBI lineage: Eukaryota > Metazoa > Chordata > Actinopteri > Cichliformes > Cichlidae > Diplotaxodon > Diplotaxodon limnothrissa. The sequence goes on from NC_140596.1 coordinate 36,951,503, forward strand.
AAAACCATGAAGTTCAGGAAAGAGTAGCAAAAATAAATCCAGTGCAGAACAGAGAATACAAAAAATACAACAATTCAGACACTGCATAGAAAGAGAAGCTAGGATGAAGGTGGGTTGCAAAGTGGCTTGCAGATGTGCAGCAACTACAGGTGGGCAAAAGAAACTTAAAGCATGCTATCTGTGTAAAAGAAGAAGCAGATGCAAGCACTGAGATCAGCTGATGTGCTATTACTGCCTGAGTTTGACTTTGTAGCCTGCCTGAAGTAATCCAATAATAAACTGAAATGAAGCTGAATAATAAGTGAGCCCACCGTGCACATCCTTGTAGGTAATAAACTCATAGATGTTGCTCCCTCTGTTGTGTGACTGGTTGTTTCCGCTGGTGTGTGAGGAAAAGCCAGCGCTGGAGATGTTGCTTCACTTGGACTCGTCCGATCAACTTTATCCAGCACAGTTGTTTGGACTTTAATGGCTGATGGACGGGAGGTTGTAGCAGATGTGGGAATACTGAGTTTTTGGGTGGAGCTCACCACATCAGGCACTGGTGTCACCGGTTGGGATGCAGATGGTGACACATCAGTCTCTGTAGTTGTTGAAGTTTCCTCAGATGTGGTTGGCTCTCTGTGGACTGAAGTTGGTATAGCTGTAGATGTTGTGAGTGTAGTTAAAGTAGGAAGAGGCAGTGGAGTAGTTATGGTGGTCGAGTGAGGTTCTGCTGTGGTTGTGTCAGGAGGTTTGGTTGTTTTTGCTGTGGTAACTGGCTCTGCTGATGTTGTGATGGTTGTAGTTGTCACTTCTGATGTAGTTGTTGTGTCAGAGCTTGGTGTGACAGTTGGTGGGCTGACAGTGGTTGATCTGGTGGTTACTGCTGCTGGCCTTGTTGCTACTGTTACCCTAGCGGTGAATGGCCTGATGGTTGCACGCTCAGTCGACGTGGTTCTGGGAGTAATTCTTGTTGTCACAGGAAGTCTGGGTGTTGTCCTGAGGGTGGTCGTCTGTGTGATAATGGTAGTTGTCAGAGTGGATGTAACCCTTGAAGTGGACACCAGCCGGGTGGTGACTTTGTCCAGGATAGTTGTTGTCCTAGGAGGTGCTGTGGAAGTAGTAGTGCCAAGTGGTGATGAAGATGGATGGGATGTGGTTGCAGATGTTGTTGACACCTGGACTCTGTCTGTTAGTGGATGCATTGTCTCTGTAATCAGTTGAACAATGACAGGTCTTTGTGTTGTGGTAGCAACAGTAGGTGGTGCACTTGCAGTTGCTGTGATAAGCTTTGTCTCAGGGGAAGAATGCATAGGCAGGGGTGTAGACAGTTTTTTGGTTGTGGTGGCTATGAATTTTGCAGTTGATATTTCAGGAGGTGTCCTGGTTTGGGCAGTGGTAGGTATCGATGCTGATGTTGCAGATGTTACAGTTGGCTCAGTTGTTAGTGGAACGTGAGGAATTGTGGTAGTTGCAGTGGACGTGACCACATGGACAACAGTTTCAGATTTGACCTCTGGTGTCGTCTCCACTGTGGCTCTGTAGACTGGGGTGGGGGAGCTCTGCCAATGAGAGGGGCGCCAAGGTTCTGAAATACTAATAGTAGTAGGTGGACCGGTGGAGCTATCAGTTATGGGGGATTTTGACACAGGAGTAGTTTCTATCAGGTTTGTTGTGATTATAGGAACTGTAGACACAGTGGATATTTTTGGTATTTCTGGAGGTCTTGAGGTTGCAGTGGCAATTGTGATGGTCATTCTGTCTGTAACCGGGACAGCTGCAGACCAGGAAGTTTTCTCAGTATAGACTGTAGATTTGGACAAAGGAGCAGTTGTGGTTTCAGCCTGTGCTGTGCCAGATGCAGGGGAGTCTGTTATAGACACTTTCTTTGTGATTGTTCTCCAGTCTGTAGTAGCTGAGGTAGAGGGAGATGGTACGTGTGTGCTTGGTGCAAAATGAGTGAGGGTTGTTGTCGTTAATTTGGGAGCCGTTGTTGTGGGCGTTGTCAGGTCTGTAGAGGTGGTGTGCAACATCCTCTCTGTGGTTACAGATGGTGTTATGATGTGTGGTGTTGTTCTAGTAGTAGTAAAAGGTGCAGCTGGTGTGACTAATTCCGTCATCTTCGTTGAAATGATTTCTGGCAAAGCTGTAGTTACTGTTTCCACAGAAGGAGAAGCTGGAAGAGCTACAGCTGTTGTGAAGGCTGTGCTTGGTGAGCCAGATGTGATGGATGTTGTAACTGTAGTTCCTTCCACTGTTAAAGATTTTGTTCTGGTGTCAGTGTGTGCAGAGATAGTTGTACTGGGAACTATAGTTTTTTCTGTAATTACAGAAGTTTCCGGGACCAGAGCAGGACTGGGGCTGGAAGCTGTGATGATCAGAGCGATCCCTGTGGAATGTGTTGTGGCCTCTGTGGTCTGCACAACTATAGGAGTGCTACTTGTGGTTGTCCCCTCTAGAGAGGTTTTGGTCAGAGCTGCAGTGGTGGTTGCTGACTCAGTAGTCACAGGAGTGATGGTGAATAGTGGCTGGAGGGAATCGGTGGACTTGGTGGTAGAAGTGAGCCAGAACAGGGGTGTCGTGGTGAAAGAGGTGCTACTTGTCCTAGAGGTGCTGGGACCAAAGGGACTGACAGCAGAGCTCAACGGTCCACTCATCCATTTTGTTGTACCCATAATAGTAGTGGGCGGAGCCACTGTCACTTTGACAGTTGACAATGGTTCCACCACCTCTGGTCTCACAGGAGTGGGCACTGCCGGAGGCATTGGGGGTTCTATTGTACTGGAAGGTTCAGGACTTGCAGAAGGAGAGATAATGGCAGGTGGTGTTTCTGAGGAGCTGGTGTGCAGACTCGCCTCTGGAACAGTGGAGGTGATTTTGGTTGTGGGAGCAGTGTGTGGAGGAGCAGCAGAGGCAGCAGTAGTGGAGGTGGTGGTATTAAAGGTACTGGTGGAGGCAGTAGTACTTGCAGTGGTTGTAGAAGTGGCAGCTGGCTGTGCAGCAGACGGTGTAACGGGCTGCACAGCGACTGGAACCTTGATACCTGTTCAGCCAATAAAAGGTTTGTTAGAGAAATAACAAGCTCAGAAAAGAGATACAGGTCATTAAGTGGACTGAAACAGTGCAGATGAGTTTGTTCATACTTTTAGCGTTTTAGCAGGGATATCAATGATTAGGTTAAATTTGAAACAACTGTAAATTCGTTTTCCTAAATGTGCAAAATTGTGCATCTAGGTGTATTACTAAAACCATAGCAATATTAACTATTAACTTGATTAACACAGAGAATTTAATAAGCTATATTACCTAACGCAAATATCAATGTAATTCGCATTTTTCATTTTTGTTATATTACTATATTATTGTGTTGATTTTACCTATAGCTTTTCTATAGGTTGCCTATTAAACAACACCTATTAACAAATTGAGGAAAGTATATAAATTTTTATAATACAGACACTAAGGTAAGATTTAAAAATGACAGAACAAAATTTTATGACTAACAGTTGAAACCTTTCAATGACATCCGAACAATATACATATATACCTTAAAAACCTGTTATTAGCTTTATTAGCAAAAATTATCAAGTATCAGTATCAGTGCTTACTAATATTTAAAAAAAACTACCAACTAACTAGTATGTTTAGCCTTTATAAATACTGTTCATCATAAAGTGTTACACAGATACTCACAGTCTTCAATGTACACACACCGATGAGTGACCTCATCCAGGACCATGAGTGGGGGACAGACAGGAAGGCAACCCTCCACTCTGAACAGAAAACAATTGACAGCTGAGACTATAAACTCTGCATCGGTACTCAGAGGCCAAAGCATTAAGAGCTGTTAACAAAGGACTGCGCATACAAAATACAGTGGGGCAAAAAAGTATTTAGTCAGCCACCGATTGTGCAAGTTCCCCCACCTAAAATGATGACAGAGGTCAGTAATTTGCACCAGAGGTACACTTCAACTGTGAGAGACAGAATGTGAAAAAAAAAAAAATCCATGAATCCACATGGTAGGATTTGTAAAGAATTTATTCGTAAATCAGGGTGGAAAATAAGTATTTGGTCAATAACAAAAATACAACTCAATACTTTGTAACATAACCTTTGTTGGCAATAACAGAGGTCAAACGTTTACTATAGGTCTTTACCAGGTTTGCACACACAGTAGCTGGTATTTTGGCCCATTCCTCCATGCAGATCTTCTCGAGAGCAGTGATGTTTTGGGGCTGTCGCCGAGCAACACGGACTTTCAACTCCCGCCACAGATTTTCTATGGGGTTGAGGTCTGGAGACTGGCTAGGCCACTCCAGGACTTTCAAATGCTTCTTACGGAGCCACTCCTTTGTTGCCCGGGCGGTGTGTTTTGGATCATTGTCATGTTGGAAGACCCAGCCTCGTTTCATCTTCAAAGTTCTCACTGATGGAAGGAGGTTTTGGCTCAAAATCTCACGATACATGGCCCCATTCATTCTGTCCTTAACACGGATCAGTCGTCCTGTCCCCTTGGCAGAAAAACAGCCCCATAGCATGATGTTTCCACCCCCATGCTTCACAGTAGGTATGGTGTTCTTGGGATGCAACTCAGTATTCTTCTTCCTCCAAACACGACGAGTTGAGTTTATACCAAAAAGTTCTACTTTGGTTTCATCTGACCACATGACATTCTCCCAATCCTCTGCTGTATCATCCATGTGCTCTCTGGCAAACTTCAGACGGGCCTGGACATGCACTGGCTTCAGCAGCGGAACACGTCTGGCACTGCGGGATTTGATTCCCTGCCGTTGTAGTGTGTTACTGATGATGACCTTTGTTACTTTGGTCCCAGCTCTCTGCAGGTCATTCAGATTATCAGTGGTCTTGTATGTCTTCCATTTTCTGATGATTGCTCCCACAGTTGATTTTTTCACACCAAGCTGCTTGCCTATTGTAGATTCACTCTTCCCAGTCTGGTGCAGGTCTACAATACTTTTCCTGGTGTCCTTCGAAAGCTCTTTGGTCTTGGCCATGGCGGAGTTTGGAGTCTGACTGTTTGAGGCTGTGGACAGGTGTCTTTTATACAGATGATGAGTTCAAACAGGTGCCATTCATACAGGTAACAGGTGGGGGACAGAAAAGCTTCTTACAGGAGACATTACAGGTCTGTGAGAGCCAGAGATTTTCCTTGTTTGAGGTGACCAAATACTTATTTTCCACCCTAATTTACGAATAAATTCTTTACAAATCCTACCATGTGAATACATGGATTTTTTTTTCACGTTCTGTCTCTCACAGTTGAAGTGTACCTCTGGTGCAAATTACTGACCTCTGTCATCATTTTAAGTGGGGGAACTTGCACAATCGGTGGCTGACTAAATACTTTTTTGCCCCACTGTAAATAGAAGGAAAACTAATCAAGGATTTTATTTCTAAAAGAGCAACACTGTCATAATTCTCTTTTTAAACAATATCATGATCAGCATCAGGAAAGTTTCAGCAACATCTCTGAAATAAACTTTAAAAAATACTTCAAAAAATTTTCATTAATATTTAAGATCATAAATTGTATGACGGAGCAATAATCCCACATTTCTCTCAAGTATAGTAATGATGGATAGCTCCCATAAGCGTATTTTTGTTGTTGTTGTTGTTGTTGTCGTCATTACAAGATCTTTTATTGTGATTATAAGATCCCAGTTTCATAATTATGTGATTCCCCCCAAGTTCTCATTAAGTATGAATTGAAAAATGAAATTTGTAAAGTTTCTGTCAGTTCAAACATCAGCTCAGCATTTTCACTAAACATGTATTTGCAAGTAGTCAGGTTGATTAATGTCATACTAGAGTAAAAATAGGATGGCAGTCTGGAAAATCAATGCAATTACAAGTAGTTGTGGCGACCAAGCGTTCACCCAGTGGTTGACTGTGCAACTCTCTGGCCAACCATTTTTGGTTGGAAAGAGATTACACAGAAGAAACTTCACAGTTAACCCAGAGAAAGACAAGCTGCATCGAAACAAGTGAGGCCCAACTCAGACTGACTGCAGTCACTGCTGGATGGGTTGGAGAAAGTTTGCAGGTAAACAAATAGATTGCCATTACGCTGCAATCAATCTGAATCAGTCTCCACTGATGAGCACAACTCGTTTCCAGTGTGTCTCTTTGCAGTAGGGAACTTGATTCAATTGGTAGCCAACTGATTGTCCTCTTGTTATATTCCTAAGTAAAAGCAAGGATCCCAAGCGCCTATGTCATTTTGAGGTTAAATTGCTGTGCTGCAGGAACTACATTACCATTCGTGAAAGTGTTTTTGGATTTCTGTTTCAAATCTATGAGGTTTGGTTGGGCTCTGAATGAAAACAGATTTGCAATTTTTGCAAATTTATCACAGCTAATCAGCATATTATCACAAACAGATTGATCTCATTTAATCACAAACTGATACTAGAATGATGCTATCTTATTGCTGATTTGATGCAGCAGAGTCACTTTGTGGATGCACATGCTTGAAGACCTGGTCCCAGTCTTTGAAGTCTTTAATGTATGCGTAGAACTGACTGTTCAAGCTGATAATTCTGGCTGTAATGTTCAAAGTAAAGGGGAAGATCTTACTGTGGGATGGTGATACAGGCTTCAGCGAACGGGTCGCTGCATGTCTTGAAACAGGGGCTGACGCAGGCGTCGTACCTCCACTGACAGCGAGGAGCTGGTGGGGCGTCTGGGTTTGGGCCTGATCAAAAACACACAATACTTATTAAATGCTTAGTAAGCTTAGTAAGCATTATGGTAATATGTGACAGTTTAATCACCCCTAAAGTTACAATGTACACATGGCTGAGAAACAATCAAAACAAGGATTTAGTATCATTCATTCATGCAAATATCATTCATTCTGTAAATTTACATTATGAAACAAAAATAATGCTCATTTTAAATGTTTCTGTATATTAAACATCACATTTTCTATCTGGACTGACTAGAAAAAGATCAACACCATTAGCATGTCTGTATCTGGACTGGCATTTACTGCCATCAGCAAATGTTGCTGATATATTTTTAGCATCAGTTATTAGCCTCACTGCCCTGTTAACAGAAAATATGAGCAGAGGAGCCAGTAGTCTTGACCCTTGGCACCACAGAGAAGCAATAACGACCCACTGAATCCTTGCCGATACCCGAGTCAAAAATATAAAGCAGCAAATTAACCCAAGGTCCCTAAGGTAAACATCTAAATAAACAGGATGTTGATATAGAAGCAAACTGAACTGAGCAAAGAAAACAAGAGCAGATGTAAGATGTAAAAGTGAGGTCAGAGGTCAAATGTCGCATGATATTTGAATGCAAACTATAATGTGATATTTAGAATCCTTACATAACAGTAAGGCAAATTTTAATGGATTATTAACACGACTCCCTCTACACTCCTACAAAGATTTACCAGAATTCATTTAAAACTTTTTGAGCTTTCGTGTTAACAGACAGAAAGAATATCACGCTTGCAAACGCTGCCAAAACAGTCGAGGTAACTAACATCTCTACTGTGATTTAACTCTAGAACATGCTGGAAGTCTGTTTATATGCAAGTCATGGTTCAAGTAAGTCTTTCACATCAAAAAAGTTAGGTTAGAAAAAGTTGTGCTTGTGAGGTCTTAAGCAGCCAGTTTCCAGTTCCAGCCCTGTCATCATGACCGCATTATTTTTTTTGTTATGATCATAAATAAAAAAAATCAGCAACACTGATGATTACTGAGTGTTATGTGATGTGCTGCTGACCTGACAGTTTGAACAGCGTGGCCTTGCGGAAGCTGTCCAAGTGTTTGTATTTGATTAGGTAGAGGCGAGGTACAGCAGCATATAAGAAGAAGCCGGGTTTTGCATGGGACTCGAGTGAGTCATAGCCTGGGATCCAGGTGTTCCTGCGGAGGATGAAGGTGGCTCTTTCCCAGAATGCCTCGCTCTCCTGCCACTTGGCCAACGTCAACTGGCCATTGGGGCTAGCAGACAGGAAGTAGTTTGGCCTGTCAGCTGCCTCAAAGGAAACTCGTGACGTGTCTGAGTAAAAAAAAAAGAAAAAAATTCATAAGTATAAAGAAAAGCTCGCAAAGCAGAAGAGCTACTGTGATTATGTTTTTTAAAGGACAAATAAGACAAGTTGCTTGAATTTACCAGTTCTACTTATGCACAGTCACACTCTGGTGTTAAAAAATCTGAATAAGTTGGGGTGGAGTATTCTTAAAAAAACTGAAGAATTAATTAAAGTGTTTGAGGCTTAAAACGGATGAAAAGTGAAAAGTGAAACAAGGTACATCAGTGTGACTTCAAGGCGGAAGCAGAAACGTGAGCATTGATATTGTCATGTTTTTGAGTGGCAGGTTATTTCAAGTGTAACATTTCTATCAGCTCAGCAAATATCAGCAAACACAAAAAAATGGCTGCTAGCTAAAGGTATTGTATTCCTGATAAGAAACGCAGGACTGGACAGGAAGAATGGCTTTTTTTAAAATCAGATATTGGACCTGTATATGATATGAAGGTGTGTTTTTTCATACTGGGAAACATCTTGCCAAACAATAGTACACTAACTTTGTGGTATTGAAAGGTTTCATGAAAGTACTCTGTTGCACTATGTTGGACTGGTGCACAGTAGCTGCGGTGTTCTCAGTCAGTGTTAGGTTACATCAAGAGATCAAATTAAACTTAAGCTGATGATGCTTAGATTCATTCACTGAATTCAACCTTTATTTCAACTGTTTGCTCTCTAGTATAAATACAGTATAAACAGCATACTGCCACTGTAAGGAACAGCTTTTATATATTATTATTAACACTGAGTTACATACTGTTTAACTCAGTTGTGTAAACCAACAAAGATCAAATTCCTGCTCCTCACATACAAGGTCTTGAATAATCAGTCCCCATTTTATTTTAATGACCTTATAGTACCCTATCACCCTTGCACTGCAGGTTTACTTGTTGTTCCTAGAGTATTTAAAAGTAGAATGGGAAGCAGAGCCTTCAATTTTCAAGCCCCTCGTCTATGGAACCAGCTTCCAGTTTGGATTCAGGAGACAGACACTATCTCTACTTTTAAGATTAGGCTTAAAACTTTCCTCTTTGCTAAAGCATAGTTAGGGCTGGACCAGGTGACCTTGAATACTCCCTTAGTTATGTTGCAGTAAGTGCAGGCTGCTGGGGGATTCCCGTGATGCACTGAGTATTTCTTCTTCAGTCACGTTTCTCACTCACTATGTGTTAATAGACCTCTCTGCATTGAATCATGCTTGTTATTAATCTCTGGCTCTCTTCCACAACATGTCTTTTATCCTGTCTTCCTTCTCTCTCCCCAGCCAATCATGGCAGATGACTGCCCCTCCTTGAGCCTGGTTCTGCCAGAGGTTTCTTCTTGTTAAAAGGGAGTTTTTCCTTCCCACTGTTGCCAGCTGAAGTGCTTGCTCATAGGGGGTCATATGATTTCTAAGTTTTTCTCTGTATGTATTATTGTAGGGTCTACCTTACAATATAAAGTGCCTTGAGGTGACTGTTGTTGTGGTTTGGAGTTGTATAAATAAAATTGAAAGAAAGAAAGATCCTCATAGCAGCACATTTAACATGGCAGCTGAACACAGCCTTTACACAAAGAAAACCTACTGGTACTCACAATAGAAATTATTTAGTGGTGCAGCTTTATTTTCACTTTTTCACCAAAACTGAAGGCCAAAATACAATAGAAGTTTTGAATCCATATTACATGTTCTTATGCTTATCACTTGATTACATTCCTCGGTCCTCTTTTCAAGTGTAAAATAATTTTTAAAGTTTATTAAGTGGAAGAAAATGTATATTGTATGAAAATAATCCAAAGTGCAGCAGTATCTCCGCTCACATGTGATAAAAAGTGAGACTAGCTTTGGAACAAGCTAGTGTCTTGGCTTGCTCACCAGCCTGCAGCTCAGGTTGCTATATTAGCATTTAGCAATCTGATCTCTGGGCCATGCTACCAATGTAAGTCAATGAGAGTCCATCTCCTCCATCAGTGTTTTCACAGGTCGCACTCAAATCATTCCAAACACTGCCAAACACAAAGGAAACAGTGAAAGATGAGAAAGCCAGCTAGCCTGTTTTCAGTCGCTGCAGAGAGAGATTCTTAGTGAAACTCTGATTTTCTCATTAATGTAAGATGACAGGATGGAGAAAGATCATCCAGAAAATAAAATGTCAAACACATGTCTGTTATGTAGGAATCGTGCTTTCATCAGGAAAAGAAGTTCAAGCTCAAACTTTAAATTCAAACACTAGAAGGCACCACAAGGCAGTTTTTAAAGCGCTAATAAGCTAACATTAATTATGACGTAAATACCAGCAGTCCCCACCCTTTTTTGCGCTATGGACTGGTTTATGACCAACAATATTTTCATGGACCAGCCTTTAAGGGGTCACAGATACAACTAAATAAAACCAGTACCGGTACAAAAAAAAAAAAAAGATTTATTCATAACACACATGAAAAGGCCCAGGGAAACAGAGTTAACAATAAAAACGATAAATAAAAAAAAAGATAAAAACCAATAAAAAGCCCTGGAAACCATAAATCTCACACCCGAGCCTCAACTCTCGTGGGCCGGTACCAAACAACTAACGGTCCGTGGCCCGTGGGGACCACTGCTCTAAACAAACTTTACACAGCTGCTCTCAGTCTAGTGGAGTTTTTTAACACATGTTTTGGTTTTTGGAACTTTTATGTTCACTATTATTAATAATAAATTTAAAAGGTGTGAGGCAGATAGCATCTGCTCAGCAAAGGCCAACCAAACAATGAGTGCAATAGCAACAGCAATCAACAGCTAAAAGAAGAGAAAACATTGGGTTAACAATTATTTGCTAAAACTTTACAATGATAATATATCGCTGCTGTATTTTCAGCTTGATTGCTAAGCTTTGTATTTTGAAATTGATAGCTGAATATATATAAATAGAGTCTACCACACTTACAGAATAGATATTAAAGTTTGCATTCTTACGCCTTTTTCCTTCGTGTTGTTTTTTTTCTTCCAAGAAAAAAGAACTGGACTCCTTGTCCAGTCACCAGAAGGTAAAGAGTCAGAGTTGAGAAACCAGACATTACAGATTTGGCCAAAGAAACAAATTTTTTTTTAGCTGTGAATTTAACATCAGAGCTCCCCTGTTTAAACAGCTTCCTACTGGCTTTCAACCAGCATACCTGCGTCTCTTTCATTCAGGAGCCTGCTGTATTCTGCTGACAGGAAAATATACCACTGTGGTATCTACACAACGATCAAACTTTCCCAAACCCACTACAGAAGATCTCTTTCATGCACTGATACCACCAAACCCTACACTAGTAAAGCAGACACAGACTGTTTTCTACATTGAAAAGAAATGAGTGTAAAATAAAACTATAAAGCTTCTGAACTAACCAGTTTCCCACACTCACTAAATATAAAAACACAAGAAACTTCCTTCCTCTTGGAAGTCATAATTATTGTCAACAGTTGTAATTAAAATGCTGACATCATCATTTGAAATAGAAGAAAAAAAACAAAATCAGTTTTTTGAGCAGTTATTATTTTTCCTGCAATGAAATGAATCTCTCTCTGTATACAAAGTAAACCTTTTCATTTTAAACAAATTCATTCACCGTGTGGTCGCGCTCTGCTGAGGCCAGGTGTCATCATGAACAGCGAGATGATGTCAGGGGTGTCGCTGATGTTGCCACGCTGCAGGAACACAAAGCTGCTGGATTTGCTGGCTGCCAACAGTGTCGTCCGATCCCTGAAGGTAAAGAGCCTGAAGGGACCTTTACCCAGAACTGCAGACAGGCATCCACACTTTATTGTAGGATTTTACCTCTTTGAACTCATAATTTCTCCAACAGCCTAAAAACTGCTATTCTATCACTGCATAATACTTGACTGTGAGTGGTCATTTCATTAAAATAATCAATGTTGCATTGCATATTATTGCATTTTAATAATACATTTATACTTCTTTATATAAAGTGCAGGGCATATCATTTATATATAGAAATCTCCCTCTCTCTCTCTCTCTCTCTATACATACACACACATATATGTGTGTGTGTGTGTGTGTGTGTGTGTGTGTGTGTGTGTGTGTGTGCGTGCGCATGTGTGGAGAAATTGCTATACCTTTGTTGTAGAATTCACAATCGTACGCTGCACGGAAACAAAGAGACTCTTATTAATAACAGGATGAGTACTACTACTATCAATAATGATATAAATACTATGAAAGTAGTACTGAAAGGTACTTTATAAGCACGAAAAGTAGATATTAATTTTTATTAGAGCCTAACCAGTATAGGATTTTAAGATCAATATCAATATATGGTCATTTAAAATGCCCCACAACATAGTTTAAACTTGCATCAAGTTCTTCCCTTTTATAGTTTCCATCTTGACATTTACATAAATTATCTAATTTTACTGTTGAGAAGAATTTATATATAATTAATTATGACAACTATTAATAATAATTTGCTTTTCAACAACCGCTTTTCAACTGATAGCAGTTTAACTGATAACGATGTAACTACAATTAGAACGTCATTTTTTTTTTAGTTTTTATGTTTTTTTTCCAGATAAGCTATTGAAGCTCAGTTATTCCTCTGTAATTAATTAAACATACAATGTCTACATTAAAATGTTCAAAAAGGAATGCTTTAACAAATAAAATCTGCAAACGTTAGCAAGAAACACTAGATGGGAATTTTACTCCCTGTGGTCTGACTGACTCACGGCATAGAGAAGGAGAACGCCAGTCCACAGGTACACCCTGGTGGCAGCAACGCTGGGCGTACGCCGCCACACTGGTGCAGAAACACTCGCAGTCGCCTCCTCGGCTGCAGGCACATGTGTCTGCTAGACAGTTCATGTAAAACCAGGTGACATCCACCTAAGGGCAAATATAAGAAATAATTTTTTTACAAATTTATTACAAATAGATGAATTAATAGCAAGTAGAATTTTACCCCTTAATTAAAAAATAAAAAGTCTGTAGTACTTGTAAAAAGCCCAGGGTAGAGACGTTTTGTTACTCACCACTGGGTGGCAGGCTTGGAAGATCTCACTGAGCAGGACAGCACATTGTCGTTTTGCAAAAGGTTCTCTGAGTGGACTGAGAGTGCAGGGATGTCTGATATCTGGACTGTTTACACACTAAAGACGCACACATACACAGGGAGATAAAAAGAAACATTTATGTCAAATGAGAAAGATCAATTTCACTATAAATGAATCACTATTTCAGTTTTCAAATAAACTGAAGTTGTGATGAATAGGCTTGCAAGTTATTGTCCAAGTGAAATGTTAATTTCACAGTTAATTGCCTTCATTAGATCATCAGAGCATGATGAACATACAGGTGATGTTTTGCTCACCTCTGTTGCAGTCCAGCTGTTTCCAAACTCCTGTGGTGTTGGGGAGTCGATGTTGTCAGGCGTTCGCATCTCATTCACTGTCTTCAAGTCAAAGTTCCCACACAATCCGCTCAGCTTCCCCTGAACACATCACATCGCCTCTTTTTAGCCTGTTAGCTCATATGTTGTTAATACCGTCATGATATTACATTTTACTTTATATCATAGCCTCTTAAAATTTGTGACTGACAGTAACACAGAACTGCCTGTTGGATGCTGCTCTGAGAGTGGTGTGTTCAACAGTCTGAATGAAAAAAAATCTGTTAAGTTCTTCAGTGCTTCTGAGATGATTCGCTGTATGTTCCTTTGTGAAAGGAAAGGACGTGCCACGATTCATAGCAACATACCGTCCGACCTTTCACAAAAATAATCAGCTAAACTACAAGTGATTCCCATCATGGCTGCAGATAACTCAGAGGTCACTCAGCTCAATTAGGAACCAGAAAAATCCTAAAATATCAAACTGGTATAACATCAGTTTATTAGGTATCATTTGTGGAGTCACCTTATATTGAAGATCAGCTGAAGATCTGCAAAAAACAAAACAAAACACTGAACCAGCATCTTACCTGCCAGCGAGGTCCAACCTGGACATGCACTGTAGTCTTTCGGTCCCAGAGGACTGTGACGTCTTCCTCTGGGAAATGAATCGCTGTGAAGTACCCAGCTGGCCAGATGAACATTAACTGCTTCCTGTCAATCACACTGGATGGATTCTGCATAAACGAGTGACTGTAGTTAGATGGCAGCTATCCACTGAAAAATCCTTAAATCTTATTCAGAAGAAACAAAGATGACACACAAAGACACTGTGCAGCACATCACTCTGCGCTAGCAGTAGAAATTGCTTTAAAAGTGACTCTTACTGGCTTCCCAGTGTCATCATCAAAAGCAACAAAGGATCTTCCAACATTGATCAGCAGGGACTTCCTGCAGATGATTCCACTGTCAAAACAGTCGATGTTCTCAGCTGTGACACTGAGCATTATATCAGCACTGCTCTGTGGAGGTGAGAAAACACAGCTGCTGTAACAGTAAATGTCTTTATAGCTTAGAAATCTCAGTGTAACAATAGGCTTAGTGTTTATTATTACAGAGTAAAGCAGGTTTGTGTGTGTGTGCATGTGTGTGCGTGTGTGTGTGTGTGTGTGTGTAAGGGGGGGGTCCACTGTTATGGACCAAAAAGTATATCACATGCTCATGTAATGGCTATAATAATCTTTTTCTCACATACCTTTACAAGATAAACTTTACATGCTCCAACGTAGTCGAATAACAGCCCATCAAACGTCCTGTAGTGGCGATCACCGTAAGCCGTGCACAACGATGGACACGGCTGAAATACACACTGGAACGTCCCATGCTGGCAAACACTACAAAGACAGCAATGCCTCAGTGATTCGGCATCAACTTGTTCCCACTTAGTTAGAGGACATTTTTTTCACATCTAATGGCCTCCTTTTGTTGAGAGCCTCAGGTTTACAGAAGGCAGAAAAGTGACCGGTGAATTGTCAAAGGCTGAACTGCAGCTCATTGCACTATTAGGCTGTCATCTACATCTTCTTCCCTGGCTGAGGCTTGAAGAAGAAATGGAAGGATGGGAGAATGACTGAGATCACTGGGAGAGTGTTTCCTTTCACTAGCGATGAACAGTCTGAAGCAGAGAATCAAAGAGTCATACAAGGGCCCGCTCTGTTTTCAAGGCCTTTTTCTGTGCTGTGATAGCAGAGAATTATAGATATCAGGTGGCCACTTTCGATGCTCTGACAACCTCGGGATTCTGAGCTTTCAGGCTAAATCTGACTTTGAAAAATTGGCGATGGTATTAGAAATTTAAGCAAACGCTTGATGATCATATTAATTTGACAGCTATTGTTGGCGAGGCCAAGACCAAATTTGTAAAGCGTGACAAAATGAATTATTGCCTATAGAGAGAAGGGAAATATGATATGTGAAGATATGTAACATGAAAGGAAGATTTTCAATTTTAATGAACAAAATTTTCTAAAAACACTGAATCTGTGGAAACATACCACTGGTAGCAGGGCGAAGAGACTCTGTCACCAGGGTAATACTCTTTTCCTTTCCACAGACAGGGGCATGCAGCGGGCTCAAAGCACTCATCTCCATGTTTCAGCAGCCTGTGGGAAACACCCAACTGTTAAAGGAAAAACACTTTTAAAGCACTGAGTTTATGTAGAATTGAGACCAATGAATTCTGTATGCTGGGGCTGAAAAGTAAAGCCAGTGTTAAAGTGCCTTAAATCAGCATGTTTTTTTCTAATAGCCAGCAGGGATCAAAAAGACTTGGTTGTCAAGCACTCTACTCATCTCTCTGCACACATATCTTGATGTTATAAACATATTCATTAGAGTCAACAAGGAGACTAAATGTGGGTATGCTTCATTGTGTGATTAACAAGTCATTCTTAGTCGCACCTGCCCCTTGCTAAGCTTATTCTTATTCAAAACACCAAGACAGAGTATAAAGATGTTAAGATTTTACAACAAGACTAGTGTGAATCTATATCCTTTTTAATACAAAGTCTCGATAAAAAACAGGAGCACATGACATCTTGAAAGCATCTTGAATTACTGTGGTGCAGTGCTTTGGACTTGCCTTCATCACCACTGCCACTGAAAATGTATCTGACATGTTTAAATGTGAAGCAGTTTATTTAAATGTAAAACCATCTTTCCAACAGCTTAAAATTTGCTAAAACTGAGTCATAACACAGGATAATGATCACAAACACAGCATCAAATCTACAACAGAATGGCTGAAAAAGAGTCAAAATCATAAATGTACATAAATGAATACCTGCAAAGCCCAATAAACTGAAGTGATATTTGTTTTGTTTTTTAAGTGGTTTGCCAGAGGTTTCCTGATGGTTATCACAAGCATCTGAACGAGGTGGAACTTCCTAAAGGACACTTAGTGAAATATTAGTGGGGGCATGTGTATATATCTGATCTTTTATGTATACTTTTGACCCTGTGTGGATTAGAGAAATTTCCAAAGTAAATTCAAACTTCTGTACCCAGGTCTTGCTTTTTAAAGATGTATGCTGTGATGTATTGTGCCATGAAAATCAAACAGATAATCATTAGAAGTCTAAAATTACCATGATATTTACGGATAGGAATCGAGAACCAGTTCTTGTAGGAAACTGGTTCCCAGTACTGCAATTATGTGTGTCAGAGGCAGTCTAGAGCATGGATATGGAAATTTATTCTTATTGCACAAAATGATGAGATAAATGGTAATGTGGAAAACTGCATCCAAGACAGAAACAACCGCATTGTGCTGCTAACACAACTTTGGTTCTTTGCAAGCACCTGCCAAGACTAGCTTAGTCTTGGCAGGTGCTTGCCAAGACTAAGCTGGGTTTAAGAACCCAGAGTGGAAGCTGAGTGAATACCAAACTGAGTATGCAGACCCTTAACTTCAACAGGCAACAAGCAGATGAGGAGTGAGGCTGCAGCCTCCCTTTCTACCTGTTCATCTTTCTAAAGTAGAATCATTGTGGCGATCGCTCACTTGTGCTGTTTTTTTTTTTTTTTGCTATGTGCGGTCAGCGTTGTATTCTACTATGAGAAAGATTTTAGACATGTGTGTCCTCATTAAGGATTTGTGTTGGTGTGTGGGGTTGTAGCCTCAGGTTTATGTTGCTAAATGGTGATTATGAGACAGTTTCTGTCAGCTATTTACATGTTTACAGAGTAACATGAAAGTACAAACCAACAATCACCACTTGAGGAACCTAACCGATGTAAGACTATGCATTTTTAAATTCCATTAACATGATTTTATGTTCATTTTAAGTTGACGGACAAATAATTGTCCAATAATTACACCAAAAACAGTATCTATAACAGCCTACACATATCCGTTTACTTACTAACTTTCCCTGACCCTAACCAAACACCCACTGCCAGCCAGACGTTAATTAAAAATCAAAGACCGCTTACCGTTTACTACCAAATGAACATGATGCACAAGCAGCTCTGCCCCTACCAGAGAGTATGATTTAATTTGTAAAGCACTCATTGAGGAGGGTTAATCACTCCTGAAATCTAAATAGGCAAATCATTTCCAAATGATCATGTTGAATTTAATTTAAAACATCCCTGTATCCGTACAAAATTAACAAGTTTTTACATCTCTATGTGTGGAGTGAAGCTGTGGAATAGACTAAGTGAAGAACTGAAGCAATCAGCATGACTCAGTTCAAAAATATGTTTTTTGCAAAGTACAGGGAGGAGGTAGGGTTTTGATCGGGTGTCTCACCCACTATTTTCACACTGGGGATGTGTATATGTGTGTGTGGGTGCAACTTATATTTATATTTAAGTTATTTATAATTATTATTGCTTTGTTTTCCTTTTGTTTTGTTTGCTTGTCTCTTTTTCTCTGTTGTTGTTGTTATACTATTTAAACATGTTCAAAATAAAGATTCAATTCAATTCAAAATTCTGCATCTAAATAATCCAATCTCTCTGAAAGCAGTGTTTTTTAACTATTGAAGAACAGTGACCTAAAGGCATGCTATCAAGTTATAGCGTTGTCATTTTGCCAAGAGAATAACAGAGGTAGAGCCAAAGCAGGTCTGCTTCCAGAGCAGAGAGATGCCAGGAACCCAGAACAAATTTCAGGGGTGGGCGACTGTGGACTGTAACGCTCATGTTAGCTACATGAGAAAACCAGACAATTAGGATTCTCAGAGATAGAGAAAGAAACAGTCTTTGTCTGCAACCATCCATTTGCTTTCGTCTCTGCAAGACGAAGCTGATAAGTATCTTGTAATATCCATGGTTGAGCTATATCCACTGGCGAGGCTGCCGTGACATACTGAATAGTCTCGCCACAAACCTCAGGTTCATCTGAGTAGAGTTACACCACAGATAAAACGGTGCTAACAGCTTCCTTTATCTGGCAGCCAAACTGCTGTATCAATTTCTCTGATCAAAGATATGAAAATCATTTATTGTTCTGACCTATGAGCACATTATGAATAAATTCTCATAAACACAGCCCTCATTTTGAATTTCATTCTTTCGCGTGATGTAAAGTGGACTGAGGAATAAGTAGTTGAAAAACATGATGACAGATGAGTCAAACAGCGCAATGGCTCGACTGCAGTCTGCCTTGCATTGAGTGTACTCCCAAGTGTTGCACACCAAGTAGAGACAATAAGCTGAAAATTATCCCTGACGGTATGCAGCCTATGGCCTAGATTATTAATGACGTTTGCAATCGTAAATTACATTCACAAGATTAGCAGGTGAATTGATCCGTTTATTTGGGGCAGAAAATAATTTAAAGAAAGACTGATGTTTTTCTTTTCTACTCTCCCGGAGTACTCAAAACGCTGTATACAACATGCCTCATTCACCCATTCATACAAGCACTTCTAAACACAAGTGCAAACTAAAGTACATTCACACATCGTCATACTCATCATACTGATGAGTATGACCAGAAAGCAATTAGACTTGGGGTTAGTATCTTGCCCAAGGATATTTGGCATGCAGACTGGAGAAGCCAAGGATCGAACCACCGACCTTCCAATTAGTAGCTGATTTGCTCTACCACCTGAGCCACAGCCACCCTGTGTGTGAGATCTATCACACACAGATCAAAACATGCTGACATGATGACCATTTCACAGTTAATAAAATGCATAAAATAATTTCTGCTACAAATTGCCTCATTTTTTCAGTACTGGGGCGTCTTAGTGCAAAGTCTGGGATGAGGAGGATATACTTTACTACATTTTTACATTTTGCAAGTAAATAATTTTTTTTTTTAACCAGATGTTCCCCACTTATCCTAGACACTAGCTCTTTCAAAAGGCAGCAGACCTGACAAGGTATATCATCTTTATCACCTAAACTTGTTTTTGCTTACAACACACTGAATCATCTCATGAGTCTAAACTAAAACAAAACCTGTAACCAAAACCAAATTCCAGCAGGCTGCATGTTTCTGTTTTGCACCTGAAAGTCCAGGTTCATATGAGTTCAGCTGGACTAATTGACACAGAAGGAATGAATGAATGGTCTACATTTTGATCATAAACAAAGTGTGCCATTGTGAATGCAGACACAATGGATTCATCTGTCTGCACCTCAGCTAATCATTTCCCATTAGAGGTTTTAAAGTCCCGCTTCAGATGAATACCTTGCAGTTGACTCTGAGTTTAGAAAGGGTTTTTGTATTTTGATAGTCATTTAAGTGTAGAGTTAATATAAGAAGAAGAAGAAGCTGCTTATCATTTGTTGACTGCTTTAGTAAACACAACTAAAGCTGTGGAGATATAGTTAATATTATTGAAATCAGAAATCTTATAAAGGTTATTATTTCAATGTCCAAGATGTAAATATGACACTAGGGTTTGAATAATTAATTAAAAGTAAAAGCTACATCTCAGGTCTGGGGGTTAGGGTTAGGGAAGATGTGTTTTTTTATTTGTCCTCAAATTCATCATTTATATAGAAAATAAGCTGCAATAAATTTGGTATGTACCAGTTTCAACTGTTTTAGATTTTTAAATACTCTCTATATAAAGATTTGTGATTTTTTTTATTGCATGTGACATTTTATTTTTTTTAAAGTGTTTATACAAACCTCATTGTGCTGTAAGCTCAGACAGTTGTAAAAGCATAGTAAATACCAACATCATCCTATAAAATACTCAAGAACTAAGTTGTTTGAAAACGGTACAAAGAAATGCCAATGCATCTCAGCCCTTTCAGGTCAGAGACAAGAGAATCTGAGAAGGTAGATAAACTAACTGCTGAGAAATGCTAACAAAGATTAGTCAATAAACAGACAGGGGTAAGTTTTGAACTGAATCCTGGTGTTTTCCTCAAAACAGCTCCTGTTTTGATGCTTTCACTGGGCAAAAAACTATTCATCAGATTCATCCTTTACACTATTGGTATTAGTATTGCTGTCCAAATGCATAGTGAATTTGAATATTTACATAATATACAGTGTATTCACTGAATCCCACAGTGTCTCATAAAAAGGTTGTGCACAAAAATTCCCAAATGCTCAATGTTCACAATTGAAAAAAAGCTATTACTGTTACTCATCCTATTAATTCTATTCTACCAAAGATGGATTAATTTCACCAGAGAACTTAGCCTTGAGATATTGTTCAATTAACAGAAATAAACAGGTCCGGAAACAAAGCTCACATTATGCTTGTGTCTGCTAGCAGTCTGCTAATAGCTAATAGCAGACTGGTTGATTAAGTATTTCTGACAAGCCACATTTCTTGATTGCATCTGTAACGAAGCTGCTAATAAGCTGCTATCATTCATTCTGGTGACTGGTGATGAAATGTGAAAGACTAGAAAGACAGCCCCCAGTACTGTAGACCATCATGCATTGCCCTGAAAGAAAAATTACAGGTGGACGAAAGGCATGAAAGCAGCACTTTTCAAAGTGAACAGCCACAAAGTATGTTCTAAATATGAATTAGGAAATAAAATTGCATATTTTGTATTTATCACACAAATGCACATATATATATAAGAGCAATGACATTAATATTAACAGTACAGAGAAACTCACCCTGTAGAATTTTGCCAGTTAGCTCGTAACCCTAACCCTCGACAACTTAAATATCAATACTGAATGAATTATTTTGAATACCTGCTAATGCAAACACAATGCTAGCTAGCTAAGACTAAATTTAATGTTTGCCAACATTAATGCTACCAAAATACAATATTAAGGTAGTTAAATTTTGCTTTTTAAACTTATTTAGAATTTTTGGGGGAGGGTGTGGTGAGTCATGTTAACATCACTGATTTGTGAACTCTATAAATCTTTAAAATAAGAATCATAATAAAGGTTTCTTCTGTAAAAACAACCCTTGATTAGCAGAAAAACAAACAGGCTTCTATGTAGCAGAATATGACTCCAGGCTGATCTCATACAGATCAGTTGATCTCCCAGTGAACCTTAAAACTGTCTCACTATCACTACACTCATTAATACATCTGTCATCAAGAAGCAGAAGGGCTGAATGAGATTTCTTTGTGCCATATTTTTTTAACTCAGGTTTCAGTGACTTTTTAAACACCTGAGCTACAACTGGACGACAGATTTAGAGGTTATGATGTTGTTGACACCCAAAAGGTCAGTTTGCTCCATGTAGTGAACAGGGATATCTGAATCACACCAGTGAGGTCAGCAAAGGTGACTCAGGGTTCAGATGACCATTTTTGCCCCTCTCCGACCTTTTCACCGTATCACTATATTTCAGTAGGTTTGCTGAGATAGTGCTCTGAGTAACAGGCAGAAAACCCAGACTGGTGCTATTTATAGAACGGAGCTAAAGTAACCAAGGGGAGCTTCAATGCAAGGCCAAATTCCAGGAAGTCGGTTCAACAAACTCTGAGTCTAACCACAAACTCCGAGCTGATTTACTCTGAGATCAGCAACTCACAGTTTCCTCTTTAAGAAAGTAGGATGATCAAAGTAAGTTCAATCAACTCTGAGTATGTTGACCCTGAATTGAATGTGTTTGTAGAGAAAGAAAGCAATCCTCAACAGAGCTTCAATACTAAGATTCACCATGGCAACGATTAACTAAAGAACAGATCCCCTTTTTATCCAGTGAACCAAGGCATATGCATTCAGGTCAAGTATAATGTCATAATTTTACATTTAAATTTGAAATCTAATCATCTAACCTGACAGGAACACGGGTGGGTAGGCACTGAGGGTAAAAAATATGGAAAAACAAATAAGACAGAGAAATGATGGATATTAGTTAACTAGATAGCAATATACTCTGGGATGGATCTGCCCTTTTATTGAATAAAAAAATACGTTTGTGAGAACTTTTGATTGTTTCCTCTTTTTTTTTAAATTAGTCTAATTGTTCAGTAAAACTTAAGGCTTCTATTATTTCTGCCATTTATGCTTCAAAATGAGATTTAGAGAAAGACTATGCTTTAATTTTCACCAGTTTAACCACTAAGAATTTAAGCTAATGGCAGTCTTCACTGACATACATTAGGGTTATTTTCTTGGAGAGACAGCAGATATGTTTTAATAATAATAATGGATTGCATTTATATAGCTCTTTTCGAGACCCTCAAAGCGCTTTACAATTCCACTATTCATTCACACACTGGTGGAGGCAAGCCACATTTGTAGCCACAGCTACCCTGGGGCAGACTGACAGAAGCTGCCATATCGCGCCATTGGCCCCTCTGGCCATCACCAGTAGGTGAAGTGTCTTGCCCAAGGACACAACGACCAAAACAGACAGGGCTGGGGATCGAACCGGCAACCTTCCGGTTACAAGATGAGATTCCCAAGTCCCTGAACCACGATCGCTCCGTTTTAATGTTAATGTTACCATTAGTACTCATTGTAATTCCGTCAAAACAAGTCTTGAATGTAAAGTTTTTATTTATATTCATCATATAATAAGAAAAATCTAACCTTGGTCTTGTTTTAGCATTTTTTTGACTATATAAATACACATAGCACAGTACAGTAGTACTTCAGATTATTTAAAAACACATTTAGACAATTAGTAGTTGTTTGAATTATATTTTTAATGGTTTTTCAGTGGTGTGGTGGTGGATGGTGGTGGATACAAACAAGATGCTTAACGGTCAAACATCAGCTACTTTGATATATTTTGGGGTCATGTGGGTTTAGTGAGTTGTGTGAATGGGTGACAAAAATGAATTGAGACAGGTCAGTTTGGAGCCTGATCATCGATGCTGACGTGATATGTACAATATATATTTATTTAAAGTTTATTTGTTCAGCATTGTCTTGCTGATGATCTTTTGTAGTACATGTTAGTCCAGAACTATATAGCATTCACCGTTAATGGTGCCTTCACAGATTTACAAGTGACTCGAGTCAATGTTTACAAAAGCATCCCTC
Source organism: Diplotaxodon limnothrissa (assembly GCF_057381915.1). Lineage (NCBI taxonomy): Eukaryota > Metazoa > Chordata > Actinopteri > Cichliformes > Cichlidae > Diplotaxodon > Diplotaxodon limnothrissa. The sequence goes on from NC_140596.1 coordinate 36,974,854, forward strand.
TATACAAGGATGTTGGTGTTTGATCTGTATATTGGCAACAAACCAGATGGTCTCTCATTTCAGTGGTGTCTATGTTTTCCAAATGTAAGACTTTCATTGGTCAGATAGTTTTCCAAATCACCTTAAGCGATAGGTTTTATTTTTTCTCAAATTAAAGCTAGGGCCAAATTCTCTGACAATGTCAGAAAGCCTAACAAGGTCAGTTTTATTTGTTAATGGAAATCCTTCATAAATACGTGATTTGAGGTTCACAGATAGAATCTTTGATTGTCTTTTAAGAGTTACCATTTTAGCGCTACACTGTTTCATTGTTCTTTTGTATACTTATTCAGCTCTTCTGCTTTTACATGAAAAACAAAGATTTTATATTTTTGACAGTTCTAAAATCGAGAAATATAATCCTTCTGTTTGCAGGTGTAGCGCTCTCATCAATCAACTATATAATCTATGCAAATATGTCATAAGATGCGACATCCTTAAACTAACCCTTGCCTGTGCGTATTGTAATCAGGATGACTCCTGGTTGATGTCACAGAATGAAACCACTTAACCCCCCTTTCAGGCTGACAGCCAGAGAGGATTAAAGGGGTCAGATGACTGTATTCTACCCATAATGTCTGTTCACCTCATCTGTTGGAATCCCGTCCTTTGTCTGCCACAGAAAATCTGCACTTTTCCTTATGTCACATCAACAGACACTTCCACAAGGCTTATATCTTTAAATCTATAAATGTAAAAATTTCCCCAAAAAAACTTAATTCCAACTTATACATTTTACTGGTCTGACCAGTAGATGAAGCAAGGCAGTCCCCCCCCCCAAAAAAAGGAATTAAAAACCAGGAAAATTCATGTATTAGAAGCCAGCAGGGAATTAGCAAGTTCAACCAGAAGATGAGTCAGGTTAACAGAACAACTGGGCTAAGTTTATCTAAAACTGTCCACACAAAATGAACAGCTACGTCTGCTTATTACTTTATGTTGGGAAACAAATGGTTACAATGAAGTGCTGACTACATGTATCACACAAGCAGCATCACCAGGTATGGGAAGGAGGGGGGTGGAAGACTATTTCAGGCTTCTGTGACATTTTAAGAAAGTTTAATCAACCTGCAGCCAGTTTCTCTGTGACATCAGCTTCAGTCAGGTACACTAACAGCATAAGATTTCATTAAGTGAAACACTCATTTCTTGACCTTTACTGCTCAAGAAAAACATCTTGTTCCTTTGCTCAATCAACCTGATACCAAACAGTTAACTAGGATAACTACAGTCTGCTATGTGTGAACTTTTCAAGATTCTGTACCACTTAAGCAGGAGTTTGGAACCCTTTGTTTTACCTCATTGTTTTACCCTGATATGAAACAAAAATGTTAAATTGTTACATTCAGTCTCCATCTTTAGTCTGACCATACTTCCACTCTGCACTGTGACTAAAGACCAATGCATGCACAAGAATCTCAGGGTTATTACGAGTGGAGAAGTGTGAATAATCAGTTTGATCTTTCTATTTTGAATTCTGTTATTTACTAGTTTGTTGCTACAGATCACACATCCCAGAGAGTCAGCTGAATGAAAGCAAATAAATTTTTCCAGATACCTTTTCTATTTTTTATATTCAATTCTCTATTTTTCTCCTTTTCCCTTTTTAAATTTGGATTCCATAACAACGAGAGTAGCTTTTGTTTAAAATTGTGAAATGAAGAATTACAATCAAATTAAAATAAAATGGATTTTAAAAGTGCAGTACTGTCCAATCAAAAGGAGTTTTTTTACATTATAAAGCAGCCATTACCTTCTATGTATAACTATTCACCAATGGACAGAATACATTTGTACTAGCTGTCACTCACCCAGGCGGGCAGACACATCCAGCCAGACAGGGCTCGTGTGATGAGCAGGTGAGGTTGAGCAGGTAAGACTCACAGGTGCGCTCACAGGACACACCCCTTCCCGGCAGGAGGCCATCCTCCCCTTCTGAACAGTTCTGGTAGATCTGACCTTCTGGACACAATCTGTCTGTAAGTAAAAATGACATCACAGATTTTTTGTAGATTTTTGGTGTCACTTTTAAACTGACAGTGAAGAAGAGTGAAAAATTAGTTTGTTAGGTATGAATGCTGAACAACATAAACACATCAATGTTTTAGCTCATGCATTATTAATCTTCACTATCAAAAAAGGCACTTTTTCACATTTTCTTAGGACTGTAATTTCTCACAGTACTCACAGTATGAAAGTTGATATGACACAAACATATATATCCACTGACTATTTTTCTTTTGGCTACTTCCTTTAGGGGGTATCACAGTCAGTCACCTGCCTCCATCTCATTATATCCCTAGCATCCTCCTTTGTCACACCCACCCTCTGCATGTGCTCCTTCACTACATCTGTGAATCTTCTCTATAATTCGTCTGCACATGTCCAAACTATCTCAGCCCTGCCTCTCAAACTGTTCAACCTGAGCTGTCCCTCTGATGTATTCATGACTAATCCTGTCCATCTTGGTCTCAAAAACACTCAACATCTTCAGCTCTGCTACATCCAGCTCAGCTTCCGATCTTTTTGTCAGTCCCACTATCTCCAAACCGTACATTATAGCAGGTCTCACTACCATGTTGTAAACTTTCACTCTAGCTGCGATCCTTCTATCACAAATCAGCCTGACACTCATCTAGACCCACTCCACCACACTCGAACATTCTTTACTTTTCTTATGTCTGTTGCTTTGGATGGTTCAACCCAGGTATTCAAACTCATCCAACTTCATTATTGCTCCTCCTTGCATGTCCATCTTTCCTCCTGTCTCCCTTCACAAATATATTCTGTCTTCCTTCTACTAACTTTCATTCCTCTTCTTCACAGAGCATACCTCCACCTCTCCAGACTCTTTCAACTGCTTCTTACTCTCACTACAGATCAACATATTAGCTGCAAATATCATCCACAGACACTTCTATCTGACCTCCATCACAATTTGTAATACCACCCCCACCACTGCATACCTCACGTTGTCTCACTGTCCTTTTAAATGTCCTGCACTATCCTCACATACTTCTTCTTCTCTTGGCTATAAGAAAGATCCACAAAGACACAGTACAACTTCTTCTGACCTTCTCTATACTCTCCAATAACAAAGCAAACATCACATCTGCAGTGATCTTTCCTGGCATGAAGCCATATTGCTTCTCACTGATCATCACCTCTCTTCTTGACCGAGCTTCAACATATACACGGTAAGGTTCATCCCCTTTGTCACTCTGTAGTTACTACAGATCTGCACATCACTCTTGTTCTTTAAAACTGGTACCAGTACACTTTTTCTCCATTGCCCAGGTAACCTCTGATTCTCCAAGACTGTATTAAACAATCTGCTTAAAAAGTCCACTGCCTTCTCTCCTAGACATCTTCATTATTCCACAGACATGTCACATTGGCCAATTGTCTTTTCACTCTCCATCATCTTCATACCTGCCCTCACTTCCTCCTTACTAATCCTCTGCACTTCCTGATTCATTAACTTTCCTCCATCTGTTCTCTCTCTCATTTTCTACATTCATAAACTCAAAATACTTCCTCTATCTTCTTAACATGCTCTCTTCACTTGTTACTACATTTCCATATCTATCCTGAATCATACTAACCTGCTGCACATACTTTCCAACTCAGTCTCCCTCCCTACCTAATCAACGCAAGTCATTTTGTCCTTCCTTGTTTTCCAGCCTCATGTACAACTTATTATAAACACTTTCCTTTCCCTCTTCTCTCTTTGCTGTTCACCCAGCCTCCCAAACTTACTTCTTTACTTTCTTCATCTCCCTGACTATCCCACTTTTCTTTGCTAACCTTTTCCTTTTATCACTGTCTTGTACTTCCTCATTCTACCACCAAGTCTCCTTGTTCTCATTTCTTTGTCCAAAGGACAAATGCCTTCTTGGTAGTTTCCGACTTCAGCTATACCCTTCCAGTCATCTATAACTCTTCCCTACCATCCAGCTCTTGTCTCAATATCTTTCTGAACTCTGAGCTCTAAACTCCTCTTCAACTTCTATTATTCAATTCTTGTTTTTGCCTTAAGATTAAAAAAAAAGATCAGATTAACAAAATCAAATGGACTCACCTGTGCCTGTTTGTGTTTGGGACACCAGTCTACCATTCAGACAGAGCCTGCAGGAGGCACAGAGAGACATTACTCACCTTAATGATGGCAACTGGAGAAAATTCATAGAATTTTCACATATTTAAAATTAAATACAGGTTTGGTACTTTGGTGATAATGTCAATATACTGCAATGTATGTAGTTTCTGTTATTTGTCCTCTTACATTGACTTTGCTCATTTTTGGTAATTTCCCTAATATGAGTTTCACCAAATTAGAAATTTAAAGAACAGATTTATACTCCCCAGGTGATTCAGTCTTTCTCAAGGTGGAAATTATATTAGCTTTCTTCCACACATTGTATTGTTTCACCAAAAAGGTTGCTGATTACAGCTGGTCCCTATACAATTTAAACAAACAGCCTGTGTTACATTACTTGACAGAAGTCTTCTGATGTTGGATCTCTGGACAGAACTTGCAAGAAATCCAACATCATCTCCAACAGGAAAGAAATGTTCCTGTTTTGTTTTTTGTTTTTTGTGGAACTCTAAAACGTAATATTTTTAATATGCAGGGAAGAACCTAATAAGCTCTTGGCCTAACTTAAAGTAACAATTTGAATTAAACAAAGCAATTTTTTTCTATTTTGAAAATTTTTTAATTTTCTGGAGTCTTTTGTTCATTCAAACATTTGACTTGAAACACTTGATTGAAAAGAATATCTCTAGAAAAATATAAACTTTTCTTACACAGATTTTCCTTTTACGTGGTCGTGACTGACAGGAGGTAGAGCTTTTTATTGAGAAAAAATTAGGAAATCTGAACCACAGCAAACCAGAAACTTTAGACTCCTTTGTTCTGAAAGTAAATTCTGCTCCTCAGTACTGCATTATTTTAACTGACTAAATTAAAGGCAGTTCCCAGTGTTTTCTGTGCTTTCTCTAACTGCTAACTAAACTGCCTCATGTAATATCAGTAATGTCACAGTTCATTGTTACAGAATTTATTTACAAAAATAAAGCCTGACACTCATAAGTCTAGACTGAAGGTAGAAATGAAGGGGAGGAGCTTACTGAACGCCTGCTGAAGTCATGATCACATCTCCTGGTTCATAATCTGCTCCGAGGAAACTGCAGGGGCACTCGCTCCTGGAAAAAAAAGAGACAACCTGACTTGAACTTGTGACAAACCTAAATGGACCGACTTTGGTTCCCCCCATAAATATACATTCACTGCTTAATTTTTTTCCTTACCAATGTTAATTAAGGAGAAGTGGAGGGGAGCAAAATAGACCAGTCTTACTTGAAAAAAATACAGTATTGTATGATTTATATAATATACATTGTGGTAATTTATGTTTAGCTAAGGCTAAAAGCCTTTGTAACATATAGGCCAGTGCCACACATCAGCTTCTGTACTACAAATTCTTTCTCACTGGTTATCAGATATCTGTCGTCCCCAGCCCGAGTGGGAATGAAAGGGGGGTTTCACGATGAATTCCTTGATGTAACTCTATCACATGGTAAGTAAGGCATGGCGCTGCACTAGGATGTAAAAACCTGGGACATTTAAGAGGAATTAAGCTGCATGTCTTCTAGGGCAGAGCAAGCTAAAAAGGAGAGCACAATTACCGAGGTCCTCTGGGTCTACAATGTCTGCAGCAAAGATACCAGGTTTTCTACTTAGAAGCTGACCTAAACTTCAAAGCAGATACAAATATCACTTTGAGTGGATTGGTTTGGTGGAGTCACTCCAGCTTCACCACCCTCCACATCAGCACAGCAGGTAGTACTGAAGCTGCTCTGGGTATTAAGTCCCACCTGCTTCATCATATAAATATTTCATCATTTTTTTGCCTTTACATACTTCTACCTACGAATATCACTTCCTCGTCCTTACCTGTGCACACAGGTGTGTGTTCGGTGATTGTAGAAGGAACCCAGAGGACAGACGCAACCTTCCTCACACTCCTCCCCACAGTGCTGCGGGACAGAGAGGGAGGAGCAACGGCGCTGGCAGGAGGACACACAGGTGCCGTACTGCATGTTGGCAGGACAGGTGACAGCTGCAGGGCAAGACAGAGTTCAGCAAAGACTCAGACTCACAGTCAGTTTGGCCTTTTAATGGGAATTAACTTGATGATGGCGTCACTGTATTCTTCATCAAGTTATCAAATTTAACAACAAAGTGTAGAGCTACTGATTGGAGCAGAATGATGGTTTGTGTATGACTTTTTTCCCCTCCAGGGGAAAAAAGACATACGTCTGTTAATTCATCATTTAAAACTTTAGTTTGTCCAGTCATCTCTAAAGTGTGTGACATGCGAGAGAGCCAATAAAGGCAAGCTGAATGGACAGTGCAGAATCATTTCAGATTCGTGACATCAGTTCATCCACTGAGTAACGTTCAAGAAATAGACCTGATATCTGTTGTCATCCATAAAACCAGTGAGGCACATGTCATTAGTGTGCTCCAGTATTTAAACAAAGAATGATGTTTGTTGTGGATCTCATTAAAATGCACTCACGTTCTAACTTAATGACTCACACTGGAATAAAAATAGGATGACAAACTCCTGTGGTTGCCCCGTGATTACCCTAAACCTGTGGGTGACCACTTTGAGTGTAGTTTCACCTTTCAAGACATCCCATACCTTCTTTGGGAAAGTTTTTGGTAGGAAAATTTTCCAAAATTACTCCTAAGCTGGCACTGATACTGTTTGATCTAAACTGATTTTTTTTTCCATGTCATTCCCTAAAAGATTAAACTTCCATGAACAGTCTTGCCAATAACTCATATGACATACTGACATATATATTGAAATATTAAAATGTCCTCCAAGCTGAAATTTGAAAATCATCTGTGACCTTGAACGGTGAGTTGGGAGAAATATTTGGATTTGATATTAGACATGAAAACAAAAAATATGTCAGAAATAATTGCTAATTTTGACATCTCTGTAGCAGCAGGTACATTCTTGGACAAAATATGTTTGGCGTGAATGTGACTCACCACAGTCAGATATCTGTGATCGAAAGTCAATGATGACGGAGAATCGACGGCAGTGGCGAGCATAGTGGGCCAGCGACGAGCAGAGGCAAGGCGTCCCACACTTACAGGTATCGGAGCGACACTGCTGATGGAAGGGTGTTGGACTGAGGTACTCATGACAGGCAGCAAACAGATCCTGATTCAGCACATCACACATTTCTGAAGCATAGGTCACTGTTAAAAATAGTTTAGAAATAATTCAAGTAAACAAGTCTTGCTCTCTGTGATTCTGATGTCATGAATCAAATACAAACCCTAAATAAAATATTTTTAAAGTTGTTCATTTATGTCATAATCATTGTAAATTCACTGGATAATACAGATAAATATGTGTGTAAAAATATAAGAATAAAAGTAGAAACTAAACTGATTTACACCTTAAACAGAGCTTGGGATACATTTTTACTGTGATATCAACATCAAAATGTCCAAACGTTTTATAATAATACATATGTTTTATTTTATAAAGCACCACTTACGCAGTTTAACATAATAAATGTTATACGACTGAGTAAATATGTTATTTTTCTCTACTGAAACAGAAAAAAGGAGGAAGAGAAACTGACCAGCCTGCTGGTGTGTATCACAGGGATCAAGCTGAGGCGTACTCAGGCTGGACAAACACGCAGACGAAACCTTCCAGGCATTTCCAAAGAGCTGAGGAGTGCTTTCTATCATACCTGATGGAGATCTGAACCAAAACCAAAGCAAGGAATCAGTATGACAGCACACAGATAGAAAAAAAGTCATTTTTATAAAGTGAGTCCAGTGCTATCGTGTGAATGAAGAGTTGCCTTTTGATTTTTGTGGTTACAAGTGTTGTTGTGTTCACAAAATAACATTCTGATAATATCAGAATCAGAATAATTATTAATCCCAGAGCAAATTATGTGGTCACAGTTGCTCAAAGACAGTAAGAACAGTAACCAACTAAATTAAATTAAATATTACAATATATTACAAGTTATAAAATATAACAAAATAGCTATAATTATAAATATTACTGAATGTTACACAAAATTAAATGTGTGTAGTTGACATTGAGGTGCCCCTCTTATTATACTGACTTTTCTCTGTAGAGGATGTGACATCAAGAGTGTGCACTGTGACATCCACATCGACCCCATGGATTGAAACAGGGGTCACTGAGCATGGCAGGAGATTATATATTATTGTAATCAGTCCTAAAAATCTTACAAACATGGTGTCTTACTGACTTACTGAATCTAGGTGGCATTACATTGACCTTCAGTAACACTGGAGTTGTTTTTGACCAGGATATGTGCATATTAACCAAATATGTAGGACTGCCTTCTTGCATTTATCTCTTGAATTAGAATCATCCCGTCTCAGTGATGCTGAAAAAGTTGGTTATGCATTTATTGCTTGTAGGCTGCATTACTGCAATTATTTATCAGGTTGTCCTAAACACTCACTGAAAGCCTTTAGTTAACCCAACATGCTGCAGTGAGAGTACTGACAGGGTCTGCAAACAGAGAGCATGTTTCATTGGTTCCCCGTTAAACCCAGAATCAAATTAAAAAATCCTGCTCCTCACATACAAGGTCTTGAATAATCAGGACCCATCTTACCTTAAAGACCCAATTACACTGTATCTTCCCAACAGAGCACTTTGCTCTCAGACTGCTGGTTTACTTGTGGTTCGTCAGGTATTTAAAAGTAGAACGGGAGGAAGAGCCTTCAGCTTTTAGGCCCCTCTTCTGCAGCTCCCATTTGAATTCAGAAGACAGACGCTATCTCTACTGTCAAGATTAGGCTTTAAACGTTCCTTTTTGATAAAGCACATAGTTAGTGCTGGATCACGTAACCCTGAACCCTCCCTTAATTACACTGCAATAGGGGGCTTCCCATGATATACTGAGAGGTTCTGTTCTCCTTCATTCACTCGCTATGTTTATACACCACTTTAGTTCATCTCGGGCTCCCTCCCCTCACCCCAGCAGGTTGTAGCAGATGGTTGCCCCTCCCTGAACCTGGTTCTGGTGGTGGTTTCTTCCTGTTCAAAGGGAGTTTTTCCTTCCCACTGTTCTCAAGTGCTTGCTCATAGAGGGTTCTTTGATTGTTTGAGATTTTTCTTCTTTCTTTCTTTCTTTCTTTCTTTCTTTCTTTCGTCAGGTCTTTCCCTTAAAGCTCTTTAAAACTGTTGGTGTGATTTGAAGTTGCATACATAAAACTGAATTTAAAGGCATTTATTTGAAGTGAACTGCATTTTTTAAACTTTTAAAGAAAATATGTGCAGTATTAAATACACATTTTACTTGTACTTCTTTGATCCTTCTCTGAAACATGCTGGACCTGGAACTGATACGAGTACAATAGCAAGCTAGAAGCGACTGACACGGGAGTCCCACCTCCGCCCAAGCCACTATTAATCAGATGGGTTTCACCCAATTCTCTTTGAAGTAGAATAGCTGCCTGCAGTTCTTTCTGACTTACTCCTCTTCTTTTTTTGCCACTAACTATGCAACTAAGTGTCTGAAATGACTGCAGCTGCAAAGCAAAGCAAAAACAAAACAAAAGGTTAAAATTGTGCAAGTCATCACTTTAACTACAGTCTTTTAGTAGTGCTTCAGGAAAAGTGACTCCTTAGCAGCATACGGGCACTTCAGTCAGTAACTGTGATGTATATCCATTTACAGCTGTTAGACAACATCCGCCCTTTATAGTCAGCCATTACGATACGGTACAGTGGAGCTCCTATTCCGCTAACAGTAAATTCCTTGTTGAAGTGGCGTGTCCAGTTGGGCGCTCATCTAGTCCCCCTAAAAGAGCTGATCATAGAGCTGGGCTTTTGATGCTGAGCCGCCGACCAGTGTGCATTACAGAGAGAGTAAGTGTGAGAGGGAGAGCACTTCACCATCACCTCCCTCTTTGCCTCTGAAACAAGAGCATGCACTCTCTCTGTATTATTGGAGGAGGGGTTAACCAAGAGCGCAAGAGGGATCAAAGGTCAGCCAGCACACACTTACAGGAAGTCGTCTTGAATGTTGCCATTGAAGGTGCCGCACAGCCCCACTGTATCATCCTTCCACAGCTCATCCGCCTGCAGGTAAAGGCGAAACTCCTTCCAGCTGTACTGCAGACGCAGGCCGAACGCCGTCCTCACCTGGACAAACATTGATGATAGCTCCTGGATGTGGAAGAGGTCTGCAGGAGATATATATAGGACATTATTTAGCTCAAAGCTGGTGGTGTGCAAAGCTTGTTCTTTTACTTTATAATTTTTCCCCAAACTATGGATCAAGCTACCAGTGTACAAATCTTCATCTTCCTTGCTTTGTTCCTGGTACACTTTTACATCACTTTGCAAATTATCACTATAGACGGGGCATCAGCAGCACTTGTGCACCAATACTAATTAATTAATTGATTAATTAATTGTAGTTACAAACTCTATAGCGGAATCTTTAATAAATAAAGCATAATTGAGTAAGAATGACGATGAAATTTATATCACTCATATCCAAACACATATTTTAGTGGAATCCAGCTTTTAGGTAGGTGCCAGTGTAGACTGTACAACAGCCTATATCCCAAAAGTATGTCATTCATAATAAAACAGCCATTTCAGTTAAAGCTGTTTGTGGAATTTTATTTGGAACTTGTTTCCTTTTCTTCTTTATGTGTATAAGTACAGTTGTATAAAATGAAGGAATGGAAAATCTGTAACAGAACATAAAGAGCAATAGCTATTAGTGTTTTTATTCATTCAGGTTCAAAATATCAGATCACTCTCAGACGCTGTCAGATAAAGCACACAAAAGCCTGTTGACTTGGTCTGAGCATTACTCATGTAAAATGAGTAATGCTCAGAGGAAAGACATTTTGTGCAACACAATGTAGGAGCTAACCCAGTAAAGTATTGTGAAAAATTTTCATTCAATAGCACAGCTGTCATTCAATCTGTCCCTGCCATAACCCACAGAGTGCTGAATAAAGTCGGGCCCTGGATGAGAACAATGCTGGAAGGTGATAAAAGATGAGGAGGTTACCATCAGAATAGGGCAGGGAGATGCGGTACTGTCCAGCAATGAAGACCTCTCCAATGTGACTCAGAATAATTTCTGTTCTTGGATCTTCATCAATTACCAGGTTAACTGACTGTATGCAGGCCCCATCCAGATTCTGCAAATGAGACGAGATGGTCTGATAAAGCGTTCAGACAGTTTCCCAAACAGTTAAGCAGAATGAAATAATGGGAAGAAACACACTCAAATAAAGCACTCTTCCTGAAAAAATGAGGGAAATATAATAAAGAGAGAGGGCTTTAGTCTGTTAGACAGGTTGCTGGTGTGTAGTGATGGAATAAATACCCAAATCTATAAAAATGGAAAATAATATTCTGATTTCAACCTAAGGAAAAGTCTGAAGTCGCACCGTAGCCCCTACAGAGTGTACTATGCATAACCCACCCTACAATGATGTTAGATGGAAAATTTCCACCATTACTGGTAGTTTAATCTGTAGAAACAAATCTCTGCATATGGACATGCAAATTCTGAAGGAAGGGATATTGGTAATCGCTATTTTTTTTGTTGATCAATCACACTTTATCACGCTTTTGTTGCATGCAGGAAAGAAAATGGAGATGCAAGAGACCTGCTTTTGTTCTTATTATTTACCATTTACCAGTATGCATATTTCCTTTTATTTTCTATGAAAAGCTACATATGTAGCAGGCAGAGATGGGCGTTACGAGTAAAGTAAGGGATTACTATTGCAAAAACGGTAATTAGATTACCGTTACTTTCCCGTGGGAACGCTGCGTTACTGCGTTACTAAAACCGTGATTTTTTGTGAGAATGTCTCACGACAGTGACGTAAGCGAGTGCGCCGTTAGAGACAACAGCTGTGTGCAGATCAACAATGGATCACATATCGATTGTGGGAGAGAGTATGAGCATGCAGCGTTTAAAGCGTGGAAGTACTGACCTTACTTTGAGTTTGATTCCATAAAAAGTGACAAAAACATTAGCGTCCATCATGCGTGGGAAGAAAACTTCTTTTTACAGCGAAAAAAAATCCCTAAACTTCCAAGCAAGCACCGAGTGCCCTATGACGTAATGGGAAACTCACAGAGAAACTCGCGGATTCTTCAACTGACCGCAGCACACCTGCACCAGGGTAAACCTCCGCCTACCGCAGTCCTGCTTTACAGGTGAAAATAGAGCAATACAGCAGGACCACTGAGTCTTTGACTTTATTTATTTTCTGCTGTGTTTTACTTGCATCTATTTGAAAGAGTGAGTGTAAACACAAAAAATATTTTATTTTATGTGCTGGAATGTGTAGAAAATAGGTTTAAATGTTAAACTAATTTATTCAAGTCAGAGAATGTTGCATATAATTAAATTTTTGCTTGATGCATAAAGTTAAAAGGTTAAAACTGATAAAACAAGTTTAAAAAAAAGAGACTTTTCCATTTGATTACATTTTGTATGATGGATTATGTAGAAAAAGTAGAATTGGGCTGAAAGATCTATCGCTTTATCACCTCTTCAGGTTGTAAATCGTGTTTTTAAAAAGTAACTAAGTAACTAAGTAATTAATTACTTTTGAAAATAAGTAATCAGTAAAGTAACGGGATTACTTTTTTGAGGACGTAATCAGTAATTAGTTACTGATTACTTTTTTCAAGTAACTTGACCAACACTGGTAGCAGGCTACTGCATACTCATTTAACAAAAACATTAAGGCTCAACTTTAGTAATAGATCCAGAGTTTAAAAGCTTATCAGATAATAAAAAGTGGCTAATAATAGAATCAGGTGACAATAGTAGCGAACAGTCTATATGGTATATATGGAAATAAATAATCACAGGCACATGGAACATGCTCTGCAACTCACTGTGCTGATCTGCTGAAATAAATGAAGACACTGTATTTCTTTATCAACAGGGTTTTAAGAAGGCTGGAATGAATGGTTTGGTATGTGAGTTTTAAACTGGCGACTATGTTGCCTGTTCTGTCTGGTTCCATCACTCAACACTGGTGCCAATAAACCTACAATAATAGATTTTTGTTGTTTCTTAAGGGCAGCGGAAACAAGGCTGTAAATACAGCACTGACATAATATAATGACCCTCTAAGCTGATGAAACTAGCAGCTGGTGGTTTCTTTCAGCCCCGCTGCAACTTTTGCAACTCCTCTCCTAAACAGCACTGTGAGAACAGTGGCAGTGAATCAGACCAGCAAAAACACACACATGAAACCAAGTAAGCTTAAAGAATTTCAATCAATCAATCTTTCAGACATACAGGTGACTATGCAGTCCATTGTTAATGTCAAAATGTTTCTTATAGCTATAATGAAGTCATTTTAATTTTATGTGACAGGACAATTCAAGTGTTTTAGGAACTTTCAATGCACAATTATGCAAAACAATCACATAAATACCAGGCATAACTGGTGACAATGGTTATAGCAGTTGACATCTAACAATACCCACTGACAGATATTCCACTCCTTGGGCCAAGCCTTGTTAAAACAGAAAAGTCTTATTTATTATAATGTATCAGCAGATTGTACAGTTTGACTATAAAACTTAATGGAGCTATAAAATATAAATGCTCAAGGCCATCACTAATTCACAAAATCACCCAAGTTACTCTGGCTCACTTTTATTTCAAAAGTAAGGAAGTCTGAGTGAGACAATAAACAACCTGCTGCTATGAATCATCTCTTTCATGAATGGCAAAGCCCCGTAACCAAAAGGTTTTATCATCCCTCCTACTCTTCCCATCATTCACCTCCTGTTTTTGCATAACCTCCTCTCTGTCCAAGCCCCCCACCCTTCCAGTGCCCACTTCACTACAAAGCTGTCCGCAGCTCTGTCAGTCAGGCTAGATAAGGTAATCCTGTTTAGTTGGCTGTTAGAGGTCTCGGGCCTTGGCTCTGACAAGTGGGACATCTCATATCTCCCATCACCTGTCTGCTCAGCAGCTCAAAAGTCTGCCGGGAAACTGAAGGCTCAGAGATGAGGGGGAAAGAGACGAAGCTCTCAGTCTTTTGTAGGTTTTTCTTCATGATCATTATCGGCCAGAGCAGTTGTAGCAAGGCTCTAAAACAAAAATGACCTGGACTGAGGGGAGTATTATGATCTACATGAAAGACAAATTGCACGTATTTGTAAGCCGAGCAAGTGAATAGTTCTGATTGCAGTAGGTAAAGTGGGGGAGTTGTGCAGTCTGTCAAATAGGTAGGAAAATGTAACAATCATGTCAGAACAAGCAAGCAGATGATGTGTAACTCACAGCTCCACAGGCGGTGTTCTGGATGGTTACTGTAAACTTTGCTGAATTGCGACTCTTGGCGAGGACATACTGGCATGTTGCAGGAAAAGTATAGATCCGTCCATCAAAGGACTGAAAATACATGTCGCCTGTCACCGAGCACTCGCCTGCAGACAGAGTGGTACATTTACTGCGAGTGTCCGTGTGTGTACTTCAAACAAAAGTTAATGCAAATGTATCCCGTTCCATAGCACTACTATAGCAATAAATAAACAGTCCTGTACATGTTAATCAATTGACAGTTTATGTTTTTCTCTCTGTGTAAATATCACACCTCGTCTGTTTTTGGTCCACAGCTATTATTGTGAGCTTTCTCCAGCCTTGCTTTGTTCCATATCTAATATAACTGCTTTGCACTTGGTTTTTACAAGGAAGCTTGGTTTTTCTATGCACACGAACCACAAACTTTATTTCCCCCTTAAGTATAAAGATTTTTTTTCTTCCATTCTACCACAGCATTCTTCTGCATATTTCTTTAATTTGTGTCTCTTAAAATCAACAAGTTCAACCTTTAATAACTTGCTACCATTCTGAAAATGTCAAGAATTATTGTTCCTCTTGATTCCATGAGTCCATGCTTTTTTTTCCCCATTTCTAACAAGGCAAAATCTGTCCTTCTATTAGAACTTTTGCCTTAGTCATCTTTCTTTTTCAAAAATAAGCATATATTCCAACTTTCTTTTCACTGTCCAACAGGGGCAGGTGTTTTATAGTACCTTACCAATAAACTCTTCTCTTCCCTTAGTACACTGTCTATTCTCTCTTCTCAAAAATAGTTTTCGCACATTACTTAACAATGAACCATCAAAGCCAGAAGTGTTTTGTAAATGCACTAAAGTGACTAAAATCACTCACTAATTACTAAAATTATCCATTTAAAATTTATTTCTTTAGACTTTTGTACTTGGTTTAAGCCACCTTGGCATGTATGACAGCCTCAAGTCTGTTTGGGAATGATTCTCCAACCTAACTCTCACAGTCCCCATCAAACACTTTCATGGAATCATTGTATAGACTGAAAGTATTTAAGTCTGAAATCAAATTCACTGAATCTTGTTGAAAAATTTACTAGTCGAGTATATCAATAAACATTTCCCACAGGGGAAAGGGACAAACCTGGGCAGCTGTAGTCAGTGCAGTTCCACACTCCACCCACGCATGCACTGAAACAGAAAGCAGAGACGTCCACAGGTGGCTCTGGGAACATGAAAGGCTGAGCTAATCAGCAGGATCACTGAAAGAAATTGGACTCACTGCACTCAGGTGGTCAGATCTGAGAAGATTAAAAGGACTGTATGGGGAGCGTAGGATAATATCTTGTCTTTAATACACAATACTGCAATTTTTTATTACACAAGGAAAATCAAAGCTGTCACGTTATGAAGTGTTGCCAGAGATGTTATTAAAAAACTGTAAAAATAAAACACGCCTCACTGTTCCCTAGCTTTTTATGGGATGAAGAGTATTTAAACAGACAAACCAAAGACGTTTAAGTCTCTTCATCCAGATATTTATGATGGCATACAAGGTAACAGAAGTGTTACCACTGCTCACCAGGTGTTGCATTCCTCCTGCAGCGTCTGACCAGATGGATAAAACATACCGTGGTACTCACAGGGACAGTCAGAAGGCATTACACAGCCTCCATCCTCATATATTAGACCTGGGGACAAAGATTAGAGATTCAGATTCAGACTTCAGATCATCTGGGGATGAAAAAAAAAATCATAAGACTGATAAGACAGAAAATGCAAATAATGTGTTAAAAGTAAAGTATAGGCAATATAATAACAGTATTTTTTATTATTATGAGATTTATGTTAAGGTCATTACACAAGACAAACTATAAAGATAAGGAACTATTTTGAATAGGAACATAAGAAGCAGAATCTCAACAGACACTCACCATCGGGACAATAGCATCCATCCAGGCAGGTGAGCTTACTGTCAATACACGTTCGCTCCAGGTTGCAGGACTCCGGACAGCAGCTGATACATTCCCTGTGCTGCAGTCCTAGAGAACACCGCTTCACTGGTCACAGAAACAAAACACAACACATACGTCAAAGCTTTAAGTTTGCTTCTGTAAAGCCCAATTACTCTTGCTGCCATGATCACTGAAATACAGGTTATAAACTGAAATTTGAACCTGACACGTCTGCAAAACATAAACAAATGTGCTCAATTAGCACCTTTTCTAGCTAGCTGGTGTTCATTAGCCTGTTAATAACCTGCCCTCCAGTTAACTTCCACACTTAAATATTCTTAATTATTTTACATTAGATAGCCCTTTATAACTATTCTACTAGTATAAATTATTTTAACCCAGCATCTGTGCCTGTAAATTATTCCACATTCATATTTTGTTTTATCTACTATGTTCAGGTAAATCCCTTTTTTATAAATCTTTATAAATCATGTTTTTGGACTTGACTTTATTTTTTTTAACCTTGTAAATATATCATTTATCATCTGAAATAAAAAATAGAACAATTTCAGCTACAAGTAAAACTAAATGTATCATTTTTCTTCTGTTCGTCCTGGCACACATTTTAAAACACCTGGGAAAACGTACCACACTGAGGAATGTGCTGCCTCCACTCATGCAGTGGGTGGTCAGCATGGGCGCATGCCCGGGCGTACTCGGTGAACACCTGGCATACCACATCACCATTGGGATCCGACCTTCAACAGGGTAAAAAACAAAAAGGAACTCTTTGAGAAGAGCCAGGAGAGGTGTAGCTACAGAGCCAGTTATGCTGAAATGAGACTGTGCAGCTCAAATAAATAACTACTCACCAGCTGCTCTCACCAGTTTCCAACTAGCATACAAAATTAATAAATAAAGCTATATAGTTTTATGCTTATAGTTGGAAAATTGTAGTGTAGCTACGTCAGTCATGACAGTGATGATTTCAGACCAAGTGAATCCTGTCATAAAGTAAATTCTTTCTTTAGTTCTTTAGTTGTAGGAACAGATTGCCATGGCTAATGTTACTCTCAGAGGGGGGTATGTTCAGGATCATGGACGTGAGCCATGAAAGACACAACTGAGTGTCTTTTAGAGTGGGATCATTTTGAACGAGTAAGTAACCAAAGTGCTCACAGTCTGAGGACATGGATTGAAATGCAAAAACTAAAATGTGGGTACATAAGGATATGTGCAAAAAAGGGCTCTCCAACCACCTGTACAGGATGTTACTAATTTTTAGATAATGTTACGTATGTGTCAAACTTTTATGATGTTTTGATTTGCTTCAGAATTAGTATCAGTAATTCAGAACAATGACTCTGCTGTTCATGACAGCAGAGTCATTGTTCATGACTCTGCTGTCATGAACAATATCAGCAGAAACTAAATAAATGTTTCTTCTAATTTTAAAGTAGGAGAAAGATTCCACACATTTCGCAAGGATAAACTATGGATACTAATGGTTCATACCATATAATTTTGACAACACTCAGATTTTTCCTCAAAATGAAACCCTTCCAACAACTAGATCTTAAATCGGTTGCTCTTACATGCAGAGGTCGTTGGAGCAGCTGGCCATGTAGGACAGCGGACTGACAAAGTCATGGCAGCTTTGAAATGGTGGATCCAGCAGCATTGCACACACCTCCTCCACCTTCTGTCACCACAAAACACATAAAAACACTTTTTTACTCATCTAGTAGGTAATTTTCTCAGTTTCATTTCACTCATCTCGCAGTTGCTGTTTTATTTGACACCTTACCAGTAAAACATGAGATTCGACTGTAGCACAAGGTGAAGGGAAGCCAGAAGGCACCATAGGACATCTTTCCTCATGTGGATGTGTCTCTACCCAGCTATTCCCAAACATTTCAATTTCATGAGTCAGCACGCCTAAGAAACAGATATCATGTCTGTTTAATTATGTCAGTAGTTTTGCCTCCTTTACACTTCTTCACATCTGGAGTTCAGTTGAGTGTTTTAAAAGAAAAAGTGAGCTGTGTCTTTTCTACTTCATGGTTCAAGGATCACCATCAGTTTTAACCTTGACCTTTCACTTTTTAGCTGAATGTTAAACTTATAACCACTGCTTACCAGTCATGGCTCAGCAGAGATGGCAAAAGTACACAGATTCATCACTTAAATAGAAGTACAGATACTTAATTTTTCAATAATCTGTTTCATGGACATAACTTCTTTACTCAAGCAAAAATTAAAACGTACAGACTCTGAAATTAAAAAAGTATTAAAAAAGAACTAGCTCCTTTTCTATTTTTTGCCAAGTTAACTAAAACTCATGTCATATAAATACTGTAATAAAAAGGAATACAGACTTCATCTCTTATAATTCTAATGAACGTACTCAACTTGTATTGTATGTGTCATGAAGAACAAAAGCAGATAAAAACAAAGAGATTTTTTTTTAAAAATCTATCTCTATTTGCTGTTGCCTGCATTGTAGAGGGTGGCTTTGCTTCCTCGCCTAAAGAGAAAAATTTGTATACTCAAGGGTTAAATTGGAATTCAACTGGTGTGAGAAACCCTAAGATCAGCTGCTGCTCTTTGTGGATTTACACAACTGAAAGAGACATAAGCAGATGCTACATGAGCAATGAGACTGAAAATGATCTCACCATAGCTCATCTTCAGGTCATCGTGGACGTCGGCATTAAAGTTACCACATAAGCCGCAAGTTCTGCCCACAAACTCTGGACTGAGCTTGATGTAGACAGAGCCGCTTCGTCCCTCCCATGCCAGCGTGAAGCCGTGCTGCTGCGTTACTAGCACGTACTGTGAAATCTGCTCCAGCTGCAGGTCGTGGATGTGATGAGGCAGCTGCAAACTAAACACAAACAGGGCGATTCCAGTATCATATAAACACCACCTTACCTGAAGAGATGTAAAATAAAACATACAGAGAGAAAGCAGCTAACCTTTGGCCTTTGAAGGTCACATTGGTGGCATGTAGCCTGACTTCTCCCTCCCATGGCAGGAAGAGGCTGACAGATCTTTGGCAAGTGTAGGGGTCTGAAGTACAGGCCGGGTCGTTGTGGACCTACAAACAGAGAGGTGGGACATTAATTTAAAACAGGTGTGGGTTCATTACGGATCTGCGCACAAATAAAAACTGTGTCATTGAAAATGTCACAATTTTCATGTTATTCTTGGCCTGTCACAGAATTCTTATAATGCACATTTAATTTTTTTTTCTAGTCTAATTCTTTTTTAGAAACTGTCCGGGGAATGAAAATCAAGCCAAGTTATATATTCTTAGCTTGTTGTAAAACAGTAGTAAGACTCTCCTCAAGTCAGATTTACCTCAACAATACAAGATATTTGTAAATGAATTTAAGCTACCTATCCAAGGAATCAGCCTTCATTGCGACATAGGTCGACATAGAACTTACAAGGAAAAGTTTTGGACCAAAATGCACAAACCTTTAGGGGTTTCGTTCAAATCCAGTGCTGAAAATAGTCCATAACAAATGTATTGTTTGCACAAAAAAAAAAAAAAGAAAAGAAACTGAATCCAGCTATTTTAAAAAATTACATAGAAATCGCATTTCATTTACATTCATTTAGAACCAATGGACCAAATAGTTCTAAAAAGCAAAAGTATTTAAAAAGCTGAAACGTGATCCTAAAAGTAACACACACACCTGCCACTTTGTAACATTTTTGAGTGCGTCATTTTATCTGCTACAAAGGAAAATGTCATCTCCTCTCCTCGTAACATGCTCTGTTAGGATTGCTGCACTGTGTTTTCATATGTTATCATTACTGAACTTCATTATTTAATTAATCCAAACTACATTTGGATCTTCTAATGTCCCCTGTTTAGGTTGGTTTTTCCCTACACAGATAAGGTATCTGTTGCCTGTTCGGGGGAACAAAGTCCTAGTCTGTTGCAGATACTTTCAAGGCACAGTGGGTAATTGCAGCATTTAATGGTAATTGACTCTAATAACCAGATAGCTTTCACTAATGTTCAGAGTAGATCTTTTCCTCAGGCTGAGTCTGAAAAAAAAGAATGTGTTTTGGGGCAGGAGGCCACAGAGTCCAAATTTTCCCCAAACTGGAGGCAGGCGTTGAACCGAAAACTACTGGGCAGCTGCTCACCTGGAGGTTTTATTTCACCCCAGCCCAGGTCCATGTGGACGACTCACCTGGACAACGATGCTGGCCTGGGTGGTTTCCTCACAGTCCCTCAGTAAAGTATAGGCGCACCGGCCTGGGAGGTAGTAGTAGAGGCCGTCAAAGGTCTCAAAGTTGTACTGACCCCACGTCCTGCATGTCATCTCCCTCTCAAAGCCAGAATTTGGAACTAGGAATATAAACATGAAAATTTCTCTTTTCATATCACTTAATTAGCCATTAAGACACAGAAATGCTACAAAACACCCTAACAAAGCTTTTCAATTTAGCACCTTTTAGTATTTATTAGTGTTGTATTTTTGTCCACTTGTTAAATGTACAGTACTGTGTAAAAGTACTGAGTCACCCCTTTTCCTTTTTATACTTTGCTAGGAAAATGGGAGATAGGTGAAGCAATGCAGTGAAAGATGCACAAACATACACGGAAATAAACTATATAAGGCAAAAGCAGGCATTTTGTTATGTTCTCTGTCAAGATTATCCCACGCTGCCTCAATAATATTGAGGTGCAGACATTGGGGAGGCCAATCCATGACTGACACGTTACACTGCATGTTTTTTTATCCAGGTTTTTACTCCAATGTCTTTTATGGCATGCAGAAAAAAAAGGCTGTTCACAATCAGTGAATCAGAATCAATAGCTTCCAGATAGTATTGGATGGCAGAGCAAAATCTGACAGTAATTTTCTCTATTCATAATTCCATTAATTTTGACAAGATTCCCAAACCCCAAACTATTACAGAGCTTCCATTATACTTTACAGATTGCTGTAGACACTCACTGCTGCACCTCTCTCCTGATCTTCTCCATACATACTGATAATGAGCTGAACCAAAATGTCAAATCTGGACTTCTGACTCCATCAGACCTGTTAACACTATTTTTCACTCCAGTTCTTGTGTGATTTGGCATACCTCATCCTTTGATCCATTTCCCTTCCTTAAGATCAGCTTCTGACAGCCACCCTACCACTGAGACCATTTCTGATCAGGCTTCAACAGTAGGTGGACATCTGGACAGCAGAGACCTGAGGGAGGCCTGAGATGTCCTGTGTCAGGTCTCTGCTGATTTTTTCCTTTCTTAGGGACATTACATTCAGTTACTGTTTGTCTACTGTAGACACTATTCTTCTCTACCACTCCTTTTATCCTCCATTTGAGTTTCCGACTCAAAAATCTCTCTGAACTGAGTGAATGTGTACTATAAATTATTTTTAAAAAGATGTAGAAGACAAAATGACTTGATTTCTCTTTTTTTTAGGGGGGTGTATATGTTGAACTTAAGAGAAACAGATCGGTAACTTAAATTTCTGGTACAGGATAGCTCAGAGCATCTTAAACATCCTCCCTGAACTGCTCTACAAATTTCATTAAATGACCTCTAATGCTGTAATAATAGGCCTTTGCACTTTTATGATACTGTATTCAACTAACAAGCTGGTTGATCGTTGCATCTGTGTGAATGTTAGATAGAAAGCACTTAAAGCATAGAAACAAGTACTTGTATGAATGGATGTGAATGGGTGAATGTTGAAGGCTGTAAAGTGCTTTGAGTGCGAAAGTATAATCATCTCTGGATCTCTTTCACAACATCTCTTTTGTCTGGTCTCCCTTCCATCACCCCCATCCGATCAAGGCAGATGGCCGCCCCTCCCTGAGCCTGGTTCTGCCAGACGTTTCTCCCTATTAAAACAGTTTTTTCTTACCACTGTCACCAAAGTGCTTGCACATGGGGGTTTGCCTGATTGTTGGAGGTTTTCTGTATTTTTTGAAGGGCTTTACTTTACAATATGAAGCACTTTGAGGTGACTGTTGTTGTGATTTGGCTTTATAGAAGTGAAACTGAATTGAATTGAAGTAGAGTAGAAATCCACTATATAAGAACCAGTCCACTTACCAATTTAAAAGAGTGTTGTCAGGGTTTACCTGTCTGACATCTGTGTCCAGTAGCCTGATACAAGCTGCAGTCACATGACTCCGACTCAACACATTGTCCTCCGTTCAGGCAAGGAAATGCACAGGGCTCCCCTGAGAGAAAACGAAAGGACAAGCAAACAATTACACTGTTTCTCATCAGACTGGAAACCTGAAAGAACGACTCCATGAATAATTTTCATTATTTCTAATAATGAAAATTATTATTATTAATCAGGAACAATAATATAGAAATAGTGTTTTTCCTTTCTCATAAAAGCTATGTGTACCACTGGTAAATTTTCCATCCTAATAACCACTACAACTGAGTTTAAGTGTTTGTCTGCAAGGTATATATTTAAGGAAGTCACCATCTGCCTCTCTGCTTTCACGTGGAGTTGTGTGGCTCAAACAAATGTTCCAGTCACTGAACGAACCACCATCCCCCAAATGATAGTTTTTCATCCTCCAATAAAACCATCTGCTCAATGGCCTTCCATGCTGTCTGCCTAGTGGGCCATGTCCCACATTAACATAGGTAAAAGTCATAAAGGAATCAGCCATGGGAGGGGGTCCAATTAGTCAAGCTGCTTTCCTCATGTTCATTCTGTGGGGGACAAGTACTCATTTGGCTCATTTGTTGCTCCAAATGTACACAACATTACTAGGTTTCGATTACAAGCTGTAGCCAGGGAGGTAGAGGAGGTCCTCTACTGACTGGAAGATTTGTGGGTCGATCTCTGGCTGCTCCAGCCTGCATGGCAAATATCATTGGGCAAGATATTAACTGCCAAGTTCCTCTCTGATGCATATACACACACACACTTTTGGGGTTGTTTTCACTATTTCTTTACCACAAATATGACCAAGAAAATGGCATGTGCACTGAATTTGACCAGGTTTCTCCTTTTTAACAGACTTCTAAAATGTTTTTAGAACCACATTTGAGGAAAATGGTATAAAGAGAAATTGTTATACTGAAGTTCTCCCTCAAACATTTGTACATTCATCCTTCAATCATTAATAAGAACTTTGTGAACCTACCTGGAATCCTACGAAACGATGACCCCAGGGCTTCCTTCACCTGCCTCGTCAGCAGTGAAGTATTAACTGGATGCTGGTCTGTTGAAATGGCTCCATTGTTGGTTTTTCCAAGTAACACTGAACCAGATTCATTTGATGTTACTGAGCTGGTCAGAAATTGTTCATATGGTGCTGAATTTGACCTTGAGTGATTATTAGACGGTAAACTGTATGATAAGTATTGTGAAGTATTTAAGGTGAGCATGGTCTGATCATCTGGAGTGTCTAGCGACTGATTTGACCATTCTGAGACAGCTTTTAATTGGCTTTGTGTTGTCTTGCTAGATTTTGTACCTGTGCCTTTTAATTGATCAGATATGATCCTAGTGGGTGCATTAATAAAAGAAGAATTCTTGGCTGGTGTGGTGCTGCTTGGTGATTGGCTAGAACTTGTTGTGCTGGTTAGCCAGATTAACTTGTTAGCCAGTATCTTTTTTGATGATTTTTTAGCTAAAGATGTCCTGCTTGTTGATTGGCTGGTTGGTGTTGATCTGCCTGATGACTGACTAGGTGCTATCACTGTAGTCATTGATGGTTCATTTTGTGACTTGAGTTCTTTTGTCACAGTTGTTGACTGGCTGTATAATGTTGTGCTTCGTGGCAATTTGTTGGATTTTATCGCAGAGGATGGAGATTTTTTATATATTGGTGTGGTTGTTAGTGGTTGGCTGGTTTGAGCTATACTGCCTTGAGATGAGCCAGCTGATGCTGATCGGGATGATGATCCACTAGCTGGTTCCAGGCTGTTTTGTGATTGGTTAAATAGCGCTTTCTCAGCTGGAGATAGACTGGCTGTTGCTGTGCTGCTTGATACTTGTTTGGTTTGTTCTGTTCTACCTCGTGATGGGCTAGTTGATGCTGGCACGCTTGGTGTTTGAGTGGCTAGTATTGGGCTGGCATGTGACTGATAAGATGGTGTTTTCTTGGTTAGTGACTGACTGGATGGAGCTGTGCTGCCTGATGAGAGGCTGTTTTGTTCTGTGCTGCTTTGTAGGCTAGTTGATGCTGTGCTGATTGGTGATTGACTTGTTTGTGCCAGGCTGCCCTGTGACAGCATAACTGATGGTGATGGGTTTGATGATTGACTGGCTGGTACTAGACTTTTGTGATTTTGTGATTGGTCAGATAGTGTTTTTCCAGTTGGTGATTGAGAACCCAAATGATAACTGAATGGTGCTGTGCTACCAGGCAATTGGCCGTTTTGTGTCATACTGCCTGGTGAGTGTCTTTTTTGTTCTGTTGTGCTTTGTAGTAGACTAGTCGATGCTGAGCTGTTTGGTGATTGGCTGCCTGGTGCTGAGCTGGTTTCTGAATTTTTAGATGGCACTGACATTGTTGGTGACTGATTGGATGAACCTGTATTGACTGCAGAATTGTTTGCTTGTGCTGTGCTACCCTGTGAAAGGACAGCTGATACTGAGTTTGATAACTGACTGGTGGGTACAGGACTTGTTCTTGATTGGTTAGATAGTGTTTTCTCAGCTGGTGATTGACTGGATGATACTGAGCTGTTTTCTGTTCTGCTTCCGAGTGATTGAGAAGGTGATGTTGATGTGGTTGGGAATTTGCTGACTGTTAGAAGGCTGGTTTGTGAGTGTTTGGATGGTGCTGTCTCAGCTGATGATTGACTGATTGGTGCTGTGTTCCCTGGTGATTGGCTGGAGGACATTGTTCTTGATGGTGTTTTACTAGGTGGTGCCGTGACTCCAGATGATTGGCCAGAGCTCATGGTCCATGAGATGTTTGGTGTCCTTTCTGAAGATGATGTAAGGTTTGACACAGCAGCCATGTTGACCAGTGATTTACTGGAGGCAGATATGTTGGTTTCTAATGTAGCGATTGTCATCTGGAGGTGCTTCAAGGAGAAAAAATTGTATCAGCAAATATTTCATGCAACAGTTGCTATACAATAATAATAATAATAATAAGTCATACAGCTTGAACCTGATCTAAAGTAGCAATCTTTCAAATCCTCTTACAACTAAATATGTTACATCTGATCATTTTCATATTGGAACTCAGTAATGTTTGGCAAAGAAATAAAGAGAGCAATTTCAGCAAACTAAAATAAAGTCCTTGTAATGCTTTGCTGAATTAATTCTGTAAGTTTAATATCAAGCTAATCTGGAAAACGAGTACAGGTCTCAGGTGACAGATTAATAAAGATTTGATTAAAATGTAAGATACCTAAAACTTTTACAATTTAGTGTTTTGTTGAAGAAAAATTCCTCCCAGAATTAGGCTGGATGTTGCCAAACTAGAATCATGATCGGCAAGGATGGAATTGAGGTGGTAATGGGAAAGGAAGAGGCTCTAAAGAAAAGACCTGTCATCCAGCTTTCATTAACGACTGCTCTGTGACTTACAACAGTTTTCCTTTCCAGCTCAACAACCCAACTGACTCCCTTTTGGTTGTGTCTGTTTCCTCTTTTGGATGACCTCTATTGTCTAAAAGTATTCGCCCCTTTCATTTCACTATATCGATGTGTGATATGTGAAATTAGAAGGCTGGTAAAGTGTTCCCAAGAGAGTAAAACACTGGGGGAAAACATTTGATATCTGGAATGTTTTGGCATGGCGATTTCCATATTAAGATAACTGGATATTTTACAAAAAAAACCCCACCTTAACAACAGGTTTGGTTTTAAAACGTTCTCATTACAGTGGCATTCCAAAATTATCAGTCCAGCCTTGCTTCCACACTTTTACGTGACTGGATACTTGAGCTCTGAAACCCAGCCTTTCATCTCAAAGAGCAGGAACAAAGCAGGTGGCAAGGGTGATGTGTAAGGGGGGTATAAGGGGTAACTGACTATGAATTATTAATCAGTGATCAGTATCAGAAAAACAAAGAGGGAGTACTTCACATATGTAAAAGCACTATGTCAATATGCATATAACAATGCACTGATTAAACTAAAATTAGAGCAGTTAAAGCTGCTCTAATTTTAACAAGGACATTATATAGAGAGTAAAAAAAAATACCTACAACATTTTTTTTTAGCATATTTTGTGCTACTAATTGCTTTGCTCCTTTAGGGGCTCCTATAGTTTGGACCGGATTCTCATGAACCAAAGGGAGAACAAAAGAGCAACCACATTCAGGCAGATAGCGGCTCTGACAGAGGAAGAGCAAGACAACAGAGCAGCTTCTTTATATTCCTGCTGGGACTCCTTCGCATGTCGAGGAAGCAGGGAACAATGCACACTGTTTATATATTTTCATATATATCTCCACACTGAGTGACAGCCTGAACTTAGCAGCTTGAAATGCTTTTTTTAGGCCGTCCATGAATACAGACATCAAATTTTGGGTAAAACGACAGACTTCTTGGATTAAAAACAAGTTAATTTTTATAATTAAAAATTAAAAAGTCATACATTAAGATTCTGCAATAAAACTAGAAATATGTTGCATTTCACATATATTCAACTAACTTATACTTAAGCAAACAATCGAGTCTTTTAGGGAAATTAAAAGTGAAAAACGTAAACACTGTGTATAAATTATGGGAAGAAGCACTCCCATGTGATGACGATGGTGATGTGAGCAATGCTGATTTTTTTGGGAGATATCTGGCTGTGTGTTTGCCGCCCGAAGCAGCTCCATCAGCATCAACGATCAATGCAGCTGCCTACCTGCCCTCCCTGGGAAGCGGTGTCCCATTTCTGATGCTTTATCCCGCTGCTCCCGCTGCTGGGACAGAGAGAACAAGGAGAGGTTTGTTCCCACTGCAGGTTTCACCCCCACTGACACCACAAACCCACCACCAACCAGGAATCACGCAGACCACCAAACAACCTGGTGATTGACCAGACTGTCATGCTTCTCAATTAATCGATTAAAGCATCATGAAATGGACAGGTTTCGATGAGCTAAAGCAGATGTTGTTGTTTTTTTAAATCATATTGTTTTTTTATGTATGGCCTAATGCCTCAAAGCCAGCATATACTATACTACATATACTGTATAATACTCACACACAATACTCAAATACAATTTTTAACATAACAACTTATAGTTAATATATAAAACTATGTGGGCTTTAATGCAAATATAATCACCAAAATAAATCCTTCACATATAATATGTAAATTATGAATATGTGACAAATAAACATTATGTAAACTACTAACTAAATGCAAGGAAACAATTTTTAAAAATGACTCACTCATTAAATTCATCCCAGTTAGAAATGTTCACTCTTTCCACACCCCAGGAAAGGTGCGCTGAAATTAGAGGGGAAATGGGCAAAAATAAGGAAAGACAATAGGCTGTGACCTTTTTTAAAAAGAGACCAACTTTAATAACTAACTAAATAACTAAGTAAATAAATAAGCGTTTAAACTGCAGGATGTAACCTGAGCTGCCGCATAAAGCACCTGTGGTATCTAAACTTTTCCTATACAAACAGGATGTGACCGTGTTGGGACTCTGTCTCTTACACTCAGAAATCACACTTCGCCTTCCCGCGGCATCAGGGGTCGCGTGCGTGCTTCCCGGTGCGTAGGACTCACCTTGATAAATGAGGATAAAACACGAAGATAATAAGTGAAAAAGCCTTCTCCGTCTTAAATAGGGATCCATTCGTGTTTCGCGGATCCGCACTCAGTCGGGTTTGGACAGCATCACCTGGTGAGAACCCTCCGGCTGGACTCCCGACTCTCCCTGTGCTGCTCCATCCGGCTCATCCCCGAGCGGTCCTCGGCGCGCCTCAAAAACCGCTGCACCTGCTCATTAGCATAAATTATGCACAGGTGGGCGCGCGGGGGATGGAAGGGGCTCAGTCAGAGGGCTTTGATGACGCGAAACTGCTGTCTGTAAGTAAAACCACTGACCAGCCACCACCCTAACTAGCAAAACTATAAACTACACGAATGCTTGTTTTTTGTAAAACATGCTGAATTCTGTTTAAAACTGAGGAGGAGAGAATGGCAACCACGAAAACAACTCCCCCCTTGTGGTTCACAGAACAGCAGGCGCCAGGGTGGGAAATTCCATATGGTTATTTCAATTTCAAAAAATAAAAAAATACCAGGACTAAATGGATTACATATGTCTTAAATGTCCTTTACTTCAAGGAGGGAGGAGAAATTAGGGTTAGAGGTGGGCGGACTGATACAAATATCGATAGCATCAAAACCAATGCTGGTATTGGTATTTTATTGATACTAACAAGACTGATACTTTGTTTTTATCCTCTAAGTTTTTGGGGGGGTTTTGTGCGTCGCAATTCAGTATTTATGGGGGGGGGGGGGGGGTGTTTTAATTTTGTTTGTTTGAAACAAAATCTACCTCAGATATGCGCTATGAAAAATGTTTAAACCTTTTTATGTTGACTCTCACATCTGTTTTATATATATAACCTATAGCACATTTAAACAGTGGACGTTGAACCAAACTGTTTCAGGGCACATTTGCATTTCAAACAGCTGAAAGGTGTGTTGTATTGTGTTAACTAATTTTTATGCACAGTAAAAGTCACAATGATTTAGTGGTCATGAAAATGTGTTCAGAATTTGCAAATTGTTGATGATTTATGTAATAAACCATGACATACAGCTGCACACATTAGCCACCTTATAACAAATATATACCAAATATATCAAATTCTGCAGTATCTCACAGCACTAGTGGGAATAACGATGAATATGGTGAATCACTGGTGTTGAGAGTGAGGTAGGGATTAACATGTACATACGTCTTCCTACTCCATTTCAAACTTTATGATTGAGTTTATAATTCATGTCATTTAGAGATTGTTTGTTTTGTTTGTGCACATGTATGTATGTATGTATGTATGTATGTGTACTTGTATATGCAAGTATGTGTGTGCGAAAATGTGGTTCGTTTTATATATTATATATATTAGTCATTTCAAAGAAACACTTCGGATCCAGTATTTTTCTTCTTGTTGATTATGTTGTTTCTACCTTTTTATTATTTACAAAAATGCCAAAGGTAATACAGTTTGTATTTTTGTACAAGCAGGGTGATGCCCAAAGATCTAAACTGGACACGTGGAGGACAGAAGGAGGAGTGGCAGAACTTTAAAACCATCTACTGCAGATGAACAGCAACTGAATGTAATAGGGGGGACAGAATCCAGCAAAGACCTGACGCAGAACCTGAGTGATGCATCTGGCTTTTCGTTGATCCACCTACCTTTTAGAAATGGTGTCAGTCAAAGGGTGATAAATCCATCCATCCATCCTCTTCCGCTTACCTTGTCCTAGGCTGGAGCCTATCCCAGCTGTCTTACAATGAGAGGCAGGGTACACAATGGCCAGTTCGGTTATGAATCCAAATATGACATTTTTGGTTTGAATCATTCTATGTACAAAGGAGATCTAAACTGGACAGAGCAGTGAGTCTCTATAGCCATCTGTAAAACATGTTGAAGGCTCTGTCGTGGTTTGAGCGCAGCAGCCAGAGGTGTTGGATCTTATTAAAATTGATGGAATTAGAAACATAGAAAAGTACAGTCAGATTTTGATCCAACATGTAATACCGAGTGGAAAGTGTCTGATCATAAACAGTTTTATTTTTCACAATGATGATGATTCCAAACACATTGCCAATGTGGCAAAAGCATACGCAAATAGAAAAATACACAATGGATTCATAGACTGGCCTTCCCAGGGCCTGAACATCAATATGACTAAAGCATGTACAGCACCTTCTACTCTCCCAGAGTACTCAAAGCACTGTATGTAACATGCCTCATTCACACAAGCACTTCTAAACTCAAATGCAAACTAACCAACATTAACGCTCCGATGAACACATCCGAGGGCAACTTCGGGTTAGTGTCTTGCCGAAGGATATTTGGTATGTAGATTAAGGAAGCCAAGGATCGAACCACCAACACAGCAAATCCAGCATGTCCAAATTAACACTGTCGGATTTGATTTCAACACTATTAAAGTGTCTATATGGGTCCACACCAGAGAGTGTTAATTTAACTCTTTTTGGAGAGTTGGTACGTTAACTCTGATTTAGTGTTAAACACCAAATCTGTCTGGAGTTGATAATTTAACACTTGGTGTTAAGAGTTTATATATTAACTCTCAAAGAGTATTTTAGTTTAACTACGTAAGAGTTATCTTCTAATTCATTCTAAAAAGCGGGAATTTTACTGTTCTGAACTTCTAGACATTTCTTTTGGAAATAAACATTTACTAAAAAGACGCAATGGTTTTTGAAAAACATTTATTCTGAACTGTGCACCACAATTTCAAAACATTATCTGAAAGATGTAACAGTGTACATGTTCTCACTTTCATTAGAATTTTGTTTATCAAAAGGTCTGACATGGTAAATGCAAATAACAGCATTCTCATCACTTATTTCTTCAATACAATATGCATGTCCTTCATTCATCACTTTGTGGAACTTCAGCGCACTTCTGCTCTCCCCCATATTTCATCTTCACAAGCATATCCTGTGCGGAGATTGAATAAAAATTTGTTGACACTAATTAATGGCACAAATAATCCAGTAAACAATTGCAGCACAGTAAAAAAAAAAAAAGGAATCCTCTTTGAGTCATTACTTGTGTAAAGTATTTTCCCAAAAGACAAGGACACAGGCAACAGGTAATACTGAACTAAATGTAAAACCTCAACCTTTTTAATTTTTACCTAAACCGTGTGCACAAAACTCTGGAGGGATCTATGCTAACGTAGAACCCAGTCAGGACGCCTGCTACTGCTTTTTGCTCGTTTGTTTGTTTTTATGGGCGATCGTTTTCAGGCTTCAAGTAGCACCATTATACCAACATTTCACATTCTAGACATTGTTTTAGGTGTATTTGACCAAAGGTTTGACTGAAAATTCACATGCAAGCTTTTTTTCAAGGCTGTGGTATTTGCCCGCAAACGATACCTTTCAGCTAGCTAAAACAGAATATTATGCTATCAGCGAGCAACATGGCTAATGCCTTTCACACAGCTTTGTCTCAACTCCAAAGAGCCACAGAAGTAAAAGCTAATAATAATAATTGAAACAATCTTTGAAAAAATGACTTACCAAGCATGGCAAACAACTCAAATATGTAGAGCAAAATGTTCTGAAACGGCTTCACTTCAGCTTCGATTGGAGCCGTGCTGGGGGCGGAGTCTGTGAATTTACTCTGTTGGTGTCATAGCCCCTGTAGGAGTTCAGAGTTAAGAGGTCAAGAGTTAATGTTTCCATTGTAACACCTCCAGATTTGACATAGAAACACTCATTTTTAACACTCGATTTTAACTACTATCATTTTACACCTCAGAGTTACATTAAAAGAATGTGACTGCTTAGAGTAAAATTAACTCTACTTTTGCAAGAAGACTATTAACACCAAAACATTTAACACTTTTGAATTTGCTGTGAACCTTCCAATCAGTAGCTGATCTGCTCTACCACCTGAGCCACAGCCACCCCGATTTTTTTCCTGTTTATTTGTTACTTCTGCACAGTACTCTAAAACAATCAACTGAATGTGGTGTGTCAATATATATGAAGGTTTTACAGTGTACATTTTTTTGTGTGAGAGAGATTTTTGTGATACATATAATAACTCCCATATCACAGATTAAGTCAGTCAGGTTGGTTACCAGAGAGGAACTGGGAATTTTATCCCTGAGAGGAACAGTTGACATGCACTGAAACGGGCTACTTCTCCAAACAAAAGATTTAAAAAGTCACCTGATATCAGACAGACTTGTCCACAGTCTGAGTTTGAAGACAAATACTACAGACAACATAAAATCAGACCCAGCAAGGTTAACAGTAAATGGGCAATGTTGACAATAATTAATTGGCAGCCTTAAATCATTGTCTACTCAAGAAAAATAAAGCACTGGGGAAAAGAAATGTACAAATATATGCGCATATCCAGAATCCACGAAATGACATATACTAGCATTAAATTAGATCTGTGACCACGTTTTCAATTTGCATCACATTTACAAGAAATCAACTTAGCTCTTTTTTAAAGAACTCACCTATTTTTTTCTCTACTGCCACCTGCTGGTAAGAAGGAAAACTTTGCAAACTAGATAAATGGATAAGTAATATGCTTATTCTTAAATATGTAATATGCAATGCTGCATTGTGATGAAAGTAGTATCTGGGTTCAGTTATGTTTTAAAACATTTAAATGAGCAACATTTGCCGGGAAAGTGTGCTTTGTGAAGCAAAACCCTCTCTCATTAGGAACAGGATGACGTAGGTGGGAACGAGGCTTGCGAGGTTCTGGAAGGTCTGCGGTAGAAGACGAGGTACAAACAGCAGCGCATACTGTTTAGCATTTGATTTCAATTCTTTAAAGTAACTAATTGTAGGCCTATAAAAAGAGAGCAAGAGAGATTTTCATTACAAATCTGAGTCGCCAAGTTGATGTTGTTAAATGGTCGTTTGTCCAAGTAGCGCTGCGTGCCCCGAAAACATATTTATATAAACATACATATAAAATAAAATAAAAAGAGAACATTTATGAGGCTTGAGAGGTTTGATTTAAAAAAAGAAAACTGACTCAGACATATGAGACATAAAAAATACTTTCGTTGCATTGTTGTTTGACTGTGAGCTAGTGGTTTTTTCCTGCCTTCACACAGACCCAAGTCCACATTCTGTACAAACCACACTCACCAGACAGGGTAGCCCAAGAAGTGACTGATGACAATGGCTGCCACCGCCCACCAGCGCTGCTTCTCACAGGCATCAAAGAAAACAATGTCCCAGAACATGTGAAGCAGGATGATGGCCATTGTCATAAAGGCTGAAAGAGACGTGCAATTTTAACAAATCATGTTCTACATATAAATCTAATATAGTTACACTTTTAACGGCGATTAGTTTTAATGCAACATTTCCCATAATGCCTTTTAATAACACCACACATAATACATGGACATAATACATTTAGGCTGTGCTCTGTATTGTTTCAGCTAGAAGTCCAAAACTCTGAAAGACATACAATTTGTTTGTGGCAGCTGGCTCAAAAGTGAAAGAAAAAAAACAAACACACACACACAATCATTTATTCTCCAAAGTAAAATAAGAATCTCCCTGTCTGGACTCTGGTTCCAGCAGTGGAAGTAGTTCATCTTTGGCTGGACACCTGACCCTCGAACATCCAGCGGGACACAAAAGCCTCAGGAGTGAGACTTTTGATATTGTTGAGGTGACCCCGGTGTCACTGGCTGCACAGGCTCATATTTGCATTTGAAAGTTGCCTTTTCGGCAGAGGAAACGCTTCCTGAATCTGTCTGTCTGTTGTCTAACTTTTTTTTTTTTAAAAGGCCTTTGACTGACCAAAACCCTCTGAGACCCCGGTGAGCTTTGTGTAGCCCAGCCTGGAGGTGTCTGCTTTCATAAATGGAAACATTACCTGAGGAGCGCAGGAGTGGCAGAATGGAGGAATGTTTTAGGGTGAAACATTAAAAGGTGATTTATCATTTTTCTTTTGTGATTAGTCCTTTTAATGACATGAACATACCCACTTTAACAGCTCCTCATCTTTACAAACAAGCAAACTGAAGCATCTGAAGCAAGAAAGGCTTTTTGCTTCATCCCTCTCACATTCACTCGCTCACACACGCACAGACATGCACTATATCGGAAACCTGGCGCCTGCTTTGTCCCCTGTAGACTTCTCATTAAAGGTCCAATGAACTGACCTACTGTTTCTGTATAAACTTAAAAGAAAATGGCTGCTGTCTGGTCTTTCTTATTACTTTTTGATTATTTTTGACCAAACAAGGCTAGTTAAACACCCTCTGATGTTATTATACATGTTAATGTTCATTACTTTGAATGCTGTTTTCAAGTGGTATTTCCCACCAGATTCTCCTGCGAAACAGAACCAAAGTTTGAAATCTTTAAATGACTGTATATATAAGTAGTCTAAACCACTGCACAAGTTTAGTTTCAGACAATTTATTTCTGCTCTTGGCTCTGTGTGATGTCAGAGCTCTGGCTGTGATCACAAAAGCCTCATTGGCTCAAACTGTCTGTTTAATATGAGTAACCAATCAGGGGGGAGGGGGGGTGGGAAGCTGGGTTAACGCAAGGGGGAGGAGCCAAAATCCTTGTTTCAGACAGTAGATGAAGTACAGAAATTGGTATCATGCAAAGTTGCTCTAGTAGAGTGAAAGAAAAGAAACAAAGAGGAGAAATTTGTCATAAAATATCCTATTTAAGCAGAAATCTTTGGTGTGAACATGTGCTTGGTTTTTGGAGTTGGCAGTAAAGGAAAACTGAAAATCTTTAGTTTCTTTTTATACTAATCAGACAATTTTAAATATATTTTACACAGTCACTAGTGAATAATCATGGGCACCTGTAAAACACCTGTTAAAAAAACAATAGCTTAATTAATCAATTGATATAAAGAATGACAGGAATATCATTTTTTATTATTATTCCTTTAGTCATTGAAGTATTGTACACACTTAAAACCTATCCAACAATGGTGATAAAAGGAAATGCAACCTTCTAGAAATAAACAAGAAATTTAAAGTTAACTTAATGCAGAGGGAGAGCTGAATGTGTTTTACAATATGAAGTAAAAACTGAAAGTGAGCACACAATAATTTCTTTCCCCATTTCTTGGATATAACTCACAAAAGAAACACTTCTCTTTGAATTACAGTAGGATTAAACAGCATGACATCATGAAGGTAAGAGTTATTGCAGGATTGTTGTATCAGTTTCAGCCTGGTGTACCAACTGACCAGCTAACAGGCTCATCTCCACCTATAAGACTACACCAAATCACATTTTGTCATGTAGCAAAGTGCCAAAACAAGGCAGAAAAGTAATGAACTCAATGCAAACATGGATACAATTTACATCTCTAATGTACCTCCCATCCTTGGGAGACACAGCAGACAGAATCTACAAATACAAAAGATGATCAAAAACAAAATCAGGCACAGAAACAAAATGTTTGTAAATAATTCTTTATCCTAAATCCTTGCACTCATAAGAACAACCAAAACACACAAGGACAATCAACAAAAGAAACTATTTTGTTTGATTTAGATTCTCTACTTTCTATTTGCTCAAGGGTCTATTACGTCAAGATTACTGACTGACTGATGACTGATTACAAACAATTAGTAATCATTAGCAAGTGCATTTAGAATCAAACGCAGGTTCATATTCAGACCACAGACAGCATATCGCACCTTGAAGAAAGGTTTTAATATTTACACATTAGGGAATTCAAAAATGCATAATTATATACACATTTTCTTTAGAAATAATAAAACACTAGGAAAGATTTGAAGCATCTGAGAGTATGTATAAAGAGTGCTGCTGCTTTAAGCCCCCAATCTAAAGTATCTTCTGTGGGTTTGTTTTTTCTTACAGTGCAGAC
Organism: Diplotaxodon limnothrissa; assembly: GCF_057381915.1. NCBI lineage: Eukaryota > Metazoa > Chordata > Actinopteri > Cichliformes > Cichlidae > Diplotaxodon > Diplotaxodon limnothrissa. Next base: position 37,010,809 of record NC_140596.1, read on the forward strand.
CACAAAAAGGGCACACAGTTAGCCAAAATGGATATGTTATACTGTTGAATTAAAACCTTTTCCAAGCTGGACTGGAATCAAAACGATCTCCCATCTTTGTTCCCACAAAACCTTTTAAATGTTTTAACGCTTAAGATGATGAAAGTCTCAAATCAAATAGCAGATTTAACAGGGTTAACACTCCTTCCTCACTGTGTCCAATGTGTGTGTGTGTTTGTGTGGGATCTCTGTGATCCTTGTATAAAGAGTCCTGCACACTGCTAGGTGTGCTGCGTTATCTAGGCCTGTGGTTGGCAAGAAGCAAGTCCTTGTCTTTGCAGGTGAGGCAGAGTTTGAGGTTCTTGAGCGAGCCGCCGGCGGAGTAGAACGCCCAGACACCCATTAGGAACAGGATGACGTAGGTGGGAACAAGGCTTGCGACGTACTCAGGGTTCTGGAAGGTCTGCGGTAGAAGACGAGATAAAAAAACATCAGTGGACACTGTTTAGTATTTTATCTCAATTCTTTAAAGTAACTAATTGCAGGCATATAAAGAGAGAGCAAGAGAGACTTTCATTACAAATCTGAGTCGCCAAGTTGATGTTGTTAAATGGCCGTTTGTCCGAGCACCGTCGTGTGCCCCGAAAACATGACTCTTATTTACTATAAGATACTATAATATACTATAATAAAATAAAAAGAGAAGATTTATGAGGCTTGAGAGGTTTGATTTAAAAAAAAAAAAGAAAACTGACTCAAGACATTTAAGACATAAAAATACTTTCCTTGCATAGTTTTTGACTGTGAGCTCTTGTTAGTGTTTTTTCCTGCCTTCACATAGACTCAAGTCCACATTCCGTACAAACCACACTCACCAGACAGGAGACCAAGAGGTGACTGATGACAACGGCTGCCACCGCCCACCAGCGCTGCTTCTCACAAGCATCAAAGAAAACAACGCCCCAAAACATGTGAAGCAGGATGATGGCCATCGTCATGAAGGCTGAAAGAGACGTGCAATTTTAACAAATCATGTTCTACATATAAATCTAGTTACACTTTTAACGGCGATTAGTTTTAATGCAACATTTCCCAGAATGCTTTTTAATAAGACCACACAATAGAACATAATACATTTATTCTGTGCTCTGTATTGTTTCAGCTAGAAGTCCAAAACTCTGAAATACATAGTTTTTTTTGTGGCAACTGGCTCAAAAGTGAAAGAAAAAACAAAAACAAAGACACAATCATTTATACTCCAAAGTAGAATAAGAATCTCCCCGTCTGGACTCTGGTTCCAGCAGTGGAAGTAGTTCATCTGGTGAATGACTGTGTGTGTGTGTGTGTGTGTGTGTGTGTGTGTGTGTGTGTGTGTGTGTGTGTGTGTGTGTGTGTGTGTGTGAAGAGAACACAAGAAAGAAAAAGGTTTTACGAATCTATGGACTCGCTCAACGGCAGAAACGTAAAGGTTTTTGACAATAAAATAAACAACAAACAAAAAACAAGTACATGCTAATTGTTACCTGAGGACAGGAAGTAGTGCTGCGAGTCTCCATGGATCCCCACAGTCCCCGGCCCTGCTGAGTCAGCCAGGATGTTCACCACAGAGAACGCTCCGCTCATGAAGCCGAAGCCGAGACCTGAAACTGAGACAAAAGAATGAGAAGACAGCTGAGACATAAGAAAGACTGTGCGATGCTAATCCCAAAGCAAATTCGGCACTATGCAAGATGAATGGCCTTGAGGCGACTTATGTTGTGATTTGGCGCTATATAAATAAAATTGAATTGAATTGAATTGAATGGTCCCTTATCACAGGAATTACATTGTAAAAATAACCCGCGATAGGTGAAGTCCACAAAGTAGCCAATTTCATTTTTTTCACAATTATTATAGATGTTTTAAGGCTGTAACACTCCTCACTAGACACTTTAGACAGTTTTCTCAGACAGGCATGAACATTTTTCTCTCTTGTTTAAACACCCTCAAAATTCAAACCTTCATAGAAAAATAAGTCCAGTATTGTAGAATGAAACCAAAGATCAAACCCTGTTTCAGGTCCAGAACATGGGAATAGAGCAGCTGCCAGAGAATTCAACATTAATGAATCAATGGTGGAAGAATGACTTGAGTAAAGTTTGACTTATCTGACTGTTTTGTTTTACTTAATGCACCTCATAATGCAGTGTGCCTTATGGTCCGAAAAATATGGTAACTTCTATCTTCCCTTAGCATGTCCAGAAGTCCAACTTTTTGTGCTATGGTTACCATCTTCCTCTGCCTTTTGGGTGCTACCACAGGTGCCTTTGACGGTGCAAAACGTTTCATTAACATTGTTGTGTTTGTTGGGGAGAAAATTTACAAACATACAGTACAGTACTTCAGAGTCACACTGCAAGCGATCAAAGATTTATGTAAATTCGACAAGCTGCAGACATTCTGTACTGTACAGGAGACACAGCACAGAGGAGATTGATTGACAATGGTCTACGGCCAATCAGGATGCAGAACACAATGTGCTGCTTAAAAAAAAAACTGCAAAATTGCACCAAAGAAAATCCACGAAACAGCGCACCGCATTATAGCTAGGGACCACTAGGGCTGTTCGATATCGTCTATCGTTTGATTTTACGCTATCGTTTGTTTCATGGTGTCGCCTAATAAAATGTTTACGGCAATATTTTTTTCATTGTTTTGATGGTCACTGTTGTGGCTATATTCATTTCTTAAAGTTCTCTCTTTCTCTTATATTTAATATAACCACACTACGCACGGACAAGCGCCTGTTTTAATGCTTTGTCGTTAGCAACAACGACGGTAGCACCATCGCGTGTCCGCTTGTTTATGTTTCACATAAACCTTTTACAATAAAGCTCGAGATCCTGTTGAGACTTTTCAAAATAAACTGAATCATGTGAAAGAGCAGATTATTTATGGATGAGAAGTAAAAAAGAGCCGCCAGGTGCTAAAAAATAGACCTTAGACTCAAACGTTAGAACAGGCTTTTCCCCGCAGCACGCCGTGTAATAAATACAAAGAAAACGGCGGCCGTTACAACTTATGTCTAAAAATGTATAGTTTCATGCATCGGTTAAAACACTCGACTCCAGCTACATGACGCGCAGCTGGAAACACTTCCCGCAAGTCGAGCTGCCCGAGATTCACAGAATTTACAGAAAATGTTACATTTTTGTGATTTATATCGTTATCAGGACGATGGAATTCTTATATCGGGATATGAGATTTTGGTCATATCACACAGCCCCACTGTACAGAAAATACTGTTTACTGTAAACCGCAAGCAAATTTAAACAACCTGCATATAAGAGATCATGTCCAAAGTGTGCTAGATGTTCATTTTTAACAATTTCTTTAGAAATGTATTGATGCTACTTGATAGCATCTTTTGTTAGAGCCTAGTGGGGAAGAATGAGCACTTTCACAGTTTGTGCTCATATGATATACGGCCAAAGGTTTCGATCCACACCTCTTAACATCTGAATACAGGTGTGTAAAATCAAGCATCTTTCCATGAAGTCTCGCTTTACAAATGTTTGTGAAACAAGGGGTCACTCTAAAGAGCTCACTGAACTAGAGTGTAGCAATGTAGTAGAATATGATCATTGTAAATAGTCTGTTTGTGAAATTTCCCCATAGATATTTTATGATCACTAAGTGGCATTGCAGAGCTCCAATCCTCCCCATTAAAACCACTGATATTGACATCAGCACAAACACTGTGCTGGAAGCTTCAAGGTATGGGTCTATATGGCTGAGCAGCTCCTATAGCTATAATATGCATGTGGTCCAGTGCTTTTGTCCATACAGTGCATTTGCCATTTTTATGCTAATGTTTCTTGTATATTTAAAAAAATTTTTTTACAGAATAGTACAAAAGTGAGTTTTAAAACCAAAAACAAACAATGATAAAGTTGTAAAGAGGTAACCAGTGCTCAATGTTCTGTCTTCTGGCAGAATCGTGGGTGAATGAATATGCTACCAGTAGGTGATATGAAGCACAGAAGATGATGTGCAGACTAAGTGTACCATAGGCCAGCTGTCGGATGGAGATGGGCATGGTCTCCTCCTGGCTGAGAGTGAGGAGGCCTTCATTTGCTTTCCTGCAGGAAAACACACACACAGAGTTTTGGTTCTGAGTCTCACTGTGTGCTACAGAACATGAATAGAAAATATGTCAGTTATGAAAGTATGTCATTTAGTGGAAGATGATCTGAGATGAACAATGAAAATTGTACAAGTTCACACTGAAGAGTGTGAAACTGAGACAACTGAGACAGACACTCATCAAGGGACAACAACGATACAGTGCAGAATTCAGAGGTCATGCTTTAATATTTCTTAGTTAAATAAATAATAAATAGTGAATACGTGTTGAGGAAGTTGAAGTATGGGCTTTCAGCTCTTCTAGTAAGAAACAGTTCTCTGGAGTCACACTATATAAAGTATAAAACAGTTAAACATGGTGGCGGCCACTTACTTTAGTAGCTTGTAGTAAGCGAAGCGGAAGGTTTCCTGCAAGAGCACAGACAGCACCACGCCAAAGATGAGCAGGCCTTTCTGCTGAGCCGCGCTCTCTTTATTACTGATCTGAACCGAGATGAACCACACCAGGGAGGAGAACAGCAGCGACACCAGCCAGAAAAATGCCCTGAAAGAATGAGAACAAAGAAAACAGATATTACCCACACTGCTATCTCAAAGCTTCTGGGCTCACAGCAATTCCAGCATTGCTGTGAGCCCAGAAGCCTGACTCCTTTATTTTTTCAACAGTTCTATTTGCGAGGGTCAGCCAATTAAATGAAAGTAAAGGGAGGGTTAAGAAAAAAATACTTCCAGACTGAGGAGGAACTGAGGAGCAGCACCGAAGTGATAGCACAATCAGGATTATCTTGAGATACCAGAGGACTATTTAGTTACTTTTACTTCAAATAGCAAGAATTAATTGACCATAACAAGGAGACAAAGTGTCAACGAACACAAACGTAACGTCACGGCACTTTTACAAATTAACCGGTAAGATGTATGTTATCAATCAACAACCACAATTATGATCACAAGCTTATATCTCACTTAGGTCAAGACCGTATCTGAACCCTATAACACTACAATAGCAATGAATTATTTCAAAAGCCAATCCACCATAGTGCTAACTAACTACGTGTGTGTATACAGCCACCTTTTACTGACATAAGTCGTCAGCATCCTCCAATATCTGCAAGATCCATAAGAAACAAAACTAATAAAAGTCCCTCAGGCTCTCATTAAGCTAGCTCTTTCCTATCTTTGGGTGGCTAATATCAGGCATTGCTGGGGCTTTAAAACTTTAAAAGGTCGGTGTATTTATGAAGCTGTGTAAATCGGAATGTGGTGACGTATGGCTAAAGAAAAAAACCAGCAAAGTGTAAGACCATAATACCAGAGAATAGAAGCTAATGATAGCACATCAGCTAAGAAACGAAACGATCGGTTAGCTAGTAAGCTAACACTGTCTAAAGGTTGGGATTTATTCAATATAACGTGGCAGTAGCATCTGTAATTACCAAATTATTATATATTTAAGTCAATTGCCGTCCGTTATGACCAGTGAATGTTTAACTCTCACCCTGCTATGAGGAAAATGACTCTCAGCGGCTCCCGGGCAATGGTAAACAGGAACAACGCGATGGCTGGGCCGAAGGCGATAAAGGTGCAGCCGAAAAACACCGCCGCTGTCATTTTGGTTCTGAGGAAGGGTAATTCAGCGTCTTAAAGCGGTTGGTTTTGCTCTATTTACAGGTATTTATCTGGAAATATTAGAAAGAAAGCAGCCCTCTGTTGCCAGTACTGATTTACTTCCACAACCAGTGTATCACAGGGTTTTCGTGACGTCGCGTATTCTCACGTGACCGACAACCCTACCAAAAAAAAAAAAAAAAAAAACTTTATTAATAATGAGCTGGACGGATTTAGAAAACATTTTTTCAGCTGCTTTTCAACACTTCTGTCTCATTTCTTGCTCTTGGAATTCATAAAACGAGTTCACCTCGATTTATACGCATGCGGAACATTCACAGCCTGTGCTCTTTATCAGCCTGTTTGCATTTGTCAAATTACATTCATTAAATACATCAGAACACCACTGGATTTATTCTTTTTTATTTATTTAAAAAAGGGACTTCTGGCAAATCTTGGCAGTGGTGAACTGCAGAAAAAACATGCTGACATTTAAGGCTCTGTATCGAACATCTTTTTTCTTCCACCCATGCCAGTTTTGTCTTTGATTTTTTTTACCCCAGTCGCCCGTTTGCTTCTCCTAAGAAACACATTCAAAGGAAAGCAGTAACAAAAAGTGAAGCCTTTCATGTTGCGTTCTGATCTTACTAATTTTTTTCAGTGAAGGATGCTACTATGTGCTCCATCTGCCTAATATAACATCAAAAGCACCTACCTCGTCCTTCACTTCCTTCTTAACCTGCTTAAGGCTGGCTCTCAGGTCCATGGACACTTTATGTTTGGAGCCCAGCAGGCCAGCCAGCATGGCATCGGCTGACATCCGCACCTTTTTCAGGACTGGCTTCTTAAACCTCCCATTCAGATACTGAATCTTCAACTTAAGGTCATCAACCTGACATAGAACACTGTTGTTCAGACATATGTGTTTTGGTAATAACAACAACAAACATTTTAGAATAAATTAGAATAAATTTTTAAAAATTATTTTTAAACTAAAAAAATGTCACTTTGATTAAAGATCTTGCCAATACAGAAAAAATGAAAAATGATTTTGGCAATTACATATACTGTTACTTTAGGGGAGCTGTGGCATAAACCTTACATCGGGAGGTGTTATAACTGTATAATTATATATACATACAGTATATATATATACTGTATAATAATTATACTGTATAACTGTATAACTTTATAATGGCAGAAGAAGCTTCTGAATACAACACCTTGTTGGATTTTGCCACTTTGACCTCCATGTTGTATCGCTCCTCATCCACCAAATCAATCTGCTTGTGAAGTTTGCAACACAGCTCCTGGAGTTATGATAGATAGAAGGAGTGAGAAAGTTTATTTGTTTGTCTGTTTTTTCAATCATAAACACGACACACTTAACAGCAGTGTACTATCCTGAACATTTTTCTTACAAAGCAAGTTTTCTATCATCTCCAACTTTCTATAGTTGCTGGGTAGGGGATGGATACAGAGGAAGAGTAGAGCTTGCACACTTTCATTTTCCGGTGATGTTATGGATGTTAAAGGCAAGTGCACCAGAACAAATACTTTCTCCTCTAAAACCAAACTACAGCTTCCATAGGTGAACAAAAAGCCTGCTAAGTTAATCATCAGTCATGAACAAATTCTCCAGGTGCCGTAGGTTTACCTGGAGATCCTGCATACTGCCAGGAATGAAAAGGGCTGTGCAATTCTCTTCCAAGTACTGCATTTTCTCCCTCTCAGCTTCTCGGGCTTCCTCTTCCAGCATTTCTTGGCCAACTTGCAGCACCAAGCTCTGAGAGAGGGAGGAGAAGATGGCAGAAGATGACTATCAAACACAGTCAGGCCGTTTTGATCAGGTGAGTTTGTAAATGCACTGTGCTTAAATAACACATTACTGCTAGTGCTTTCCTTTCCCTTGATTTGTTTACAATAAAGAGGTGCTTCCTTTACTGAACAGCCAAACTGAATCCTCAAATAAATTTTCAAGGAAACATATACTCACTGCCCACTGTACACCTATCTAGCACTGAGTCTGAGCCCCTTTTTGCCTTCAGAACTGCTTTAATTATTCGTGGCAGAGATTCAACAAGGTGCTGGACACATTCTGGAGAGATTTGTGTCCAAATGGACATAACAGCATCACAAGGTTGCCAGCTGCACATCCATCACATGATCTGATGACTTCAGAGGCTATTTGAGTAAAATATTCAAATTCATGTTTAATGAAGCCTGGCCATCGCACTCTCCTGTTGGAGCACAGACAGGAAGAAAGGAGCAAAAACTCACACAGTATATCATTAATGACTTAAACAGTTGATATCAAAGTTATTACTGATTTCCAATAAGTATTTAGTTAATGCTTTAATACTATACCTGCACTGTTGGCTGTCTAACCTGAGTATCTTTCATTTCTCTGAGCTGTGACATCCTTAGAAAATGAATCTCCACATCAATATCCCTAATGGTCATGGGAATATTTTACACTTTATGATCTCTGATGATGACTAATATTTATACCAAATTTAAATATGTTGATCTGACTAATATTGCCAAATCTGTGTTCATTTCACAGAGCCATTATGTGATATATTTATACATCTTTTATATCACATTATAGGAACAAACTTCCTCAGTACTTATAATCACAGATCAAACTTTTCTCATTGCCTTCGCATTTAAATGACCTGAATCAGATCATTATTTCATTTTTGTAACCTTTATTTTCTAGTTTTATCCATTTCTTTTTATTTCAACTCATGTTTGGCTTCCATTCTTTTGATTTTTTCCCCTGTTAAATCCCACTGAAAGGTATCTTTTCAATCCTGCCTTGGGATCCTTTTTTTAAGGTCTTTCATGTTTTAGGTAAAATCACTTTGAACTGCCACGAAAAGTTCAACATAAAAAAGTTTGAAGCTTTAGTCCTAATCCCAGAACGTGTTGGCATTATACATTTTGTAATGAAGGTGAATTAAATTGTGATTGCTCAGCATACAGCGATTATAAAGGTTTTCTGCAAGGCAATGTTTGACTTTAATTGGAAAAAAGGGAAATACACATTACATTTCAAATTAAAAGCTTAAACACAAGCAAGAAAATATGGTTATCCATACAGAGAGACAAGTCACTTTCACTATACGATACAAAAAAAAACAAAGGAAACCAAAACAGGCTTTGAGGCATTTTTAAAGTTTCAGTAGAACTTAATAATCTCAGTAAGCAGTCAACTATTCCACAGTTTAGAATTAACAATTACATCTGTATCTGTACATGGGCACAATAAATCAAAAATGCTGACAATGTCTGGCTGTGAATATAGATACTTTCCTACTATATCTTGTACTGAATGCAATGATGTGAAACGGTGTGACAATAACTTCAAAATAAAAGCTTACAATCACTGAGAGCATCATGGGAGGGAGAGAAAACACACACACACACACACACACACACACACACACACACACACACACACACACACACACACACACACACTTTCCAAATCAAATCAAATCAAATCAAATCACTTTTATTGTCACATCACATGTGCAGGTACATTGGTACAGCACATGTGAGTGAAATTCTTGTGTGCGAGCTTCACAAGCAACAGAGTTGTGCAAAATACAATAATGTAAACAAGCAAAATACAAGAATGGCTACATCTGAAACTAATAAATATATGTACAATATATAATAGTATATGCATTTCTGGATGTGTATACTAAATATTTTTCTACGTGTGTGTGTGTGTGTGTGTGTGTGTGTGTGTGTGTGTGTGTGTGTGTGCACATATTTTACAAATTAAATAGAGTAAACAATAAATAAAATATATAAAATAAAATATACAGAGTGAGACATGTACAAAACAGTGGCATTACTGTACAGCATGGAGTGCATAATGTTAAAGTTCCAGTAGTGAAGCTGAGGTGTCTATGACGTGTTCAGCAGTCTGATGGCCTGGTGGAAGAAGCTGTCTCTCAGTCTGCTGGTACGGGACCGGATGCTGCAGAACCTCCTTCCTGATGGAAGTAGTCTGAACAGTTTATGGCTGGGGTGACTGGAGTCCTTGATGATCCTCCCCGCTTTCCTCAGGCACCGCTTCCTGTAGATGTCTTGGAGGGAGGGAAGCTCACCTCCAATTATCCGTTCAGAGCACCGCACTACTCGCTGGAGAGCTTTGCGGTTGTAGGCGGTGCTGTTGCCATACCAGGTGGTGATGCATCCAGTGAGAATGCTCTCAATGGCACAGTGATAGAAGGTCCTGAGGATGCGGGGGCTCATGCCAAATCTTTTCAGTCTCCTGAGAAAGAAGAGGCGCTGCTGCGCCTTCTTCACTGTTTTATTTGTGTGTACTGACCACGTAAGATCCTCAGCCAGATGTACACCAAGGAACCGGAAGCTGCTCACTCTCTCCACAGCAGCGCCGTTGATGGTGATGGGGGTGTGTACTTCTCTGCACCTCCGGAAGTCCACTATCAACTCCTTTGTTTTTGCGACGTTGAGGGTGAGATGGTTGTCTTGACACCAGTGGGTCAGGGCGCTGACCTCCTCCCTGTAAGCCGTCTCATCACCAATAGTGATAAGACCCACCACTGTAGTGTCGTCCGCAAACTTCACAATGATGTTGGAGTTGTTAGTGGCCGTGCAGTCGTAGGTGTAGAGTGAGTACAGGAGAGGGCTCAGTACACACCCCTGTGGAGCACCAGTGTTCAGTGTGACGGGGGATGAGGTGATGCTGCCCAGTCTGACCACTTGGCGTCTGTCAGACAGGAAGCTAAGGATCCAGCTGCAGAGGGAGCTGCTCAGTCCTAGATCCTGCAGTTTCCTGTCCAGCTTCGAGGGAACGATGGCATGGTAAATGGCCTGCATTTGTATAGCGCTTTTCTAGTCCCTAAGGACCCCAAAGCGCTTTACACTACATTCAGTCATTCACCCATTCACACACACATTCACACACTGGCGATGGCAAGCTACATTGTAGCCACAGCTGCCCTGGGGCGCACTGACAGAGGCGATGGTATTGAATGCTGAGCTGTAATCTACAAACAGCATTCTCACATACGTGTCTCTCTTCTCCAGGTGTGACAGGGCAGTATGTAGTGTCAGGGCTATGGCATCAACAGTGGACCTGTTGTGGCGGTATGCGAACTGTAGAGGGTCCAGTGAGTCGGGTAGTGCAGAGCAGATGAAGTCCCTGACCAGCTTCTCGAAGCATTTGCTTACGATGGGGGTCAGCGCTACAGGTCGCCAGTCGTTCAATGAGGAGATGGTGGAGGATTTGGGTACAGGGACGATGGTGGCCATTTTGAAGCAGGCTGGGACTACAGACAGAGAGAGGGAAAGGTTGAAGATGTGCGTGAACACTCCAGCCAGCTGAGCCGCGCATGACTTGAGGACGCGGCCGGGAATCCCGTCCGGACCAGTAGCTTTGCGTGCGTTCACCTTCCTGAAGCACCTCCGCACATCCTCCTCAGACACAGTGTGCGCACTTCCCGGGATATATCCAACAATTGTTTGAATATTCGGACTTGCATTGTCCTTGTACAATGGATGCCAAAGAAATAATGTATTTGTTGTCACAAAAAAAGGTAGAGCAGGAACTTCGAAACAAGTTTTGTTTTGTTTTTGTTTGTTTTGTTTTTAAGGTGGGGGAATATCTAGCATTAAAAAAGTAATTCAGGCTGATAGTTTTGTGTGGAAACATGCTTATGTAAATAAACGACAATTATTTATATTTGAAAAGTTTATTCGCGTTATTTTTCCTACATTTAGTTGATTCTTTGATTCTTTTTGATGCTATTAAATGAAAATAAATCGCTATAAACTAGAGCTGGAGATCATGTGACGTGATCATCGTGTCGTATTGCTTACTAGAGTAAACAACAATGTAAAAACAATGGGTACACTGACGCTGTTACTAAAGGAGTACAGTAAAGCTTTATTTATTTATTTTTCAAGTGACCGGAAGTTGTGTGTTTATTTCGGTAAATAAAGCTCACTGTTACCTCGCTGACCGGAAGTGATGTCGTCATGTATTAGGACTAGCTTGACAGTGCTGTGAAGATGGCGGCGTACAGTCGCGCTCAGCTGCTGCTGCTGTTGTCGTCCGTGTGCCTCTGCAGTTTCGGCTCCGTCCTCGGCTTGAAGGCTGCCAGCGGCCCGGCCGAGCTTCACAACCCGCCCGTCCTGAGACCCGCTGATCCGCCGGCGAAGGATGCACCTGCAGCCGCAGCCGCTGGGGCCTCACAGCCTCGAAGGGCGACCGGTTGGAAGCTGTCGGAAGAGGAGGCCTGCCGGGAGGACCTGACCCGCCTCTGTCCCAAGCACACCTGGACCAACAACCTGGCAGTGCTGGAGTGTCTGCAGGACCGCAAAGAGGTAGGCGCCCTCCCCACGGTAAAGTGTTCGGGTTCAGGTGAGGTGATGGGCATCTGCTGGGTGTGTCGCCCCAGTGGGTTTAGTCACCCCGGTTGTCAGCATGGCTGTGATGCAGAGGTGAACATCTGCACCTCCATCCGTGTGACGCTCCGGGCAGCCGTTTAAACACACTTTTTCTTTTAGTACGTCAAAAATCCACGATTTACCCGACATCCACACACGCATACAGAGATAGTGGCGTATTTAGTGCTTTTAAAACTCTGTGTGTGTGTGTGTGTGTGTGTGTGTGTGTGTGTGTGTGTGTGTGTGTGTGTGTGTGTTTTTTGTTTTTGTTTTGTTTTTTAACAAAAGTGAACAAAAAACGTAGTTCCTTCAAAAAACGAAACTTGAAGGTCTTCAAGTGCTAAGTGTAGATTTTATCCCAAATTGATATCTACCTGTTAGTTTTCTCTTACTTGCTTGTGGTCAGTTGATGAGACTGTGTGAAAAGCCCCTCATCCTGAAAATCTGCTCACTTTTTTATGTTTAAGTAAATTGTGTGTTTTTCAACCTAGGAATGTTCACACTTCAGCACAGAGGCTCTTGCCCTGTGGCCCCAGGAGTAAATAAAAGGTATCCCCTGTAGTAATCCACACTACTCTGTCTGTGTGGCCTTAACTGATGTTCCATGAGCACAATCAAAAATCATGTCTGCTGTTATAAATGCTTATAAACTGGTTGTGTTTAGGCTGTAGGCTGAAGAGCAACTAGCTAAATGAAACCTGATTAGTCTTTAAACAACAAATAGATTAATCTCTACCAAAAATATCAGGCTTAATCTGATTAACTGTTTAATCATTTTTTAATTTATTCCACGTGACATCCCGAATGAACTTCACCCCCTTCTCGACCTCTGCACCTGGCAGGGCTGTCTCAACTGCATTCTGTAGTTTAAGGGAGAGGTTTTAATGTGCTTTGTGCTTTTACCACCCCTCTTTCCACCTCAGTGCAGTACTTATTAACCTGGTGAGGTGTGAAGTGTGTGGTGTGAGTGCAGTCATCCAGCTGTCAGGTGACTTGCCGGCTGAAGTTAAACCCCAGTTAAACATGATTCCTGTCTTGTTTCTTTGTGCCATAGTGACGAAGAATACAACCAACTTTCACACTCTGTGCCTGTTTAAAGATTGGCCGCCTACATGCACAGATTCTCTTATTTTTATCTAATTTCTTTCCATAAATAAACAAGCAAGGGACACTACTACAACTAGAGATCAAATTATTTGTTTGTTAATCAGTAACCGCTGTGGTCTTGCAGTTCTTCAGTCTCACTCTTAATGCGTCCAGTGAAGGATACCCTCACAGCCTGCTTTATTACATGACCATATGATAAACATACAGTGTTTATAATAATAATAATAATGGATTGGATTTATATAGCGCTTTTCAAGGCACCCAAAGCGCTTTACAATGCCACTATTCATTCACTCTCACATTCACACACTGGTGGAGGCAAGCTACAGGCAAGTTTACAGTCTGAATCTGATTTTTTCCCCCCAGATTGTTATCTTGCTTTCTAGGTCAGTTCATTTCTTACCTATTTAATTATTTTAAAAGTGTTTCCTCATGCAAAGTGTCCTAAGCTGCACTGCAGCTATTAGAAGTGATTGTTCAAGCAAAGTCTCCTGCCTCGTGTCATTTTTAAATTGAACATCTTTGGGTAAAACACTAAAGCACTTCTGAAGAAGTCACCCGAGCTTGTGACGTGACTATAGTACATTTCGTGATGGTTTTAGTTGAAAAATGCTTTAAATTCAACAAATAATTATACATACATACAGCGATATGTTTTTTCCTTTATATTGTAAATGTTTGCTTTTTTGTCTCTGCTTTAAAAAAGTTGGATTCAAATCTAAAGAAAAATATATCAGTTTGATTAAAAGGCTACACACACACACACACACACACACACACACACACACACACCAACTTAAAACAGGGTCAGATTACTCATTAATCTCTTCCTGATAAGATCCTTTACACTAGCTCATATTTATAAAACAATCATAAAAATTTTAAAACCATATGAAGGGTTTTGGAAATACTGACTTGAACCGTGTTATTTTATTTCACTTGGCTTTTTTTGTGGGGGTTTGGGATCACAAATTTAGATCTATTCCAAGATTTCACATGTATCAGATATTTTAAAAGGAACAAAAAATTCAGCGGCCCAAATTGAGACCTAAAAATTCAGCATATAAGGAATTTGTTCTGTCATTTGTATCGTACTAAATTCCATTATTTTAAAAGTACAAGCAGAAGACATTTCTCTGTTATGCTAGATGTATAGATTGTGTTCACTTTTGATTTACTTTGATGTTTAAGTTATTTATTTAATTTAGTTTTATGTATAATTGTTTTTCCCAGTAGGAAATTTGGTACACAAAGCTGAGAAAAATGCAGAGTAATAAGACATTCCTGCAATAAATTCTCTCTTTTCTTCATAAAGTTTACGGTGAAATGGTTTCAAAGAGGAGCTGATTTAACTTTCTGTCATTTCAGAAAAACGCAACAGCAATTTTCCTCGTATAAAAGCACTTTGAGTGCTCAGTTAGAGTAGAAAAGGGCTAGATACTGTAAGAACCAGCCCATTTACAATAATTACCCCACACTTTGTAGTTTGGTAACATTCAGGAAAGCATGAGAGCCTCTTGTATTGCACTGAACATTTAGCTAGGTCTAGCAAAAAGGAAGGAGGCTGGTAGAGAATCTACCTTGTTATTTATATCCACACTCACTGGTCACTTCATTAAAAAACATCTTGTTAATATTGAGTTTACATCCCTTTTGCCTTCAGTGCTTCCTTAAGTCTTTGGGGAATAGATTCAGTAAGTTGTTGGAAACATTCTTCAGAGATTTTGGTCCATATTGACATGACAGCATCAGTTCCTGCAGATTTCTGCACATGAATGATCTGCATTTCCTGTTCCATCACATCCCAAAGGTCCTTAGGTGGATTAAAATCTGTTGTTCATAGAGAATGTTTGAGTCCAGTCAAAAAAGAAACCAGTTGAAGATGATTTGAGCCTTTTGGCATGCTGCATTATCCTGCTGGAAGTAACTATCATCTGATGGGCTACCATTCCATTACAGCATCACCATCACTGTTGATACAAGGAAGAATGCATCCATGTTTTCAAATTCTGACTCCACCATGAAAAATCTTGTATTAAAGACTCATCAGACCAGGAAACTTTTTCCAGTCTCCTATTTTCCAATTTTGCTGAACCCATGCAAATTATATTCAGGTTCCCTTTCTGACAAGAACTTGGTGTGGGCTTCTTCTGCAGTAGCCCATCTGCTTCCAGGATCAATGTGTTTTTTGCTCAGAGATGCTCGTCTGCATACCTTGCAATCACATTACTGTTGCCTTCCACTCAGACTAGAGCATGGCACCAACAAGCACACCACGTTCAAAGACACCTCAGTTACCTCTCTTTCTCATTCTGATCCTCAGTTTGAACTTCAGCAGGCTGTCTTGACCCTTGCTACATGCCTAAATACTTTGCGTTGCTGCCATATCATTGGCTAATTAGATATTTCCATTAGTAAGCACTTTAACAGGTCTACCTAATCAAGTGTCTGGTTAACATAAGTTGGCCAATATACAATATAGAGCAAAATAATGAAAAAAATATAATTTAATGCAATAGAAAATGACACATGTTCACTGATAGACTTAATACATTTAAAAGACATTTTGTACAGTGATAATAGATTTCCATGTCTTTTATCAACCTCAGTCATTGTCACAAATACAGCAAAAGCTTAAAGTATCACCACGTCAGTCTCATTTTGCACTGTACTCCACAGATATACACAGTTACATGGTTCTGTATAAATAGATAATGGAGGACAAAATGATGATGATAAAAGACTTAACATATAATGTGTTCATAGCCAATAAGAAATTATAATTGCTTTACATTAAAGAATATTTTAAATGAGCTATCTTGCAAACCATTTGTTACACAACCCGTACTGTCCCTGAAAAAAATTTCCCTTGTGAGTTTTTTTTTAATCATCATGTTAACTTCATCTGCTCTTTCACTCACACACACCACACACACACACACACACACGAGACACCTCCTCCAGCAGCCCTGAGTGATGCCCTCTTTACAGAGATAATTACATTGCTTTGACTCTATAACAGCTGTGGCCTCCCGAAGAGGTAAATGGCTCTTATAAATCTGCCTCTTCTCTAGAGAAACACACACAGACACACACAGACACACACAGACACACACACACACACACACACACACACACACACACACACACACACACACACACATATAGTGGCAGTAACAGGGGCAGCTGAGCAGCATGAGCTTTCAGTACACCCAGTTTGAGAATCTATTTGTGGTGGTGTAAGCCCTGAAATCTGACAGCTGATAGACGTCTGAGAAACAGCAACACAGTTATAAAGTAACAGCAAGTCACTTTGCAATAGCAGAAAGAAGCCAGGGATATTTCTAGAGCTGTGGTCATTAAGGCATTGTGACAAATAATAACTATGGGGAGATAGCGTGCCAGGATGCTGTGTAGCTATGGGTAGCATTTGCAGTCCTACAATTCTTTTTTTACTCAGTGTTTCTGCTTATACCGTAGTAACATCGTTGTCCTAAGTGCAATGGTAAATGGTAAATGGTAAATGGCCTGTATTTATATAGCGCCTTACTAGTCCCTAAGGACCCCAAAGCGCTTTACATATCCAGTCATCCACCCATTCACACACACATTCACACACTGGTGATGGCAAGCTACATTGTAGCCACAGCCACCCTGGGGTGCACTGACAGAGGCGAGGCTGCCGGACACTGGCGCCACCGGGCCCTCTGACCAGGATTTAAATGTTCAGGATTTAAAGGAAACGCTGATGTAGTCACAGAGAAAGAGGCTACCGTTGGTCCCGTCAAACAAAAACAGCCCCAGGCGGGTCATTAATACAATGGACAATTAAAGCTGTTTATGTTTAAATTGATGATGAAGTATCTTTAACTCTGATAGACTGCTATTTCCTTTACATTAATTTGGATGGTTTAACAGGGCAAAAGCCTATTCGGTGGTGGAGGTGTGATGATTTAAGCTTGTGTTTTTATGCGTAGGCACCTTTCAGTTATTAAGTCGATCATGAACCCTTTTGTACACTGTAATATTCTAGAGTCAAATGTGAGGCCATCTGTATGACAGATAAAGCTTGTTCCAAACTGACAAGTTCTCATCTCTTCTTGGGGCTCCTAGTGTCAAGTTGTAAGCATTGCCTCTACAATGACACATAAAAAGATCTCTAAAAGTTTAGTTGCGTTAAGGGATTAGTGATATCTCTCGGTGTGTCCATCTCCATGAGTAGTTTCTGCTGTATAGTTATTTCAATGACTTAGTCGCAGAAAAAGCCAGGCTACTTTTAACATGTATAGAGTTGTACATGTAGAGTCTTCAGTGGAACACATCAGCCCCAATTTGTTTTATCTCTCTGCCCCTTACCAAGGCACAATTATCCTTTCCACTTCAGTTTGATCAGTCTAGTTGATTAATATGGTCTTTTTTCAAAAGCCTTTGATGTGAATGGATCAGCTCTTCATTAATTAATAACTCATAGTATGACTAGTTTTTTTTAGTTTTTTTTTTAATTTGGGAACCCACCAAGGGTCTGTATCCTTATTACACTGATTTCTTTGTGTCTGAAGCATTTAGTGGAAATGAGAGTTTAAAATCAAAAGAAGGCCTTTTGTCGCTGTTCCCGTGGGCGCAGCAGAGTTATCACAAAGTGCTTTCATGTCTTTTTACAGCAAAGTGATGTGGAGATGTAAGAAGAGCTTCTGCTGCTGGCTTTTGTCTGATAGTCAAGGATGTTGTGGGCGAGTCTATGAAGAGCTTCTGCTGCTTTGTTCATATTAAACTGCTGCGTTTTGGAGAAAAAAAACATTACTTTGCTCAGCGCTTTAGGGCAATGTTGGTGGTATTTTTGAACTGTTCTTTCTGAAGCTAAAGGGACAGTTCCAAAAATGCACTCTATGTATTTTCAATCTCACTCAGTTGCACTAAAATCCTACCTTCGATTTAGCCATGGAGCACGAGTCTAGGTTTTACATAGTAGGCGAGTCAGTAGGCACATTTCTTGTCTGCACTGCTTTCCTTTATTTTTGCAGAGGTTGGTTTTACAAAAATGTTTTTTCCGAGATATTAAAAAACCCCTTGTTGAACAAAAGTGTAACACCATCTAAATTGACTAAGGCAACAGAACTTCAAAAAATGAAAGGCTATAGTTTATCTAAGCCTTATGTATATTGTTCTGAAAAGTGGCTGACTGAAGTTGAAATAGGGTTGATATTATGTAAGCTAGTGTTAGCTCAACGTTTCTGCAAATCGTACTTGGCCCACCTCTTTTTGTGGCTACTAGAGCACAGATTTATTCATTTAAAATCATCTTTCAGGATAGCAACATTAAATAATTTTATATGCAGATAGAAGAATTCTACCTTGTGATAAAAGTCCTAAATTGTACAAAGTAACTTTACAAAAAGCGAAAATTTAGCTTTTAGGCCACATTACTTACTAGTAGCAAAATTTACCCGAGTTTCCAATCAGTTTGTTAATAGTTCAGTTCCATCTTTTCTTAGATGTCATGCTAACATTAAACTACATTGGGTGAAGATAATAAAAGATAATACAAATATAGCTTCGCTCCTTAAGTGTATATATTGACCAACTTAATTGACCTATACCAATTATTAGCACCCGGCTATATATTAACCAATATTATCTATTTGTTGATTTATTGGGACCAACATTTATAATGGCCAATAACTAAAAGTAAAGAAGCAATGGGAGAAACACCCGTCAACCATATTATGAGTGTTGATGTTGCATAGTTTTCTGTCAGAGGGCGCTATTCTGTATTGGAAACACGTTTACAAGTCCATGAACACAAGCATAGCTGAGCATAGTGTAAATCAGTAGTCAACAACTTTTGATAGTAAAACAAACTTTATTTTAAAAATGCATATATTAATTAAAACGGTCTTAAATTCTTAGATAACTGTGCATAAACAAATTTTAGGGAAATCTGTTTTTATGTGTCTGAATGAAAAAAGCGTTGCCCAGTATATCAGATTTTTAAATGACCAAATCTTGGTGATATAAAATCAGTCTTAACAATCGTCATATAATGAAAATTAGCAACATTTAACTGGAAACTCTGCCTATACTCACATGGCCTTAGGAAAATGGACTGCTTGCCAACAAGCTCAACAGTTTTAAAGGGTTTCAGTGTAACTAACCGTGCCTTTGCTGAGTCTTGTTGTTGGTTTATTAACCAATGCATGGTGCAGTAGGTTCAGCATATAAATATAACTAATAAAACAAAAAACCTTCCGATACCTCTAAACACACTTACTATCTTATTATATCTAGTTTGTTCAACCAGTGCACAAAGAAATACAAGCAGGTGCTGGAACTTTTTCCTTTTATCTCTGGCTATGGTGCTGCTTGAAAGTTGGAGTTTGTCAGAGTTGGTTTTTGGTTCCGATGCGTGTTTAGGTTAGGGTGTTGCCAAACTTGGAAATCTCATTGTTGCAGCATGTTGACAAAATATGGCAGTAAAAATACCAAGGTAGCCCTTAAAGCACAAATGACTATTTGTGTCTCTCTGATGGAAGCATGGATTAAACTAGAGTGTTGAAAGATGTTTAAATCTACTGAAGCGCCTTGAGGCGACTGTTGTTGTGATTTGGCGCTATATAAATAAAATTTCATTGAATTGAAGATTCACATTTCTCCCTCTTTTTGTCTTTCTGCAGGAAATTGATATTGCTCCTGACTGCAACCATGTGAGTATTTGTTTTAAAACACACAAATTCACGCAGAACTTTTTAATCAAACAGTACAAGTGTGAGACAAAGAAAGATATAACAGAGGCGTGCCTTCATACTCGGCTAATGCTGTCAGGCCAAATCAAAATTTTAACCAAGTCTGTTTGGCTTAAAGTTAACTCACCAAGAAATCAAATGTGATAATTAGCCTTTTGGATATGCAGGGTGGTACATACCTGTCCTGCTTGGACTGCTGGAATTATTTCACTGCATCTGACAGATTTTTAAGTCAAAGTTACTGTTATTTGCCCCTGCTGTTAAAGAATTTAAACCAAACATATTGAAATATGTAATTTCAAAGGTTGACAGAACATCCTAACACACACAGCTGTGATGTACCAACTGCTGAAAAGTTTACACTTAAATTTTTGGCTGAGTTTACGAACCTTTGTCACCTGAGGACTCTTTTCCATCCATGTCTCGTGATCACTGCGTTATGCCTTTAATTTATTCATAACAAATATTTGTAACATTTATGTCATCCCCAACTACTGCAGATATAATTGGTTTTAGTTTTGTCCTATTTGCTTAACTCTATACTTTTCTGTATGCTCTTTCCTCTCACTCCTAATCAGTCATGGTAGAGGTCTGCCCCTGCCTGAACCTGATTCTAGAGATCTCTTCCTGATAAATGGAAGTTCTTCCTCACCACTGTAGCCAATTGTTTTCCTTATAGGGGATCATTGTAGTTCTCTCTCTAATATTTCAGAGGTTTTACCTTACAATATAAAGTGCAATGAGATGACTGCTTGCATGAAATATATTTATATAATATTAAAATGCATATAAAGGAGTGAACATGGTAAACGTTCTGCATGCAAGTATGTTAGTATGTTTATTGACTCAGGGCCACAACCACTACTGTAAACTGGATTATATTATCTTAGAAATATGTCTTAATATGTCCATAAATAGTAAACAAGTAGAAATGTAGAATCTAATACAATATCGGTCTAAAAAGCAGTCTGTGCATACTAATTCAATTCAGTATATTTTTTGGAGCAGTGTCACAGACCTGCATATTTTAATGCACTGTACAATCGGAGAGATTATTGGAAACATTTAGAGAATTTAAAATAAAGCAGTCTAATTATCAGCGACCGCTGACCATGATCCTCTCTTCTCTGTTTAACAAGGTCCTTTCACATTCTCTTCCCCACTCTAAATACTAGCTTTGAAGAACCCACAGCTTCCACACTGCCAGCTGATGACCGTCACTGACATCAACGCCGTCTAACTTTAAATTAGGAGTTTCTCCTCTTTTTGCGTTAAGAGCTTCCGAAAGCTCGTCTCCGTGCCTTCTGGATGATAAACCTTCAATATTCAGAGTTCAGGGCTGCTAACAGCAGGCAGTTTTATGAAACACCACAAGGCTTATGGAGCACTTGGACTGTCTTTATTACAGCATGGAAAGCACTCGCTGCAGTTGACATGTCACACGCTCACTTGTTCTATCTTATTTTCTCGGTGGACCGACTTTCAGTAGCTGTTGTTTGTGGATGCTGCAGCTGGAACCCCTCTGATAAGAAAGTGATACACAGAGTATTAGAAAACAATAAAAAGAGCACATTGGAAGGTCTTATTTCTGTCATTAAAATCCTTAAAAAATCATCAGTCTTCAGGATGGGGACTGTCTGATCGTTCAGGCGTAGTTCTCTCTGAATAAACTATTCTTTTGTAAAATCGTTCAGGGTAGATTACTTAGATTTGGACTATTTCAACATCACATTCACAAAGAAACTTTGTGAGTTTAGAAGCTGCTTTCTCAAGAGAAACTTTTAACAGTTGTGCCTCCTCCAAAAATAAAGAAGAGAAATTATCTAATTAAATGCAATGCTTTATACGACCACCACAAACTCTTTGCTACTAGTTGTAGTTAATGAGTTGGCTTTTTTTTAGTCATGTTCACTATGTTTCATTTCTAATTAACATATAAATTGGATTGTAATTGAAATCCTAACTTTTTTTTCCTCAATCAGCTTCTGTGGAACTACAAACTCAATCTAACCACAGATCCAAAGTTTGAATCTGTGGCCATGGAGATTTGTAAGAGCACCATCACTGAGGTCAGTCTGCCTTTGACTCTACAGGGAAGTTCTAGGTCTGTCCTTTGCTCTCCTCTGACCTGTCAAATGTTCTGCACCTTCAGATAAAGGAGTGTAATGAGGTGGAGCGAGGGAGGGGCTACCTGGTGTCCTGCCTGGTGGATCACCGTGTTAACATCAGTGAGTACCAGTGTAACCAGTATATCACCAAGATGACCAGCATCATCTTCAGCGACTACAGGTTGATCTGTGGCTTCATGGACAAATGCAAAGAAGATATCAACAGCCTGCGCTGCGGCAGCATCAACATAGGACACAAGGTCAGGACTGTGCAAATATATGCAGAAGTTAATAAATCATAAAATGGAGTCCATAAATCAGGAAAGGTTCATTTACAGGCTTTTCGGGTTAAACGACAAAAATAATAAGGTGGCGTAACCAGAGGAAACCCACCTCTCCAAGTGGCAAGTGCAGGCTATTTAGTGCTTATTATAATACACAAAATCTCCATTTGTATATGATGTCCTCCTACACAGTCCACAATTGGCGCACAAGTACATCTTAGGCCTACAAAGGTTCTTATCAATATTACATATTATATTGTAATCATGTTGCCTAGTAACCCCCAGGAAACGGGCTAAACTAACCCTAAGATTTTTAGCATTTATGCACTTGCAACACTTGTTACTGTTATTTTCAAACATATAAATAGTGTCGAGTCTTGTACTGTACCCACGTTACATTGTGTCCTGTTAAGTTCCATTTGGTAAAATATAGTTGGAAGTTTTTGCAAATCCCATTAATTTCTTTCTCGTTATATGGAAGAGAAAGTCAACCCACTCTTTGGTCTGCAAGAATTTTGTAAGCCAGCTGGAATCAAACCAGCAACCGTTTGCTTGCCAATGGAATGTGTAAACCACTACATTATGACACCATGCCTATAGATCATCAGCATATTCAGAGTGTCATTGCCCTCTCTCTGAATCCCTGATGTCTCTTTACAGGACATTCACTCCCAGGGTGAAGTGATCGCTTGTCTCGAGAAGGCGTTAGTGAGGGAGGTGGAGCAACAGGATCGTGCTCATCCAATCAAAGAGGAGTGTCAGAAAGCGATCCTGCGGGTGGCGGAACTTTCCTCAGATGACTTTCACCTCGACAGACACCTTTACTTCTCCTGCCGAGACGACCGCGAGAGGTTCTGCCAGAACGTAAGGAGGCTCTACCGCTGCTTGCATGATGTTCATGCTTCCGGTGATCAGACACAAACAGTTAATGCATTCAGAAAATATGGAAATTATACATGAACTGGTTTCTCTTGGTTTCCAACTGTAGAAACACAAGCTGTGTGGGGCTGGCAAATCCCTTTAACATCTCAGAGCGGAAACCCTTTTCTACTTTTCTCCACAGATTCAGGCAGGAGAAGGGAAAGTCTACAAGTGTCTGTTCAATCACAAGTTTGAAGAGGCCATGTCGGAAAAGGTACAACCATCTCATTTATTCATCTTGTTCCTCGGCGTGGCTGACAGGGCTGCACGATCGTGATTGATGAAACTCTGTAGGGCTTTTGAGTAAACTTTAGTGAATTTGTTTGGTCTCTAATAACCTTTCTCCCCTCCTTCGCCTTCAAAGTGCCGTGATGCTCTCACCACTCGTCAGAAGCTCATCTCTCAGGACTACAGAGTTAGTTACTCGTTAGCTAAAGCCTGCAAGCTGGACCTGAGGAAGCAGCGCTGCAGCCTGGACACCAGCCTGCCGCGTGCCCGTGAAGCCCGACTGTCATACCTGCTCCTGTGCCTTGAAGCTTCTGTGCACCGTGGTGAGTGGTGTTGTTGTTGTTGTTGGTGGTGGTGGGGGGGGGGGGGGTGTTTAGAGAAAAACTGGTCATTAACTCAGGGTTGCAAAAATCTTCTTAATATCAATCTCCTGTATCTAACACTAGATTGACAAAGCTAGAAGATGGTGAACAAAGGAGGAGACCAAAATATAACTTAGAGTAAAGATTGGACTTAACCCTTATGTGGTGGACTTAAACTCTCTATATAGAATTTATTTGGAATATATTGTTAAATGAGACCTTGAAATCCCAGAGTAGCCAAAAAGTAAATGAATACAGCTTTAAGTAAAGAGTATTTCTTTTTTTATAAATATAATTGCAAACATAATGAATAGGGTGTGAAGTTATCTACATTTCATGTGCATTCATTGTTAATTGTGTTAGTAATAGGTGGTTCTTGTGCTACGCAGGGCATCCGGTCAGCGGAGAATGCCAGGGGGAGATGCTGGACTACCGGCGGATGCTGATGGAGGATTTCTCTCTCAGTCCGGAGATCGTGCTTCACTGCCGGACGGAGATCGAGGCCCAGTGCTCCGGCCTGCACCGCAAAGGCCGCACACTGCACTGTCTGATGAGAATCGGTCGTGGTGACCGGAGCAATGCCATGGACAGCGTCTGCCAGAACGCTGTAAGACCATTGCATGAAATAATCAGTCCTTCATTCAATCAGTCATCATGAAATAAAACTGCAAATTTAGTTATCAAAAATGTTGTTGTCAGTGAAGAACATTCAGATTTTGTATTGGCTAAATACTTCACGAACAGCAGACACGGTACTCTGAGTTGTCATGTCATGTCGGGCAGCATTTTGTTTGATCAGATTTGCAGTTACTGGGGGTTGATAGGTTGTCAATAAAATAATGACAAATAAATAAAATCCAGTTTCTTGCCATTAAATTTATTTCCTGAATATTCGAATATTATTTTTCCTCACTGCAGCTTCAGACTCTGATCCAGTCTGCTGATCCAGGAGGCGACTATCGGATCGACCGGGCTCTCAACGAGGCCTGCGAGTCCGTTATCCAGACTGCCTGCAAACACATCCGCAATGGAGACCCAATGTGAGTTGGTTACACACGTGCACACATGCAACTGCTTTCAGGTTAAGCTTAATCGGAATTTTAAATGATAATCAGATGATACTTTTTAAATGTAGTTTTTATTAAGACTTACATAAGTACATAAGCATTCATATTTTCACTGCTGCTGTTACCGTGACCGAGTACAACAGTGACACGCTGCTTTTTTTATCATAAGAATATTAAAAAAGGAACCAAAACAGACACAAGTGCTAAAATTAATAGTCTTAATTACCATGACCACGATTTAATCGCGTATGTGCTTAAAGTTAAGGGGAGCCGCACTGTGTTGAAAATTACGTAATTACCATTCAGCATATTGTAATTCAAGTAGTCTAGAGGGAGCTTAGACTCAACTGCACCTTCTCTGGCTTCTGCTTTTCGGCTTTAGAAACTGTAGCATGAAAGATTGAAAATATCCATGTCGCAGGTAAGATACAGTGCGGCGATAGCTGAAACGTAGGACTTTAACCTGGCAGATTGGAGTTTGATAAAAACAAAAAAACAGCATATGTTTATCCCATAGGCATCACATGTAATTGTTAACGTTTAAAACAGGGGGCTTAAAACAGCAAGAGAGACCTGCAGGAGAAGGACGCCTGCTTTCAAAATCTGCCTTTTTTCATTCTTCGGATTCCCTGGTAAACACTGATTCATGTGCTGGTATGTCTGTGTGTGTCGGTGTGCAGGATTCTGTCATGCCTGATGGAGCATCTGTACACAGAGAAGATGGTGGAGGACTGTGAACACCGCCTGTTAGAGCTTCAGTATTTTATATCCAGAGACTGGAAGTGAGTGTGCCCGCTGATGCTGATGGGAATGCGACAAATCGACATTGTTCAGCTGTAGAACTTTCTCTGGTGTTTAAGCTTGTTTTCCTGGTTTATATTAAGTCCAGCTAGATACTTAGCCTCTTTTTTTCATCAGCACGCAAAAGACGTTGTTCTACAGCTCACTGAATTCAAGCATGGTTCTCTAATAGGGTGAAGTGCACTATGGCAGCAAGTCAACTTGTGGCATTTGTTTCCTATCAATTCAGTTCCAGTTCAATTCAATTCAGTTTAATTTATATAGCACCAGATTACAGCCGTATTCACCTCAAGTTGTTTCATATTGTAAGGTAAAGAGTGCTAAGGTGCACAGTGGGTAAAAACCACCAGCGCTCTGCTAAGGAAAAAACTGTAGCATTGCAAACCTCCTCTGGCATTAACATCAGCGCAAAAACTGAGTGCTGGGAGCTTTGTGGTGTGGGATTCCATGCCCGAGCAGCTCCTGTAGGTGTAATGCACAGGTGGCCCAGTAACTTTTTCCATGTAGTGTATCAGAAAATGTGGCAGGCTGATGATTTTGGGAGTAGTGATGGGTAACATGAAAAAAACAAAAACAAAAAAACCAAAAAAAAAACCCAGCTGAAACTGTACAATAGAATGACTTGAATCAGCAGGAAACAGGACTTGAAGGTCTGTTTTGTGGGTGTGTTTTAGTATCCATTAAGTTTTTGTCTTCCAGACTGGACCCCATCCTTTATAAGAAATGTCAGGCTGACGCCGCCCGCCTCTGCCACACACACGGCTGGAACGAGACCAACGAGGTGATGCCACCGGGTGCTGTCTTTTCCTGCCTCTATCGCCATGCCTACCGCACAGAGGAGCAGGGAAGACGGGTATGTTGACAGCAGAAGCAAACACTTTAGACCGCACTAAGCTGTTTAGGTATAATATTTTGGTTGGTTCAGGGTTATATTTGGTCATAGCAGCAGGCATAACTCTGTTTTTTAAATTTAACAGGCGAAATCTGAAAAGCAGGTAAGAACTCTGATTTTACCTAAATCAGCTCGTACTGATCCTGGTGAGGAGTTAACTGGATGATGATTGTAATGGTGATGGTTGGAGCGAGGCTGAATCAAACTGTTAACCCCGTGGTGGCGCTAGAACAACTCGGGGCATGATCAGAGTCAGTCTAATGTCAAACTTTACTTCTATGGAACTTCAAATGTTTAAAAGTGTGAATGATGATGTGTCTGCATTAAGTTATGAAAAGTATCTGGAACTTTTGGTCTTAAGCATCTTGCCGACGCTACAGGAACCTAAAATTAAAAGACACCCAAACTAATGCAAAAGTGCTCTTAATTTTGGTATATAGATGGTAAAAGCAAGTCCTTCAGAGGACAAGAGCACATTTTAAAATCCATCATGAAACTATGAAAGCTAATCTAGGAGCAGGATTCAGTTTAGTTGTTCACTCTCGTGACACAAATTGCTACTGAAGTGCTGGCTTGTACCCTTCTAAGTCACAGGTTCAGTAGTTCAAATGATGAACCCTGACTGCTCTGCTTTGTTTTGAAAATCTGTATAATCACTTTCTCTCTCTTTCCAAAAAATTAATGAGTTGGAAATCCACTTCGCCCTGATTTTGAGTAATTATACTGATTATAAAGAAGACCCTTGACAGCTTGATTTGATATAATTATATGGTCTCAGTAATCATGGTGTATGCATGTGTCACAAACCTTCAGTGTGAGCGCCAGTTCAGAAAAGTGGGACATTTTAGCTGTTTCACACATCCACACAAAAGAGCCTTTACTACGTGTGTAAATGCACAGTCATTTGGCAAGCTAAACACGCTTGGATTAAAACTTGAAACTGTTGAGCAGCTGCAGGAAAACAAGTGGTGCCACTAAACAGATAAACACTAAAGATCAATATTTGTCATGAAAATTAATCAGTTTAAAAAAATAATGAAAAAACAGCAGTTGAAAAGTAACTTGGCGCAAAAGAAAATGCTTCAAATCGTGCTTCATATTCAGTCCATGTTGTGATGATTTAACTTCCCTCGTGTTTTAAAAGCAGTGCATCCAGATTGGCTCATGGTTGAAAGCGCTGTCTTGAAAATGCTGTCATGAATGATGCGTTTTTTCTACAAATGGAGAAAAGTTCTGCTTCGTGATAGAGTTTTACTGTAGGCAGCATGAAACGTTCCACAGAGATAAAAAGCCACTCGAGGTTAGTAATGCGTCGTGGTACATTCAGAGTCTGCGGTGAATGGGGATGGTGACCTCAATCAATGCAGGCTGTGTTATTGTAAATCAGTACATGAGTAACCAGGAGAATTCAGGTTTTTAAAGATTTTTCAACTGCTCAGTTGAGAGCTACTCACACTCACCACACACAGTGGGCTGGTCAAACAAACAACACACACACACACACACACACACACACACACACACACACACACACACACACACACACACACACACACACACACACACACACACACACACACACACACACACACAACGGGCCCTTTCCAACACCTCGTGCAGACCCACACAGCGGAAATCCACCAGAAGCCTCTCCCACCCAACGCGCCGCTCTCCTCCAGCTTATATCACCTCTGGAAGGTAATTGGTGATAAACGAGGGCAGACGAGCAGCAGCTGCTTCCTGAGGGAGACGGCAGGGGCAAAGAGAGACAAGGGGGAGGGGCAAGAAAAAGGAGGAGGAGAGGGAGAGGACAACACCACACCCACACACTCCCACAGCCTCACGGAATGTAACAGTTTTTTTTAGCTTTTTCATCAAATTTCCTGAAAATGACAGATTATTGAAAATAAGGATTTACAAGATGACAGAGGGGATTTCTTTTTGGCTTCCTAGCTGGTATAGCAAGTCTGGGCTTTAATCTCTTGGTCACCAGGTAGCGCTGCAACACAGTACTTTAGTGCAGGTCATATGGTTTTCCTTATTTTGTGTTGTATAGTTCTAAAGTTCCCCAAAAAATTCGATCAGTACAAACAATCCCAAGCTCAGGGTTCAGACTGCTACTATAGAGTACTATGCAAAAGCCTCGAGCAGCCCTTATTTCTTCACATAGTTAATGGGAAACTGGTCCAGTAAAGTATTATAAACATAAATGGAAATTCATGGCCACCTTCTTCAGTCAGTCAGTCTAGTCTTTGTGGGCAGTTCTCTCAGGTGCTTTGCTGTTTTTTTCCCCTTCTTTAAGGACATGACTTACTTATATTGTTTGTCTGTTGTAGATATTTTTTTAGGTCTGCCACTAGTTTCCTCAGCTTTTTGAGGGACACGTTTCACACCATTCCGAGACAATTTCAAATTGGCCTGGAGTTAGGTGTAAAAACAGTCCTCTGAAAACAGACTGTACAAAAACTGGATAAAAAATGAGGGGAAAAGCAGCAGAAGTCAAACAAAGATCTTCTGAAAGCTGGAGAACTGTTGCTCCGGACCATTTTTTTTTTTTTAAAGTAGAAGAAACTCACTTTGGATGCAAAATACAAAGAAATGAGGGGTGGCTCAGGACTTTTGCACAGTGCCGGCTCTGTATGATCTCAGAGCAACCAACCGCTGTTTAAATCTTCTGTTTGTGAGAGGCATCAGGTAGACGATGAACTGAGAGGCTACATCAACACCCAGTGTAAGATACCCATGTTTTTAACTATGAATCATGCATAATACCCCCTTTTAATCTAGTGAGCTACATATAGCTTACAATTTATACCCCTTTGAAACCCATTTAATCTACATTTCATTTAATTTAATTAACTAGCTATCCATTTCCTCCATCCAAAATAACATGATAATGATAAAAACTGGAAGTCCGGGTAAGGCCCCAACCAGAGAGAGACTAACTGAGCAGACTGAGAATGTAAGCAAACAAATAACAAACCAACTACAACGCCAAACATAAAACCCTGTAAAGGGTGTTCTCTGCCAGCAGGGTCTGTGCAATTCTGTTGGGGAAAAAAGGCAAATGATTGTGACAATAATGTTCATTATATATCAGAACCTGGCACTTACTAAACTACTTAATACACATCCACACGTCATCATGGGTCCTCACAGAAGAAAACTGTGAATGGGTGTGTGTTTCAACCTTGTGACCAGTGATGTATGTGTTTGTTTGCAGTTATCTCGGGACTGTAAGGTGGAAGTTCAGAGGATTCTCCACCAGAGGGCGCTGGATGTGAAGCTGGACCCAGAGCTGCAGAAACGCTGCATGACCGACCTCGGCAAGTGGTGCAGCGAAAAGACAGATGCTGGACAGGTGAGCACACAGCGGCCGTTACTGCTGCTTATATCTGTTAGAGTTCTCTGACGCCATTCTGGCAGCCTGTGGTCTTTGATGTGCACACAGTGTCATAAATCCTGTGGCTGGAAAATACTGGGACTAGTCTAGTTCACATGTAAACCGGCCTATAGATGCAGAGGTTCACACATTAGGGGCTGCCGCACAGTAATGGTTGAAATGCTCTTGTTCTTGCTGCTGAATGTGTGCCTCTGTCCAGGAGCTGGAATGTCTGCAGGATCATTTGGAGGACTTAGTTTCCGGCTGCAAGGACGTCGTGGGCAACCTGACAGAGCTGGAGTCAGAGGTTAGCAAAGCTAAACCGAAAGCAGGCAGGAGCTGTTAGAGAAACAGTGTTGACACAAGTGGTTCTTGTCTCACCTTCACATTTATGACCCGTTGCTGTCTGTTTCGTTGTTCAGGACATCCAGATCGACGCTCTCCTCATCAGAGCCTGTGAGCCCGTCATTCAGGCACACTGCCACGTGAGCATATTTGACTTTACCTTAGGACACGTGAGGGAAAAGTGGTGGCGGTAACCTGTTGCATGCCCGTTTGTGAAGTTATGTAGAGTGGGTATTGTGTCAAAGAGACTTTAAAACATTTTGTCTTCAAACCTCAAATGCTAAAAATCTGCAGGGTACGTAAACATATGTTTCAGTTGCTCACAGTGCTTTTGGTCTTGTTTTTTTACTGTGTTCATGCCTACACATGGGTTGGCCAACACTAATGCATTCTTTTCTGTTGCTTGCATTAAAATAAATGTTATTCAGTGTGGTTCCTCAAGAATATACACGTTAAAATAATCAAAGGAACACTTTTTATTTAGACTATAGCATCAAGTCAGTGAAAACTCTAGAATATTGGTCTGGTTAGTTTAATAGCTCAGAGGGTTGTTAATCCAGAAGAGAGACAATTACTTTAGAGAGCTGGACAAGACTGTAGGAGGTCCTTAACCCATCAACAGGATCAGTATCTGTTCTTTTGTGTAAGAAGGAACGTTTTTTTGAGCCGTGTATTTATTTTCCGGGGTATAGTCGGAGCATTTTCATTTATTCCACTGAACAACGACACTGTGGTGGTGTTGTGCGTTGTTGTCCCTGAATGTCACGTAAATAGAAAGATTTTGGATGTTTGCATTGTTATTTGTGTGTGCAGGATGTAGCTGATAACCAGATCGACACAGGTGATCTGATGGAGTGTTTGGTTCAGAATAAACACCAGAAGGAGATGAATGACAAATGTGCAGTTGGGGTTACACACTTCCAGCTGGTGAGTGATCATGAAATTCTGTTTTCTGTCTCTGTTTCTCTCTTTACTCTGTGATACCAGTTTCTTTTTCTTGTTGTTCTTGTCTTTGATTTTGAATTTTATCTTCAAAGAGCTGATAGACTCAGAGAAGCTTTAATATTTGAATATTGTTTTTGAGTTACACAATAGTGACAACAAGAATGAAATAAATGCAAATAATTGTAAAAACGAAAAAAGGATAATACTATCACCATAGTATCCCTGTGCTTCTCTCTCAGATTCAAATGAAGGATTTCCGGTTTTCCTATAAGTTCAAAATGGCCTGCAAGGAGGATGTTCTGCGCTTGTGTCCAAACATCAAGAAAAAGTGAGACTCTATGACTGCTAACCAATGAGAATAGTGCAAAATCTCCTTGAGGTTGAGCTTTAGTTTAACATTTTAACTGATTTAATTGGACATAAGTGACTCTCTGTGTGACCCTGCAGAGTGGATGTTGTCATCTGCCTCAGCACCACAGTGAGGAATGACACGCTGCAGGAGGCCAGGGAGCAGAGGGTGTCTCTGAAATGTCGTAAACAGCTGCGGGTAGAGGAGCTGGAGATGGTACCACACACACACACATACGCACACATGCAAACACACTCAGACTTCTTTCAGACAGTCTGCCAGCCACAGTGTTACCTAACCCCTAACGTATCCATGACAACACAATGTTTTGCTTATGTCATTTGATCTCAGCACTTTAAACTTAATTTTAGACTGTATATAAAAATGGACATAGCATCCAGGTATAAAAAGTGAAGCCAACATAGAAGTGTCTTCAGCCGGGATTATCTTTAAATTTGGTTAATTAGCTAATGACTGTAAACTTGCTCCTCACACTGTTGCCAACATGAAAGTGTAAAAATGTACAGACAGTTTCACGTATTTTTGATGGATGGGTCAATAAACCTGCAGTGTGGGAAAAAGTCAAAAGCCTCCTTATTGTCAAAACAGTGGTGACACCTATTAGCTAACATTGAAACATATATGAAACACACAAGTAGCTTAATAGAAAAAAATAGTGTTGCGCTAACGAATATAGTTATTGCATTGACATGTTCCAACAAACAGATTCAATTCAATTCAATTTTATTTATATAGCGCCAAATCACAACAAAAGTCGCCTCAAGGCGCTTCATAGATACAGAGAAAAACCCAACAATCATATGACCCCCTATGAGCAAGCACTTTGGCGACAGTGGGAAGGAAAAACTCCCTTAATGTGCTCCATCATCTTGAATAGATGTTTTATGTATGTGTCTAGAGACCAGCCGCATACGTTTTACACCAAAGGCAGAGGAGAAGAGAACTTGTAGGTGCTAGTGTGGCATAGAGGTAACATGACCGCAAGCCTCCTCTTCATTACCGCAAGCCGAATTTCCTGACCTGAACTCAGGGCTCTAACATACAAAAACATGAATAAACGTGCACATTTATTGCCGGGATTGCTGCAGTTACTTATTAGCAACAGGTTAGACATGCAACCTTCCAGATAAATAGATGTGAACTTCACTGACTCGTATCGGACTCTTTACAGTTTTACAGCCTCCACAATTCACTAACTTAATGTTTTATTCAATATGGCTAGAAACCAGGAGCTGAGCTTATAAACCTATAAGCTGGGAAGTGTTTACTGAGGTCATAGAGAAATCCTTCTATACAACTGGAAGTCTTTTTGTAGCCATGGGAGTTACCCGAGGCCCATCTGCATTAACTTCACTTTTCACAAGGAGGATAAATCCATCTTTTTACTATGTTCATAGTGCAGCACTGGTGACTGGAGTTTTACTGTAATATGAAAGAAATCTTGCAAAGTTGATCTTTCCTGGTCAACACTGATCGGGAATGTCGCTATAAGAAAGAACTTTTCTTATCAGTATCTCACGATAAGAAACCGCTACTTCCGGCTGTTCAGTGGTTTAAACACTAGATGTCCTTTATGACACAACCCAAAAGGGACATGTGTCTCCATCTTGAATCGGACTAGGGATCTTTTCCTCATTAAGGGAATGTGTAAACTACGACACTATAGAACCACCAAGTAATGTTTAAGTCCTACAGTTTATAGACCAGCATTAAAGTTAGTGTTTCCTTAAGCATAAGTTTTTTTAGGATTTATAAAACTAGACAATAACACACTACTGTGTGAACTGTGATACAGAAAAGCACCACGGGACATTTAATCTGTAAAACCAGGTTCTACTTTGGTTCTACTTTTACTTTTGTCAAAAATCAGTTTTGTAAAAATTTTTCTAAGAAAAACACTAAAGTTTCCTTTTTTTCCCTCTCATTCAGTCCGAAGATATTCGGTTGGAACCAGAGTTGTACGAGCCCTGCAAGTCAGACATCAGTCGTCTGTGTCCCAACGTAGCATTTGGTAACGCTCAGGTAGGGAATGCAGAGTGTTGTGTAAGAATAGAAGCATTGTATTGTTCTTTTCTGCTGTTTGCCTCCACTCTTTATCGTTCTCGTCTTCACTCATCCTGGCCCTCTGCTCCTACTCAGATGATTGAGTGTCTGAAGGAGCAGAAGAAGCAGCTCAGCCAGCGCTGCCACCAGCGGATCTTCAGACTGCAGGAGGTGGAGATGAGCGACCCCGAGCTCGACTACCAGCTCATGAGAGTCTGCAAACAGATGATCAAGGTGATGGAGGCAGGAAAAAGGGAGAGGAGATCGTGGGGAAAAGCACTGGGACTGAATTCTGTCATTGTGGTGCTGTGTCTTTGACTGAGAGTTGTGAAACCTCACTCTTTTATTAAAGTTTTTTCTCATCTATACCTTTGTGCTGCAAAACCTGCTGAAATAGTTTGATAGGAAACTTCTACTGATTTAATTTTAGCAGTGGTTTACATTTTATAATCTTAGCACATATTCTTTATATAAATTGTAAACCAAAAAGTAGCTATATGTTTAAGAAAGATTTAAAGGAGTAAAAACGTGAGTGTTTTACAACCTGAAATGAGTAAATGGACTTAATTCCTCTTCACAGATGACCCACGTTCTGGACTTCCTGTGATTTTGCACACATTTACCTTTCAGTTACTTTTTCTGCATATTTACTTTTATATGTACAGTTTTACAGCCTCACATTAACTGTTTAACACAGTGTGACTAAACTATGGCTTTATGGTCTTTTTGGAGTAATTGTCAGCGTGTTCCTAGATCTCATTATCTGTACAAACACCATTACTCTCTCCTGCAGCGGTTCTGTACAGAAGCGGATGCCAGGAATGTGCTCCAGTGTCTAAAGCAGAATAAGAACAGTGAGCTGATGGATCCCAAGTGTAAACAGATGATCACCAAGAGGCAGATCACACAGAACACAGGTATTCACACAGAACCACACACAACCACACACAGAGTCCCGTAAAAAAGACCGTAGCGTCCTCTGTCCTCATCCTTCTCTTCCTCCCCCTTCAGATTACCGTCTGAACCCAGTGCTGAGGAAGGCATGTCGAGCCGACATCCCAAAGTTCTGCCAGTCCATCCTGAACAAAGCGAGCGAGGACGGTGAACTGGAGGGTCAGGTCATCGCCTGCCTCAAACTCAAATATGCTGACCAGGTTAGAGCACAACTCTACTAAGGTCGTGTTTGTTTCAAAGATACAGGCAGACATTGTTTTTGCTGTAAGTTGTAGTGTATGCCTTTCAACAGTGTTGTGAAAGACGAAAATCTATAACATGGTGATTGATTGTTGTGAAATTGTGTGTTTTCTGACCGGGGTTTGTTTTAGAGATTGTCTTCAGACTGCGAAGACCAGATCAGAGTGATTCTCCAGGAGTCTGCGCTCGACTACAGACTGGACCGACAGCTGCAGATGCACTGCTCAGAAGAAGTACGTGCTTACACACACACACACACACACACACACACACACACACACACACACACACACAAAGACACACAAAGACAAACAAATGAACAATTCTCTCCTCCTTTTTTTTCTCCCTCTGCAGATCTCCAGATTGTGCGCAGAGGAGGCGGCTGCCCAGGAGCAGACTGGTCAGGTGGAAGAGTGTCTGAAAGTCAACCTGCTTAAAATCAGACAGGAAGCCTGTAAAAAGGTACGTGTCCACAGTACAACATAAGATGAACTTGATTATTAGCATATTTCTGTTGGTTTTAAAATATCATGGACATTTTGCAGTGTGTAGAATACTGTACTAGTACAGTATGTTTCAGAAGGCTTCAAAATATGAAAGGAGCCAAAGTCTGAACACACAAATGAAAACTTTAGCGTCACTGTGACTGTTGCTTCTAGATGATCTCATTATTTTCATTCATAGTATCATAGAAGAAGGAGGGAAAACGGCTGAAAACTCTCATTAGCTAATTTGGCACACTTAGCAAAAAAGTCTAACATTAGCCACCAAAAGCTACTGGTTACACTTTCAGGTAACCTTGTATGTTTTTGTTTTTAGGTGTGTTTGTTTAGGTTTCACAGCAACAAAAAAATGCTCACTGAATCTTAATGTAAAAACTCACATATCCCTTATTTGTTTGTGTTTGCAGGAAGTCCTGAACATGCTAAAGGAAAGTAAGGCAGACATCTTTGTGGACCCGGTCCTCCACACAGCCTGTGCTCTGGACCTGAAACACCACTGTGCTGCCATCACGCCGGGCAGAGGACGACGTGGGTGCTTTCACACAATCTTTCTTCTTGTGCAAAACTGTCAGGCTGGTTAGATGGAGTCAAGAAAGTATTCTAATCAGAGTCCGCTTCCCAATCAATGACTGTTTACTAATAAAGTTTGCTTGTCCATCTTTACCTCAGCCTGAAAGGCTCATGGGGTATCATTGTTGTCATGCCAACAAAAACTCAAGAATCAGGCAACATAGGATTTTCAAATTGGTACCATAGGTGCTTCTACTAGGAGGCTGAGGGGTTTGAATGTCTTTTACTGAGATTCTTTTTACTGTGTTTGGTCACCAAAACTAGATTTTTCTGTCCCTCTCCATGCAGAGATGTCGTGTCTGATGGAGGCGTTACAGGACAAGAGAGTTCGCCTTCAGCCTGAGTGTAAGAAGAGGCTTCAAGACCGCATCGACATGTGGAGCTATGCTGCAAAGGTAAACATCAGTAGTTGGATTACTGTGACAATTGGGACTAGAGCTTCCACCCTGATGCCAACACACAGGTAGCATCAGAGGAAGAGTTGTTAGGTTGCGTAATGTAGTTGCTGTGAGTACCTCAAAACATTTGTGCACTAATCATTCTATTAGTGTAAAGATACTTCACTCTATCCAGGCAAACACTGACGCAAGCCCCCTCCCTCTGTGCTATAGGTGGCACCAGCAGAAGGCTTCTCAGACCTGGCCGTGCAGGTGATGACATCACCCTCCAAGAACTACATCCTGTTCATGATCGCACTGAGTGTGTGCGTCCTGTTCCTGGTGGGGCTGCTGTGCGGTCGAATCACCAAGCGAGTGACGAGAGAACTGAAGGACCGATAGAAGACTGAGCGCCCCGATGCTTCCGAAAGAACTGAGCCCTTAAACCTTTCCCTACCTTCCTCCTCCTCTTCCTCCCCCTCCTCTCTCAGATGCCCGATCTGTAACCAGCCAGCCTGCACAGTGCCAACACCAGTGCCCAGCTCTGGACCCCGTTACCCCCTCAATGAATCCTAAAATCTCCCTTTGGACATCTCCAAACTCTGCGATAGCACCGGCTGTCTGATTCAAGTGTTTTTCCTCAATCATGGTTTTTTTTTTTTTTTTTAAACAAATCTGCTTTCGCTGACGATCTTGTTTGAGGTTCTAACTAAGCGCTGTTCTTGATGTGACTGAGGGCTGTTGCTTCTGGGGCTAGAATTGCTCTCCCACCCCCCACCCCCCGGTTCAGTCCTGACGCTTTTATTTTTGTGATATTTAATGGCGACTGGAGCATGCAGCGCAACAGGAAACCGTTTCTTTGGAAGTGACTGCAGCAGCCTGAGTCGTTCAACTTTGTGGTTGAATTCTGACAAGTTCCTGTTGCTTTGAAACATTTTCTCATCAGTGACAAAGTCCCATCCTCTCTTCCTTCATCTGGACCAGTTCAGATCCATCTCGCTTCTTACTGACTGGAAATGAAGGTCCAGCTGCTCTCAATATTGTCATTGACTGGATTGTCCTGCGCACATGGTTTTAAAACTTAATTTAAATGCTAACTTCATTGCACTTTTGTTTGTTTGTTTTTTAACATTATGCCTTATTTATTGTCTGATGATGTTTTAGTTTCTTTTGAGTTTGATTGATCTTTTATGTTTTTTTCCTGGAAATCCAGCTAAATACAGATTTTGTAGTCTACAGTGAGACATGCAGAGACGTACAGCTGTGTATGATGGAGCTTTAAAAGTACTAATTGTAAAAGGTTTAAAACCTTCCAAAGTTAACTAAAATGTCGAGAAGAATGTGAAGAAAGAATTGCTATGACTTAGAGATGTCAACTAGAGCTGAACTAGGACTGGACTGTACCTTTCATGCAATACTCATTTTCACCATAAGATGGTACTTCTGTTAAACCATAGTAGCGAGGCAAAAAGCAAAACCTCTTGAGGAAATGAGCAGGTAACTAA
Source organism: Diplotaxodon limnothrissa (assembly GCF_057381915.1). Lineage (NCBI taxonomy): Eukaryota > Metazoa > Chordata > Actinopteri > Cichliformes > Cichlidae > Diplotaxodon > Diplotaxodon limnothrissa. The sequence goes on from NC_140596.1 coordinate 37,048,697, forward strand.
GGCCTTTGTCATAGGCTTCAACACCAGTCAAAGACTTTCTGGTGAATGGTTTCTATAGGTTACTGGCAGTCACAATGAGGTCCTGGCCCAAAGGCTTACTTTGTGTTGCGGTCACTAGCAGAATGCTGCGATTGCCCAGAGTGTTTGCCAACATGTCTGCAAACTCTTGATAGCTAACCACAAAGTGGTAGTGAAACTTAGAAAAGTGTAACACAAACAGGAAACTGAACCCATTTATCTTTAAAGTAAAAGTTGTACGTAACCATTGAAACCAACACTTTTCAAGACGCAACATTTACGTCTTGAAGGTGATTGATTTCTGTCTGTGGTCTGCGTGACACTCTTTTACATTTTACAGCCACTTAGTTTAGGGAGTTTTTCCTTCCCACTGTCGCCAAGTGCTTGCTCATAAGGAGTTGCCTGATTGTTGGGGTTTTACTCTATATTGTAAGGTAAAGACCCTACAATAATATAAAGATCCTTGAGGTGACCGTTTTTGTGATTTGGCACTATATAAATAAAATTTAATCTTTAAAAAAAAATTGCGACTAGTTGGGGAGTGTTTGCAGACTTTTGTACAAACTGTACAGCACTGTATGCCTCTTTACAACCAATTTCATCTAGTGACAGCAACATACAGGAACAATTCCCCCACTAAAATCTAAACTTCAACAACAGAACACGTCCATCCACATTTCAGCAGACCTGCTGGTAAAGCACTGCCCTGTTGTGGTCAAAGAAATCTTTTTCAAAAATTTGTGATGCGGTTGAATGGCATTGGTGATGTACAAGAGAACACCATTAGTTACTCACTTCCATTAAAACCACTAAAGATGGATGTTGCCCTTCGTTTTGTAAAATCCTGTTTTGACTGGAGTATTTTAAACATCCTCATCGTCTTGGCAATTTGAAACCAGACATCATGAGACGTCATCCCCTGTGGACTATTAGCAAAGTATTAGAGCTAATATTAACTAATAATTTCAGTCAATATTAACTATTTACCGATGTATTGGTATTGGCACTTATAATGCTCGATAAATTAAATGTAAAGTACCAACAGGAGAGAAACCCTTCAACCATTTAACTAGTGAGTCTTTTGAGTGTTGATATTCTGTAGTTTGTCCACCAGAGGGCACTCTGCAACTTTGGTGTTGACAGCATGTGTTTGGAGCGCCACAAACACAACAACCTGCTGGCCTGAGAAAAGTTGGGAGTGTAAACAAGTATATAAATAAACTACATGCAGAAAATGTTAGGGAAATTTGTTTATGCTTTGTTTATCAGAAAGAAAAATATCAGCAGGTATATCGGAATATCAGACTTTTAAATGGACAATATCAGAATTGGTATTGGTCTAAAAAAAAAAAAAACTATCTACAAAGAATGTTTCCACATGGGCTTCCCTTTGAGACCATCTTTTATCTACAGTCTATCAAAACCACAGTGGTTTCCGGTGCTGGGTCATGTCTTAAACTTAAAACATGAACCAGCACTGTCTAAAACTGATACATTTAAAAGTAGTAGTGATTTAAAAGTGTATTGGTCATGGCTGCAGTGGGTGTGTCCTTTGCATCATAGAACCTCAGAACTGGGTCATTCCTACCAGGTAAAGGAGACGTCCGGTAACTTTTCCACCCAAACGACAACTGATGAGCAGCGTGAGAGTTTTATGTAGTTATCCTAATGTAGATTTTGCATTAAAGAGCTCAATCAAAGCTAAATAATGTTGACATTACATCAAAATCCCGTGACTATGAATCATTGAGTCTTTTTTTTTTTTTTTTGAGCCATGCAAATCATTGCTTTGCAGTTAAATAACATGAAAAGATCCAAACATTTAGCCTTTTCTTCTTAAAAACAGTAACAAATGTTAACTTTTTCACTTTATCTGATGTAAGTCACATCTACATAGCCTCATTTATTAATTTCTGAAAATATTTTTTGACATTAACCAAATTTGTTTTTAAACAAATCCTTTGCAGCTTTTTGTGGTGAATTATTTCCCATCAGTGATATAAAAGCAGTCACAAAGATGAATATTTCTGATTTCTGCTCATTAACAAAAAGTGAACACACTCTGAGAAATGGGAAAAATATCTTTTGGCAGGAGATCACTGCTTTGAGCGTTTCTCAACAACCTTTTTGTTTCTGTGTCTGTCTGAAGTCAGATGTTGAATAAGAGATTTGACAGAAAACTAAAAACCGCTATCAAAACCAGTTTTGTACGGAAGTCTCCATGTGGACAAATTTCATCGCTGTGCAGTTTTGTTCTTCTTGGAATATGCCATGTAGTATGAAAATGTAACATCTATCATTGTGAGATTTGATTTTGCTGTACAGATAAAATTTGTTGATTTAATAAAAATGTGTGCAGATTTTCATATCCTTGCCTCAGACAGAGTCCCTTTTTAAGACCAAATAAGTTACAGCTCTTATATGTTTTGTGTTTAACACAGTCACAGCTGAAGAAGCCTGCACGTTCCAAAAGGCTCAGAAACATGCTTTATGTCTTTATCTACACCACACTGCATTTCCACAGTGGGTCTTTTGTCCGGTCTCTCTTCCCCTACCCTCAGTTGTTTGTGACAGATGACAGCCCCTCCTTGAACCTGGTTATGTCGGAGGTTTCTTCCTGATAAAAGGGAGTTTTTCCTTCCCACTTTCGCCAAAGTGCTTTCTCATAATGGGTGGTATGATTGTTGGGTTGTTTGTTTTTTATTGTAGGGTTGTTAACCTTACAATATAAAGCACCTTGAAGTGACTGTTGTGATTTGGTGGTATAAATAGATTTGAATTGAATGTGAGTGAATGAAGACCAAAGATAAACATGTCCTCTGTGGCCTAACCCACTGCTTTATCACTCATTATGCCTACAGCAAGAGCCGTACATGAAATGTCGGTCACTGCTGCCCAAGAATAAAAATTTATTACATGTAGTTTAAAGTAAAAATCTGTTTATTTGTAACTTTTCAGTACTAGGCATTACTCAGACGAATGTTTACTGACACAGAAGCGTCCTCGTGCCTCTGCAGAAGCTGACTGCTGTGACGCAGCAGAGAGAGGCTCATCCTTGCTCATCCTCCAACAGTTGACATCCAGTGTCAACTGTTGGAGCTGATCCTTCTGCTTCTAAAGAGCAGAGAGAGAGAGGGAGAGGGCAACAAGCCATTTCACAGAGACCTTTGAAGATGTGCCAGTTTACCACTCACAAGCCACTTCACTAGCACTGCATCAAGTGCTTTGCAGTCCGACTGGCAAGAAGTGAAAGCAAATAAAAATAGGTCCCTGCTGTATTCGTGAGGATAGTACATTTGAGTACCAAGTTGGAACCCCTTTTGCCTTCAGCCTTAATTGTGGCATTGATTGAACAAGGCTCTGGAAACATCTTTAGAGATGTTGGTCCAAGTGCCCACTCTCTTCTGCTTCCAGCTCGGCTAAAAACCTATCCCAACTGTAATGGGGATACAGCCTGTCAAGTTTGCCAATCTGTTTCAGGAAGGAAGTCAATCATTCGCACAGACAACCAAAGTAAAATCACTAACCTACACATAAATGTAGTACTTAAAGGGAGCCCAGGACCTATTTGCCGTAAAGCGATGGCGCTAACCACCCCACCTCAGTGTTAACCCACTCCCACAGCCATGTCACATGTGGTTGACTGATTACATATTTGTGTTAAACAGCTGAACAGGTGTAGCTAAGTAAGTGAGCACCGAGTGACAGCCAGCTCAACAACAGTCATGAGTCATTGCAGGATGCTGTACAGCAGGGGTTAGGAACTCCAGGCCTCGAGGGCCGGTGTCCTACGGGTTTTAGATATCACTGTGGGTCAACACACCTGAATCAAATGATTAGTTCATTACCAGGTCTCTGGAGAACTGCAAGACATGTTGAAGAGATAATTTAGTCATTTAAATTAGCTGTGTTGGATCAAGGACACATCTAAAACCTGCAGGACACCGGGCCTTGAAGCTGGAGTTCCCCCACCCCTACTCTACAGCATCCTACTTATGTTTCATCTTCACGTGAGCCACAGAAAAAAGACATCATTACAGTACTCCTAAATATACTTTGAATTTAATTTGAACACTTCTTTTATCGTGGCATTTTTGACAGGTTAGAAATGAAAATGGGTTACACAGGATTTTTTTTTTTTTAATTTTCCACATTTATGTCCAGGTTTTGGATCTTGGATGTGTTTATGTGCACTTATCTGGCACTGTCCTGCTGCAGCTTCACTGAATGAGAGCAGGGCATCGCAGTCTGACTGCCAAGAAGCGAGGCCTGTCGTAAGGGCGACACTCCAGCTTGTGTGGCAAGGACTGTTTCTGCTCATGCATTTGTTTCTGGAAGATTATATTGTAGCAAAGATTAGCTTTAGCCTTTATTAATATAACCTTTAACAAGGCTGTTGCTGACTACTGTCTGTGCCTTTGTGGAATTCTTTTTCCTGTAGATTTTGAATGCCTGTAATTTTAAGGTTGCTTTGATGTTTAGAGACTGGTGAATAAAGTGTATTTCATAAAGCGTAGAATTAGATTTTTTTTTTTTTTTTTACCTAATTACTGGTGATTATTCCTGATAACTCTGCTCTGGAAGGTTTGTCTGGGGCTCCAGGTGACTGCATTAAACAATGAAAACATCATCCATGGAGGGAACCACATAATGCTCCAGTGGCCGTAAAGGGTAAAGCAGAAGTTTAAAAAAAATACTCTTTTGATCTGAAAGTAATACACTCAGACCGGTTTGCAGGATTTTACATGCAAAGCTTAGTGTTGTCATGACAACAGGGACAGCAGTTTGTGTTCTAGTTTCATTGTATAAGATGTATGAAGACACAAGCTGATGCTTCCCTGTGCTGAATTGTATTTGCATGTTTCCAGCCAAAGCAACAAGAGGTTCAGCAGTATGTGCTGCTGAAGAACCAACTTGTGAAAATGGGAAATCTCCTCAAAACTGGCGTTTCATCCCAGTTTTCTTTTCCTACATTGTTCCCTTCCACTCAGTTTCCCATTAACATGATTTGACACAGCACTCCAAACAGCCAGCCTTCTCAGCAATGACCTTCTGTGGCTTACCCTCCTTGTGCCGGTGATAAGATACTCAAAATGGAAATGCAATACTCTGAGATACTGGAGTTCTGATATTTGGGAGCTTTAAGCTATAATATGAGCATTTACCCTTTTGATGAGCACAAAAGATGTTCTGTGAAACATTCAGCTGTAGAAAGCTTTTTATTGTTGCTTCTCCCTGTAAGTACTGTATATGTATATGTTACAATTATGGAAAGAAAAAGAAAGAATCCACAGACCAATGTAGTAGATTTAATATCTTCTATTTTAGCATCTATGTGGGATAGCTGTAGCAGGGATAAGATTAACAGGGAAAGAAGAGACTTCCTTGTATGTAAGACACAAATGTAAACATGAAAAACCCCCAAACCTGACATAATAAAAGAAAAAAAAAAATTAACTTATTACTTTTTTGTTTTTATGTGTCTGAGATGATTTTGCATTGTGATCCCAGCATAGCAAATCAGACTAGCAACAAAAAAACATGTATAGATTAAAAAGACCCAGAGGTAACAGTCGACGTTACTGCTTTGATCTGTCTAATGATTAATCGGGGGGGGGGGGGCGGCGGCAACTGTTTATCTGCAAACTCGCGTGACTTAATATGAAAAAAAAACAAACAAAAAAAAAAACAGCTGTCACATAAAAAAAAGTGTCTAAAAAGTAACCAAAGCCCACAAATATCAAGCTAAATGAAAGCCAATCAAGTGCTGCCTGCATAATTAAATTTACTGTAATGTATCCGAAGTTTTAAAGGTTTTTTCCATGTTTAGAAGGAGGCCATGAGCCCATTATACAGCAGACAGCTGTAATCTCTCACTCAGAAAGCCGGGCAGCGTCGCGCATTTGCAGGCTGTAATTCCTCGATCAGAGTAGCGCGGTGCTGCACATATCCAGGGTGCAATTCAGTCAGACAGTAGGGTGGCGCTGTATATTTCAGACCTTATCGACTAAGGCACAGTCAGTGTTTAACTGGGTTTTGTCATTTGAAACAGCAGCAGTCACCACAGCTGAGCAGAGAAAGCTGTGGAGTTCCTGGTGATGGCCCCTGGATGCTGGATCCAAGAAAACTCAAAACCTACACTGAAATCTTGTGAGTGAGCCAGCTGTAATGGCTGCTGCTCACCTCATCTCCACCCAGTCTTATTCTTTTTGGACTAAACGTGTGTTGTCCAATAAAACATCCCTTTAGAAAACAAAGATATGACAGAACAAACATGCATGTTTACAGTTTGTTTGGCAAGCCTCTCGATGCTTCTCTGCCTGAAGCTAAAGCTTCTACCAATCGACTGTGCCGCTGACGTCTTGTTGATTGAACAATCCATCACGAATAAGGAAACTTTTGCACTGGTTGAATTTACAAAAACATGCTTACATTTTCTTTTCTTTTTTTTTTTTTTTTTTTTTTTTTTACAGTCAGCAACAAAAAAAACCCAAAACAACCCAGGCTGTTTTCAAAAAAGGCGGGTCTACTGTTCAGCACTAACACCTTTTAATTAGTCCTGGTATCTTGATTGCAGCGTTGCTATTGGGTGGCCATAGAGGGGGGGCCATCAGGACGCAATGACGTGCACGTAGTTGGCAGGGTAGAGGCCAATCTGGCCATTGCTCAGCTGTCCTTTACACCAACCCTGCTCGTCCTCTTCTCCCAGCTTCAGTAGCTCCTCCCCTGGAAGGATGAGAGTCAGTTTGGCTTTAGTCACGTTCATTTAAATGAATAATTGGATACTGACTGGATACGCCTGCAAAATACAAGCAAAACGCAGGACTTTGGCCTCCTGTTTAAAACAAGTTAAAGACAGGAAGGTAAAATCTCCCGTTTCCACAGCTGTGAAGACCCTTATGGCTCTCCACAGCTGTGATTCTGATCTACAGTACAGGATTTACAGAAGTGCAGTAACGCAGGATCTTTCCCCAGCACATCAATTTTCTGTAATTGTGCCTTCTAATGGAATTTAAAGGTTTTGTGTATTTTTTCACTTTATTGTATGTTGTAATGTGTTCAGTAAAAAGCTCTTGGAAGTTCGCTTGTGCGATACAAACAGGCTGGCTCTGACTCCCCCAAAAGTCGGGGACGAATCTTTCATGGAAATAAAAACCTCCCTACACAGCTGAGCTGAGCTGGGTTAAGCTCAGTGGTCCCATCAAGTCCCGTTAGCTTGGTGAGAGTTACTACACACCACAGCAGCTTTAAACCTCTGTTATGTTTAACAACACGTTAAGCTTCATCTCAATTTTTCTCATTTCTGCACCTGCAGCAGAATGTGGGGGGGGGGGGGGGGGGTTGCCACTGGAAAAGACCAAAATAAAAAAAAAAGAAGAAGAAGAAAAAAAAAGAAAGAAAAGAAACTTTTTGTGTTTGTCCTCCAAATATTTGCAGATGTGCTTTACAGATTTGTAAATTTCTTATGTTTCTTATTCAATGTCAACTTGCAGTACACGATTTTCTTTTAAGTTTAGGAATTTTCCAGTGAATTCATGTTCAGATTTTGGAGATATATTATATACCTACATATTAATTTTGGGGGTCTTTTTGTCCGTCCCCTTCTTTCTTTTGATTATGTCCATTATTTATCCTCTATACTAAACGGAGTACCATTTGTCTGGTATACAGCAGCTTCTTCCCTCTTGACTGCGAGGAGTGTAAAGAGGAGGAGGGACGCAGCAAGATTTGTTACACCCCCGCTGTGAGGCTTTCTCCCAAACATTTTCTGTGGAGTTGCTTTAAATATAAAAATAATTAATGTTCAACCCCTGAGGATACACGGTACACACAGGTAGCCTCAGTCAAATTGACCTAGAGAGCAGTTGCAACCCCTCCGACAACTTCTGGTCACTAAGGAAAAATGTATTTGCCAACGAGTAGGCAGGTTGGCAGAAAACATTTCCCTTCAAAGTAAAGGTTGGACTACATGTTTGAAAAGGCAGAACTTTTTACTTTGAAGGTGAATGTTCTCCATTCCCAGTTAGCAGCAAACTCTTCAGTTTCATAGCTGCTGGGAAGAGTGGTTGGCGTCTCCCATACAAATGACTAATGACAGCAGCAACCTGCTACCAGCCAAAGAAATGACAAGGAGATTTTTGCTGTAGCACTGTATGCCTTTTTACAGCTAGTTTCATCTAGCAACAACAAGCACCTTTTACTTGCCAACTGGTCTGGTGATATTTTTCGACCACTTCCTGCGTCACTGACCCTGAAGTATTCCTTTCAAATCAATTAACTTAAAACAAATCAAACAAACAGAAGCACACATCCATTAACTATCAACTCAATATTTTGATATTCATTATTTTATTTCCTCTTCATTTACATTAGTCGTTTCTTTTTTGGGCATTTGGCTTTACTCAGCTTACCAGACCTTACAATTACAACCAGATTAGTCACTGAAAAGCTACAGTAATGCACTGTTAATATTTAGATGCATGTAGGCAAAAAGCTGAGCGTTTTATTTTCACGTGAAAGCTGGAAAAGGTAATTGTTCTACAAAATAAAAGCATTCCTGTGGGGTTCATTAAGTCTAATTAAAAAAAAAAAAACCCAAACAAACAAAAGCCTGAATGTTTTCATTTCCAGTATCCAGAGATATGTGAGTGCTTTCAGCAAGCTTTGTACATACAACTTTTGTAATGACGATCCAACTGAAGCCACAGAAACATGGAAGAGAGTAGCACAAATCTACCCTCTTATGCTCAGAGAAGTATGCATGTATACTTCTTTCTGTGGAAACTTAGATGGAGTCGTTCATGCATTAGTTTTATCAGTTCCAAAAAAGTAAGATGTAATGTGTGTGTGTTTATGCACCACTCTGTATTACACTCTTACTGCATTTGAGGATCAGTGTCAAACATCTTGTCTGGAACAACATGTTTGACACGAGTATGTATGTAGTTCTTAAGATGAGGCATCAAGGCAGAAAAACTAAACTTTTAATTAAATAAAAACTGTAAATACCAGCACTCTTCTCTGTGATGCCTTCCAACTAAAAAGCATTAGTAGGGGTTAATACCTGCTTTAAAGCTGAGCTCATCGGCTTCCTGGCCCGTGTAATCATAGAGTGCTTTGACTCGCACTCCCTCTACCTGCTCTTCTTCCTCCTCCCCGACGCCATTTACCGCCACCTTCTTTGGACTTTCATCATCTGACCAGTCTGATGAATAATCTTTCACCCTGTGAGAGAAGAGGGATAGAGGCGTTAAAAGTCAAGCTTGAACTTTTCCATTTGCCAAAAATAACACGAACATTTCCACAGACATAAGTTGGTAATAGGCAAATTTTCCCATTTTGAGTTTCCCCATTTTCCTGGCTTACATCACATGACTGAATTGAGGTGTTTCAGCTGCACGGCATCTCCTGGGAAACACCGCTTTTATCATCACAGATATAAAGGGAAGAGTAGCGCGTGGAAATGTCAGGCTCACAGAAGTCTGAGCTTGAAAAGCACCACATACAGATGTAAAATGTATGTATGTTATAGAAACACACACGCCTGCACACACATGTAGACTTGTAGAATACCCAACTATCTAGTCCAGTGATGTCTCAGCTTACCAAATGGACATTACACCAGTGTTATTATTAGAAAGTGGGAAGGATGGCTAAAAATAAATAAAAAATTGTGACTCTTACTTCCCTCTTTGTTGCTCTGTACTACATCCCTTCAAATGACAGCAGCAATAACAGCTACACTGGAAAGAACAGAGCTCAAAGCAAAGTGGTTAGGAGCCTTCCCTGTTAATTAAAAAATCTCTTTATGCTTGTCTTAAGACACCAAAAAATACATATATGTGGTACTGTAGTCCAACTAGATTTGTAGTACTGATATAGATTTTTCTTTTCTCTCTTTCTCACTTTTTCTTTTTCAAAAAACAAACAAACAAACAAACAAACAAACAAACAAACAAACCCATTATGGAGTACATAAAGATGAGCAGGTTTGCAATTCTTTTAAGGAAACATGGCTGTCCTGTGACATTCACACCGTCATGTTTCCACCTTTGAGACATCACACCAAATTAAATGAATTTCCAAGGCCAAGCATTCACTCCTAACTGTATTGCTTTACATGTTGACCTGTCCCCAAACGGTGGGTGAGGTCGGGGTTGCGTGTCCCCAGTATGTGTGACTGTATTTAAAAAAAAAACAAAACAAAACAAAAACAAAACAAAAACCACATTTATGTCCTCGCAACATGAGCAATACACGTGTATGCGCACACACACACACACAGTTCTAGCTACTAATTAAGAGTGTCATCTATGTACAGGATGTTAACTCCTCAGGGTGACTACAAGGTAACAAGGAAAGTAAACCACATACTGTCTTCTACCTCCGTCTCTGACACACACACACACACACACACACACACACACACACACACACACACACACACACACACACACACCTGTGAGAGACATAATTGTAGTCTTGTGTTTAGTCTGCAATCAACAGCCCACAACATTCCATTTTAAAACTTCACAAAACCAACAAGCACAGCTCTCTCTTTAAAATTTTCTTAAAAAAAAAAAAAAAAATATCAAGAAGTGTGTTTGTTATGTATTGATGCTGTGTATTCATGTGCATGTGCACAGCAAACACAAGCTCTTTATGTTCAGGTGGAAAAATCTCTAAAAAATTACTGTATTGTTATTTTGTTCCAGTTGCAAGCACGTGTAGCGAGGTAAACGGCAAATGAAATTTAAGACACTTAATTTGCACTTCGCTGCATATGTGGTCAGATCACAGAAGTGATTACAATCCCTCTCATGTGGGGACTCCTGCAGACAGGGCAGATGTGGAAATGTATCTGCTAGAGCAGGGCGATATGACCAAAAATATTTATCAAATTTGCGATAACGATATAACTGACGATATAATTGACACTAGACAAAATACTTTACAACTCCACAACTTTATTAGTGCAAAAAACCCCATCAATGTATTTTCACTTAAACAAGCAGCTGTTTATGTGCATTAAAGTTATATAAAAATTTAACAGTGCAAATGCAAATTCCTTGCTGACAGTTTAACCAAAAGGCATTTCCAGTGGAAACTGGCTGACATATCCTCAGCATAACTATGTATAATATCCACAAAACTTAAAAAGAGGTTATACACACACAATACAGTAATATTATGTTGAAGCACAGTACGTATCACTCTGCGAGGCTTCTGCCTACAATAGCCGTAATGCTCCGACAATCCATCAAGCGGTGCGGCTTCGTACTAAAACATTTGAAAGATTTTTCAAGCGCCGTGTACGACATAAAATCATTTCGAGGTCAGTAAACACAACCAGAATTCATACATAAGGCACACGGGATTATAAGGCGCACTGTCGACTTTCAGAAAAATCAAAGGATTGATTTTAAGTGTGCCGTATTTTCCAAACAACACGGTAATAACGACGTCCCGCTAGCATGCTCTACCAAAAATAGTGCTTTGTTGTGTATCTGACGGACGCAAGCCAAACCAGTTCCACACCACTGAAGTTGCAGCATTTTTACAAACCAGTTCTGGTTCATCCGTTTCATTCAACGATCTGCTTTCGCTCTTCTCATTCTGCGTCGCCGCCATGTGCGTATGTAAACAAAGGCACTGCGCATGCGCGTTTTACCCATATTCTATCGCGATATTTCATTTTCCTATCGTTGCCCAAAATTACACCGGTATTACCGTGAACGGTATGATACAGCCCAGCCCTAGTATCTGCAGCTATTCAGTAGAAAAATGAAAAGCAAGAACTACTTAACTAGTCCCTGGTTTTGTCAGAGGTTTCATACTGTTACAAAGGGAGTTTTTCCTTCCTACTGTTGCCAAGTGCTTGCTCATCAGGGTCAGCTGATTGTTGGTTTTTTTTCTATGTTATTGAAGGGTCTTTAACTTACAATATAAAGCACCTTGAAGCAACTGTGGTTGAGATTTGGAGATATTGGGGGAAAAAAATTGAAAGCACAACATATAAAGCACATCCCAAAAATCACATTTTAGAAATATTACCGCTGCTATTATCGTATTTGGCCATCAGAACCTGCACATTTGATTTTTAACCAAGTCTCCTGTATCATGGATAGTTTTCATAGAGCCAAATTGTTTCCTGTCATCTCTGGGGTTTATTTGTTGCAAAGTTTAAAAAAAAAGAAAAAAAAGGGAGTATTGATTCCGTCAGAGGTCACACCAATAATAATTTATTGGTTAGTCAGCAACTGCTAAGTGCATGCTGTACTTGGCCTTTTTTTCACATGGAATATTTCACTCCCATTTCATGGATTCACCTCACCACCAGGTTCAGCTTTATGGTCTGTGAGTAGACATTTCGACTATAGGAGGTTAAAAGATTACGTATACTGCTTTGTGAGTCAAGCGCAATTATCTCCACAGATAGCTTCTCAACAGAGCACAGATGTTGGAGTTTATGATAACATAAACTCCAACATCATGTCCACAGTGTCCTCCTACCTGCTGGTGTCCAGGGTAATGGGACTCGGTGGGACATTGTCTCCAGCAGAGGAGACGATGTTGGTGAGGGTCACCACGTTCTCCTCAGAGTTTCCACTGTGCATCCTCTTGCTGATGGAGCGACTTGCCTCTGGAGACCACTCCTGCACACAGACACACAGTCATTTACTTAAGCTTACACTGACTCAGGTCTTTGTCTCTTTATCAGTTTATGTCGACATAAGTGACACAAGTTTAATGAACACTCTGTTGATGCATCCACGGGAGTCAACAAAAGCCAGAGCTAGGCCTTTAAAGTATGCTGCTGTTGCATTCAGTTAAAGAAAGGATGATGATTTAAATGAAAGAAAATGTGCTACACTGCAGTGTTATGGATGCACGGATATGCAAATGGTTTGGTTTTGCAAAGTCAAACCAAAGACGTAGACGAGATCAGCAGTGCTGTGTGTTACAACACTTGTTAAGACTTCATCCAAAATGCGTTTCTCTTCAGATTCTGTAAGAAGCGCGTCAAATAACAGCTAAAGATCCGTGGAAGGATACGACAACAGCACCGGTGCTTTGTGTCACTGATAACGTTACCCAAGATGCAGCAAATTTTTGACATTACATGGTACTACTTGTCATTGTTGCACGTTGTTGACCGTTTCAATTCAAAAACTGCTAAAGAACATAAGGCGTTATCTTCAGATCTCTTCTTTTGTCAAACCCACAGTGCTAAACTCAAAGGGAATCAGAGAGCTGCTGAAACTGACAAATATTCATATTAAAGATGCCGTATCAGAGACTCTCCGATTTTTAATGGACCTAAGAGATTTAAAAAAATGATTGTCTTTGAAGTCCAGAAGTGCCTCATTAGATATAATTAGACTTCTTGACAAGTGCTGTGTATAAGTTTCCCGTCAAGTGAGGCCATCGTACAGCTCCTCCTCGCCTGATCTTTACGCAGTGGGGGAATCGTGCTTGGAGTTATGAATGAATATAGTTAACTGAAAGTCCTCGCAAGTTCAGACATGTGTGTGTGTGTTGGGACAAAGGCTCTCTGTTCGCATGTCAGCGGCACTGTGGGAATGCCAGGAGATTCCTCAGAGGACAGAAAAGACACTTATCCCTGCCAGGATCTTCCACTTGCTTACTTTTTGCAAAGAATAACTGAGGAAGGTAAAAAAAAAAAAAAAAAAGTGTTTACTTTGTCATCACTGCAATAATGTTAACTTAATAATCTTAAAATGCAGAATCCAAAGATCAGACTCATTGATAACGCTGAAAATGTGCATGTGTGCAAAACCTAGGAACTGAGAAAAACAAATCTATATAAGGAAAGTGGAGAGATCCCTCCACCAGGACAGACAGACGTCCAGCAGATGTCAAGCAGCACAGCCGATGTACTTTACAATTACCAGCTCTGGCAGCTCTCAGACTAAACCATCTTCAGCTGTGTGCTACCACTCGAACGTCTCTGCTAAAGCAGTAACGATGCTTCAGTTTTTATTAACCAAAACAAAAAACATACTTCAGAGAAAAGCTAAAGTATGTTTGATCAAACAAATGGATTTGAGATCATCCAAAAATCTGTCAGACTTTAAGTAACTGTGTTGTTCGCATGTTACATGTAGTCTTTTCTATAATTTGAAATTCAAAGCTCCAGGTCTGGAACAGCAAACATAGCGGGGCAGTGTGCGGCTGCCAGAAATAAAGGTGGAGGATGAGAGGCAAGAATCCAGATAATGTAAGAAGAGGCTCTGCCGAACCACGCACAGAGAGAAAATAGGACAGTACAACATTTACAATGTGTGACTCAGGAGCAGACAGCAAAGACGGTGGGGAAGTACGCAATATGTAACATTCTGGAGACATGTAAGAAGTCACTGTTTCTCTCTTTTGTGTTTTAAACAGCGAGATAAAAGGACTTCTTGAAACCAAACTTGGCGAGCACTTCATCATACAGACTACCGACTTCAAGTGCAGTTGCCCTACACTCCTAAATTTGCAATGCATATTGCAGTACCTAAAAATAATTACACTTCTAACAATACTGCTAAAACTGGTAACAGCTGTCAGTTTTCAAAGAAAGAAAAAACAATTTACACCGATCAGACAAAACATTACAAGCAAAGACAGGTGAAGTGAATCACAGTGGTTATCTCTTTACCATGGCACCTGTTGGTGGGTGGGATACTTTAGGGAACAAGTGAATATTTTTTCCTCAAAGTTGAGTGTTAGAAGAAAAATGGACAAGGATTTGAGTGAGTTTGAGAAGGACTAAATTGTGATGGCTAGATGACTGGGTCAGCATCTCCAAAACTGCAGCTCTTATGGTGTGTTCTCAGTCTTCAGGAGTTAGTATCCATCAAAAGTGGTCCAAGAAAGAAACAGTGGTGGATGGATGTATGACCGGAAGGTCGGCCCATGTGGTCTAATCCAAGACACAAAAGTTAATGTTCGTTCTGAGAAACACCTGGCACCAGGATTCAGTATGTGAAGAAGGCAAGCTGGCAAGCTGGCAGAGGCAGTGTGATGCTTTGGACAATGTTCTGCTGGGAAACCTTGGGTCCTGCCATCCATAAGGATGTTACTTTCACATGTACCACCTACCTAAGCATTGCTGCAGAGCATCTACAGCCTTTTATGGAAACAATATTCCCCGATGGCTTCTTTCAGCAGGATACTGCACTCTGCCACAAAGCAAAAATGGTTCAGGAATGGTTTGAGAAGCACAACAATGAGTTTAAGGTGTTTACTTGGCCTCCAAATTCCCCAGATCTCAGTCCCATTGGTGATCTGTGGGATGTGCTGGACAAAACTATACGATCCATGGAGGCTAACCTCAAAACTTACAGGACAACAGGATCTGTTATTAACATCTTGGTGCAGATACCACTGCTCGCCTTCAGGGCTACTTTGGCAGAAAAAAAAAAAAAAGGACCCACACAATTTTATGTCTTATTGGTGTATACTCTATTTTTAAAAGAAAGGAATAATGAGTAACGGTTTCATTTCCACTAAAATACTCCAAATGATGGTTCTCCTTTGTATGATAAGAATCATATTCTATAATTAGGGTATTGTAGAATACGCTAATCTACCTTTCTTACAATGTAACTATTATGGACGAATGCAGAATATTACAGTATCCCAAGGGAAAAAACAACATGCCTGGGAAAACACAGTGTACGTAGTTTCTTTAATTCACGCCAAAACCCCAGGACCATGGAGAAAATTTTGGACATGTAACCCTGGCTGTGCAAATTAAACAAAAACTCAGAAAGTTTCCTTTAGGTTATTCTTGTTTTTTGAAAAAGAATTTACATGAAACGGTAGTTTCATTAAAAACAAACAAACAAACAAACAAACAAACAAAAAAAAAACAATTTTGTCACATATGCTAAGCAGACTACAGAATCCTGAGACTCTAATCTGAATTCCTGCACAACAATCATTTGCACTGTTGTTTGT
This sequence comes from Diplotaxodon limnothrissa, assembly GCF_057381915.1. Lineage (NCBI taxonomy): Eukaryota > Metazoa > Chordata > Actinopteri > Cichliformes > Cichlidae > Diplotaxodon > Diplotaxodon limnothrissa. The sequence goes on from NC_140596.1 coordinate 37,064,684, forward strand.
GTTTTTCCATATGTAAATATTTGTATTTATTGGTCCTGTCTGCAGCACTGAGGTGCAAGTTCCATTCCACTAGCAACTAATCTGTGTGTGTGTGTATGTGTGTGTGTGTGTGTGTGTGTGTGTGTGTGTGTGTGTTCGACATTCCTAACCCCACTCAGCTTTCAGTCACAAAATGAGGCTTTCACTGGAACCCTGCTTAATATTCAGTCCGTCCCCTAAAACACACAGAGTCATGTTTCCATCTCCTCGGGAATTCAATGCAAATCACTACAATGTCCTTTAACAACCCCTAAAAGAATCATTTCCTCAACTTTAAATGGAGTCCTCAAACTCAAAGTTAATGATTTACAATATTTACATAATGAGTATTTAACCAAACTGAGGTCAAGTCCTGTTGAATGTGACCGTTTCAACAGATTTACGTTCCGACAGCACGGATAACGCACACACAGATGTAGATGACTGCACAGAAAAAAACAAAGCAAAACAAAATAATTCATGCGCGACAGGGTGAACAGAGTTTGTGTTTTCACACCTCAAACTGGGGCCAGTTCATGCTCATGCCCGGTCCGTGGGTGTTCCTCCACCATCTGAGGTCTTCAGTTTCGTTGGCTGCACGAATGGTCTGGCCCAGGTCCTGGTACAAGGCTTTGAAGCTAATGGACAGAAAGGGAGTGAATAATCACATTGATTGACACTCTGTCATCAATCTGCAGACCATCTTTCATCTGACTTTGCAACCTGTAACGCATGCTTAGGGACGCTTGTCATTAACCCTGCTTCATGCTGCACAGGTACAGGGCAACGAAATGCAGTTTGCATCAAAGCACTTCTGGATGGATGCAAACTGCATTTCGTTGCCCTGTACCTGTGCATGTGCAATGACAATAAAGTTGAATTCTATTCATCAGGAAAAGACAGGTTTCCAAGTTGGGGATCTTCTAAAGTCATAAAAGATTACTTATTGAAGCAGGAAGCAGTTGTCAAAGAAAACAACAGACTGTACTTGCTGGTTGAACATGGAGAGAATTAAAATCGACACAGTGCATTTTGAATTTACAGTAGCAGGTTCCTGATAGGTCCTGTTTACTCACAGGGCTGGGCATCGAGAACCCTAGAGCCGTCATTTAAAGGTGGGATTTGAGATAAGACACGCTGCATACTTTCTAATCAGCTTCATCAGCACTGAGCTGGTTTGTATACACTCAGATATAACATGAAGAAAAAAAAAAAAACAACAACAACAACATCTCTTCATCTACATCCAATCTTCCAAAGGAACAGCTGGTAAGAGGGCAGCTTTCCCCCCCCCCCGACACACTCTCAAAGTGTTTTTTAATTTTTATTTTTTTTTAAAGGATCTCAAACTTATCACAGAGATGGAACATGGTTTTTTTGGGGGATTTTCTTTCCACTCTCTGTAATATGTGCCAGGACGAACCATCTAGTGAACACACATTTTGCACCAGTAGTTGAATATTATCCCACCATGTTTAAAGCCTTACTGACTAGTGTCACATGGAGGAGGTGGGTGAAAAAGTATTCCCATTGGTCCTTTATAAATTAACTCATCATCCAACGTGGTCTGCAGCCTCTAACTGACATAACACTAAAGGCTTAAACGAAAGCATACTGTAAAGGCTGTGAGTTATATGATATTATACAATTTCATATTTATTGTAGCTGCAGGAAACATGCTCACTGTGGGACTAAAGAAACACGTGTTCAGGCTTTTTATTTGATCATTCCGACTCCTCAAATCTTTCTTAAGTAATGTTTTATATACACATATATATCAGTGCTCTGGAATAAATACATGGATACCAGAGGAAGTCTCTCAGAGTTAAAAAAAAAATACGTTCACACAGTGAGAAACTGCTCTTCAAAAGAGCAGTTTCTTCAAGGGTTAATTTGCTCAATATTTGGACAGAGTTGGCTGGACTTTGCCATGGTAACCATTATTGGTAAAGTTGCTTGTTTAAATAAAATATGAGGTCAACAGTTAATGGACAACAGCAAGAGTTTTCCATTAACCCCTGTGTACATACGCACATGTTCAGACCGACATCCGTGCCTTCGCAGCTCTGCATGCCTTCGCTGTGAGTCATGGATCGCTTGATTCGTGATCCACGTAATTTTGGATAAATAAATACAAGCATGTGGATTTTTCCTTACCTGTCTTTGGAGGATAGGTCAAGGTGTGTATGGATGTCGAGCAGGACATCTTTAAAGAAACACAGCCTCTTGCGCTCAGCCTCCTGAGTTAAGTCGAACACCTGCTCCATGTCCTCCATGTAGCGGGGGTTACAGCGGTTCAGCTCCTCCAAGGCCTTGGAGTAGCGCTCCTTTACCTGCCGTAAACACACACACACTGAGCTACTGCGTACACTTCATGGTCTTACTCAGGTGCATGTGCCTTGCATGCTTCGAGTATATGTGCAAGACTGTCTGTTCCAAAGAGCAGAATAAAAACCTTTGGAAAGCAGCTATAAAGCTCGTTGTAGTTTTATTCTATTTTAATAATGAGACATTTCAAGCTTTATTCAGAATTGCATTTTTTGTTCAATCATTTAAGTGAATTTATTTTATCTAACATTATTTTATTTATGGATTTAAATCAGCTTCCAGTGTAGTTCAGATGAATTAAAATCCTAAAGCAAACTACAAGAACAACTGAACAGGGTGTTTACCTCTCCTGTAATAAAAAAAATATTCAAAGTGACAAAAGAACTCAACTTTTCCATATTTCCGGATTTATCTAAGAGACTTTGAATAATACTTAATGTCAAGAGTGCAAGAGTGACCAACTGAATTCTGGGAGTTTCTTTTTATTATGCACACAGTATGAACAGCTCTCCATCATTAGTAAGTATTATTTACACTGATAACATGCTGTTGACTAGAACCCACCATAATAAGACTGTCTTCTTCTTCTGTGAACTCTTGTAAGAACCCACTGAATAAAATGTTTAAATATCTTAATGATTACATAAAGTGTGCAGTGATTAAACACAGCAGATACCAACACGGGGCGCTGAGACTGGTTGAGACAAGTGATTGAAGACTGAAGGCTTTTTTGGATGTATTTTTCTTCAAGCTGTGAATGAGTAATGATATTGGATTTCATTTCCTTGTTGAGATCAACATTGCTCAAGAGGTCCTTGGCTGCCTGACAACGCTGTGCGTACTAAATGAACACGTCTCAGGATTTCCTTCGTTTTTTTGTTGTTTGGTTGATCATTTCCCTCTCCGGGTCCTGGAGCTACTCCTCAACCGTTGGGTTTGTTACAAGTGGAAAGTCGAGGAGACAAGTCCGATCATGTTTCAAAGTTAAAAAACATACACAGGTATGTTTTTCTGGAGTCAGACACACCCAGACTGGTACAAGAGGAGCTATGTATGGGACTCTGTTTATATGTACGTGTTCACGTGTGTGTGCATCGTACTTTCTCGGTGTCCTGGTTGCAGCGCTCCACCCGGGTTGTGTACTTGCGAACTTCCTCTTGTGACTTGGTCGGGTCAGCCTTGGCGTGCGCCTCCCTGTTAGCCGCCGTCCACTCCTCTTTCCTGGCCTGATGGTAACTCTTCTTAGTTGACTCCACCTGGACACACGCACGTGTTAAACACTTGCTATAAACTCAGTAAAGACTAAACTTCAATTTTTTCCAAAAATGTACCCGTCTCTCCTCATTGACACATCAGATGTAATATCAGACTCACTCACATCCATCCAACAACTGTGATAATATTACCTCAAATACAATCACCTATGACGTAATAGCTGCATTCAACCACTGTGTTATCTTATACGACAATCTTATAAAAGGAAAAAGAAGGAGGGAAGTTTATTCACCGACACTATAGTCAAAAGAAGCACTTACTTTGCCATTTCGCATTTAAGTCCAATTATGTCACTTTTTGTTGAGGAATTGCTAAATTCCAGTCTATGAGGGTCTGCAGTAGTCCCAAACTTATAGTGGACTGATTCCACTATTTTATCTCGGTCCTGATGCACAATGGTCACTGTGAAGATGGCAAGTGGCTGTGAGATCCACGTTTTTCATGCAAATATTTTAACAAGACTACAAGTCACACTGTCACAATAATTGTGTCTGCGCCACAGTCTCCAGTTTTCCATAGTGTGACTGTAGCATAAAGCAACTTCATGTGTGACATTTGCTAAGAGGATGTGTAGACAGTTGCTGGCTTTTGTTTTTATTAAAAGAAACCTTTCAACGACAACTTTGTAGACACTGGCCATTTGCAAGTATTCACTACAGTCACGTCATCTCCATTAAATCCCATTAGTGTGTACTGCAGCCACTCACTGATGCAGACTGCCCTACAGACCAACGTCAGAAAATCTACTGAGGCCACCCTCACCTCCTTCAGCTTACGGACCCAGGGCTTCTGAGCTTTGCGGAAGCCATCATCCGCGTCCTTCGTCTCTCTGAAACCTCCCATCATTTGCTTGTGGAAGGCCTCTTTTTGCCAGCTGCGTACTTTCTCGCTGTCCTCACCCGCCAGCTGCTCCCGCAGCTCCATGTGCAGCTCGCTGAGTCGGTCAGCCGCTTGCATGAAGGCATGCCAAGCCTTCTCCAGTGTACCATACTGGGGCCCTAAATAAACGTGAGAAAGCGCCCCTTCAGGTTATCACTAAATAAAAATCACTCGTCCCCATTTGTCTACATGTTTACAAAATTAATTGTAGGTCAGTGTTGTGAAACTTCGCCTGTGGATATTTTGATGGGGATTTCCATAAACATCGTGAGCTTTGCTACCAAATTAAAGATGGATGACTTAATTTATTAGATGATGAACAAAATATTAACTTGTAAAAAATTTAGCCAGCTAAATTATCATCTTGGTCATATTTAAATAGAAATCCCAAACATATCCCATTTATATCATAAATGTCACATTTGCAATTCCTGTGTTTGTTTGTTTTTTTTTTTTTTATATATATATATATATATATATATATATATATATATATATATATATATATATATATATATATATATATATATATCATAGCAGCTGGATAGCGTAGTGGTTAGACTACACGCCTTTGGAACAGAGGATCGCAAGTTCGATTCCTGCCTGGGGCGTCTGTATCCAGTAAGGGTCCTAAGGCTAGACCCCCTATGCTAAGCAAGCCTACCGCAGACATGAGCGAGACAGATAAATATGAAGGCATGCCGGCTCGGACGTCGCCCGGATCAACAAGGTCCGCGTCAGGTGTTGAGGAACCAGGGCACCCTGACGAAAAGTGGGCTACTGGAACAAGAAGGCATCGGTGGGCAAGAGACGAAAACAGGGCGTTGTTGGAATGCTACTACGCAAGTAACCCCGGCGGAAGGGGCTACATGAATAGGATGAGGGACCTATGGATTCTTCGATACCCAACATCCACAATGACGGCGAAACAACTAGTAGCTCAGTGTTCCAACATTCGAAAGAAGGGACTGCTCTCACAGCTAGAGATTGACGAGGTACAACACAAATGCTACGGCAAGGAGGAGTCAGGACGCCAGGTCAGGGGGGAGATATCATCACCCCCACCCGAGATTGGGTACATAGCCCCAAGTGTGATAGGAGAAGGATCGTTGAGTGCGAGAGGAACTGACCTGAAAAATAGGATCATGGCCAAGCTTGAAACCTGGATCCCCCGTAGCCGGTTACCAAGATTACGTGAAGTACCCTCAGAAGGTCTGCTAGATGATGTTAATGCAGCACTACGGGCAATACCTACAACCACGATTACCGACACTAACAAGCTGATCTACAATACGGCAGCAGTGATCAGTGAGATGCTTGGCTACAAGTTGAACAGCCACAAGGGGCAGTACCCTCCATGGAGAAGGAGGCTAGAGGGCAAGATCAAAGTAGCACGGAGAGAGGTTAGCCAACTAACGGAGTTGCAGAAAGGTGCGACGAATAAGGTGCCTAAGAAATACAGCAAGCTGTCCATACCTGAGGCCTTGGAAACTGCCAAGCAAAGACTCACAGCCTTGGCCAGCCGCTTGAGGAGGTACACCAGAGAGATAGAAGGCAGGAGAATAAACCAGCTGTTCTCCACAGAACCAGCAAAGGTGTACTCTCAGTGGCAAGGGAACAATAAGAGAACAGCACCACCAAGGCTGGAGACGGAGCAATACTGGAAGAGCATATGGGAGAAGGATGCAACCCATAACGGCAATGCTCAGTGGCTAGAGGATCTGAGGGCAGACCACAGCGACCTCCCTGAACAGGGTCCAGTAACCATCACAGTGGCAGATATCAAAGAAAGGGTCTCCAGTATGAAGAGTTGGACAGCACCAGGGCCCGACATGGTTCACGCCTACTGGCTGAAGAAGCTAACTGCACTCCACGAGCGTCTGGCAGCACAAATGAACCAGCTGCTAGTTAACGAGAGACACCCGGAATGGCTAACTGAAGGCCGGACGGTCCTGATCCCCAAGGACCCCAAGAAGGGACCGGTCCCCTCCAACTACCGACCAATAACCTGCCTCAGTACTACATGGAAGCTCCTGTCAGGCATCATATCGGCTAAGATGAACAGGCACATGGGTCAATACATGAGCGGGACACAGAAAGGAATTGGCAAGAATACCAGAGGCGCAAAACACCAGCTACTGGTAGACAGAACAATCAGCCGAGACTGCAAGACCAGACTGACCAACCTGTGCACTGCCTGGATTGATTACAAGAAGGCCTATGACTCAATGCCCCACAGCTGGATACTGGAATGCCTAGAATTGTACAAGATCAATGGGACCCTAAGAGCCTTCATCAGGAACTCAATGGGGATGTGGCGTACAACACTAGAGGCCAACTCCAAGCCCATAGCACAAGTCACCATCAAGTGCGGGATCTACCAAGGAGATGCTCTGTCCCCACTGCTGTTCTGCATAGGCCTGAACCCCCTCAGTGAGATCATTAACAAGACAGGCTACGGATACCGACTACGGAACGGAGCAGTTGTCAGCCACCTCCTGTACATGGATGACATCAAGCTGTATGCCAAGAGTGAACGAGACATCGATTCACTGATCCACACTACCAGGCTATACAGCAATGACATTGGAATGTCGTTCGGACTGGAGAAGTGTAGTCGGATGGTAACAAAGAGAGGGAAGGTAGTCAGAACTGAGGGGATTGAACTACCAGAAGGCAACATTGCAGACATAGAGGACAGTTACAAGTACTTGGGGATCCCGCAGGCGAATGGGAACCATGAAGAGGCCGCTAGAAAAGCTGCAACCACCAAGTACCTGCAGAGGGTCAGGCAAGTCCTGAGGAGTCAGCTGAATGGTAAGAACAAGATCCGGGCCATCAACACGTACGCCCTGCCCGTGATCAGGTACCCTGCTGGGGTAATAGGCTGGCCAAAGGAGGAGATAGAAGCCACTGACATAAAGACAAGAAAGCTCCTTACCATGCATGGAGGGTTTCACCCCAAGTCCAGCACCCTGAGGCTGTACGCTAAGCGGAAGGAAGGGGGCCGGGGACTGGTGAGTGTCAGCACCACAGTCCAGGATGAGACAACGAACATCCAAGAATACATTGGGAAGATGGCCCCAACTGACCGAGTGCTCAGTGAATACCTCAGGCAGCAGAAACCCAAGAAAGAGGAGGGAGACGAGGAACCATCATGGAAGGACAGGCCCCTGCACGGTATGTACCACCGGCAGATAGAGGAGGTGGCTGATATCCAGAAATCCTACCAGTGGCTGGACAAAGCTGGACTGAAAGACAGCACAGAGGCACTAATCATGGCAGCACAAGAACAAGCTCTGAGCACAAGATCCATAGAGGCTGGGGTCTATCACACCAGGCAAGACCCCAGGTGCAGGCTGTGTAAAGATGCCCCAGAGACAATCCAGCACATAACAGCAGGGTGCAAGATGCTAGCAGGCAAGGCATACATGGAACGCCATAACCAAGTGGCCGGCATAGTGTACAGGAACATCTGTGCCGAGTATAACCTGGAAGTCCCGAGGTCAAAATGGGAGATGCCCCCAAGGGTGGTGGAGAATGACCGAGCTAAGATCCTGTGGGACTTCCAGATACAGACGGACAAAATGGTGGTGGCTAACCAACCGGACATAGTGGTGGTAGACAAACAGAAGAAGACGGCCGTAGTGATCGATGTAGCGGTTCCGAATGACAGCAACATCAGGAAGAAGGAACACGAGAAGCTGGAGAAATACCAAGGGCTCAGAGAAGAGCTCGAGAGGATGTGGAGGGTGAAGGTAACGGTGGTCCCCGTGGTAATCGGAGCACTAGGTGCGGTGACTCCCAAGCTAGGCGAGTGGCTCCAGCAGATCCCGGGAACAACATCGGAGATCTCTGTCCAGAAGAGCGCAGTCCTGGGAACAGCTAAGATACTGCGCAGGACCCTCAAGCTCCCAGGCCTCTGGTAGAGGACCCGAGCTTGAAGGATAAACCGCCCGCAGGGGCGTGCTGGGTGTTTTTTTATATATATATATATATATATATATATATATATATATATATATATTTATTAGGGGTGCAACGATATTCGTATCGATATTGAACCGTTCGATACAGTGCTTTCGGTTCGGTACGCATATGTATCGAACAATACAACATTTGTAATTTATTTTATCAATTTTCCTTCTGACGATGCTGTCTGTGTGGAGCGCTCAGTGAATCTGTGTTCGACTACTCCGCCTAGGCTGCACTGTCGAGCGCAGATCCACTGAGCGCTCCACACAGACAGCATAGTCAGAAGGAAGAGCACAGGGCAAGCTAGCGAGACAGAAGTTAAGCTCTCCTTGCAACATGGACCTCCCCCACCCTCATTCAGATCTGGCGTTTGGAATTATTTTGGTTTTCATGTGACGTATGACCCTGAAGGTAAGCGAGTCATGGACTAAAGTAAAACAGTATGTTGGATGTGCCATGCAATGCTCAATTACATTGGTGTGAACTAGTGTGTTAGCGCAGTTAGCTCGTTAACGTGTTGGCCATCTAGCCCCATGCACGGAGCGATCGGCGGTAGCTCGTTAACGGAGATTTGCCGTGTTGTGGCGTTAAGGTCATTTCAACGAGATTAACCTGAAAGCACTAGTGGGAACACAACGAATATGACTGCACATTTACACCGACATCATCCTAGTGCAAAGACAAAAACAACAAGCATGCTACTAACTTGAGTCATTTAGACAGCTGTTAGCACATGATTCTCCTTATGCTGCTGAGAATATAGCCCAGAAGAAGCGGATAGTATAGCTTTTATTTTGGAAAGAGCCATTTCTCTGTAATAAACTCTCTTTTCCAAAGATGAGTGATTCCTCAATCAGATACAGGGCTTGCAATATCGCTAGCCCGACGTCCCGGAGCTAGCGATTTTTTCAGTCGGGCTACCAAAATCTATCTCTTCCCTGCCCGTCGGGCTATTGTAGGAAAAATATATGTCAATGCTTTTGCATTCTTTCAGAAATGTAGCTGGGTAATTATGTCATTGGCATCGGTGAGCCACTGTCAATATGTGACATATTGAAGTCGCGTTTGAATTTGCGCTTGTTTTTTTGCTTTCACTTTGCAATCGTGCGAACTGTGTATAGAGAGCGACAGCACTGATCTGTGAGTGATGATAATTTGTGCACCAATTCCTCTGACATAGTCTTATTAATCGTTAGCTTACTGTGCAAACATGACAAGTGAAATCTCCCGCAGCAAGCTTAAACATGTGAGAGGTTGATCGCGCAGAGAATCGCTGAGCTTATGTGAGTGCGTGTGTAAAAGCATTTCAGTTCTGCTGAGCCAAATAAGACAGGTCAGGGTGAAGAAGTGACAGCCAAATAAAAGCTTACCACAAAACGGAGAAGTTATGACAAATCAGACTATAAGGCAAAAAGAAAGTGCAGCTTTATGGTTTCATGGACAAAATAATTTCTGTGGCTGCAATATGACGAGCTATATAACCAGGGCTGCACATAAGTGGTCCGCAGGTGCGCATTCGCTGTCAAAATAAAAAACGCGCACAAGGGTTAGGGTTAGGGTTAAATTTAAAAACTGTACTTTTGAGTTAAAATATATATTTATAATTTTAATAAATGACAAATTAAAAATGCATGAACATTTTTTTTGTATCGAAAAAATATCGAACCGTGACACCAAAGTATCGAACCGAACCGTGAATTTTGTGTATCGTTGCACCCCATATATATATATATATATATATATATATATATATATATATATATATATATATATATATATATATATATATATATATATATATATATATATATATATATATATATATATATATCTCGTCATAATTTCTATCCAAATGTGGTGACGTCTGATGGAAACTAACTGGTGGCTATATCCACTCTTTTATAAAAAGCTAGCATTTAAACTAACCTTTCTCCACAACAACCCTCCACCTCTTGGCCCAGTCACTCAGCTGAAGAGCGTAGTGCTTTTCTATCTTGGCTCTCTCCTGGAAGCAGGTGACTAGCTCATTGCACAGCCTGTGGCCATCGTCAATCCGCTTTACCGTCCTTTTGTAGTTCCCCGGCTGCAGAGACACACCAACGAACCAAACAGGAGCGAGGAAATAGAACAGCGTCAGTCACTCCCTGAGTTCTATTCATGTCATCGTTGTATCTAGACATTAGCAACAACAGTTTGGACTGAAGCATATTTGGTGGATAAATGATATAGAGATGATCGAAACTGAGATTAAAAAACAAAAAAGGGGAGACAAAAGGTAATACAGCCACTGGAGATGAGAGTGTGTATTTTTCCCAACATGGAAGGCTGTGAAGAAGTCAGTCTTCGGTCTTTAGATAAAAGCATGTAATGAGACCCGGCTGACTGACACACTGACTTATCTGGCTGCTTCGGCCTCTTAGTTATTCTGCATTCAGGTGCTGTTGATCAGCTAAATAGACATGTTCATGTGCTGAACACATTGAGCCAGGTGTTGATCCTTTCACAGGCTAGAGTTGGTGGTGTTAAATCGCAGTGATTTGGAAAACATTTAAACAGTGAAAAACATGAAAGGTTGAAAATTTAAAAAAAAATTCAAAAAAGATGTTTTTTTAATTAGAATTTTCAAAAAAGTTGAAAGACGGGCCAGAAAAGACTGGTAAAGTTGCGTAACCCCAATAAGAAAAAAAGCAACTTGTTGGAAAGCTCACAACTTGTTAGGTTAATTAGTAGCATGAGTGGGTAGAAACCTGTGTCTGCAGGCTGAAACACTGCAGCTATAATAAGACTCAGACTATAAAAAGTTAAGTGTTGTTTTAAGTTTTGTAGAGCGGCTGATGTACGACAGCAATTAAAGTGTTACTACTGTACCTCCCAGAAGCTCTCAGAGCTCCCCAGCTCACTTAGGTCTCCATTAGAAGACATCTTGGGGTCGGCCCCACAGCACAGAATGATGGCGGCTACAGAAGAAACTGAGGAGGAGAAAAACCCGAAAGAAGCATGAAAGAGAGAAAAAAAAAATGTAAATTAAATTTTAACAGGTTCACTGACATGATCTTGTTTGATTCCAAGTACATCTATGCACTTCAACTTTCTACTCCAAATTAAAAAGCCCTAACTGGAAAAAGCCTGGTTAACCAGAGTAACAGCGGCCGACACTTAATTTAAAAACAATGAAACTTTAAAACATAATTTTTAAGGAATGAGTCTACCTGCTCTATGAATACGTCACAGCTCATTTCATCTCTCTGTATATTTATTCTCGAGCACCAGTTGGTTTGTTTGCCTAGTGACGCTTTCTGGGAAATCCACAGCTCAGCCCTCATCTTGGACTTGTGACAAGATACGGCTGTTTCACACTGAGACTCTGATAAACACTGATGTCCTGGAGACGGTGTTTCACCCTGACATAATCATACACTTCACTACAAGCATAAATCAAGTACACACCATCATTATCCCCAGACCAAAAGCCTAATAGAGGAAGCAAAATGACCTTTTTTGCTTACTTGAGGTCACCTTTGAAAACAGCTGCGTAAAATAATTTTTAAAAATGTTTTAAAGCTGCAGGTGTTATCATGGACAGGAAACAGGAAAAATAACTTAAGCAAACACTGAAGAGATGTTAAGAGCTTGAAGTCCTACAGTTACATGACAAATGGGACAAACTGCACCTCCTAACTTATAATCATGTAATATGATCGAAAGGTCAACAAGCGCAGTCCAAGGCTGCATGCTTTCACCTGTCTGAAAATTCATGCAGGAAGTGAATCTCTGGATCCAGATTAACTTGCGATATTTTCTCGAGAACATCACAACCAGGTTTCCCCATTTTTTTCTTATGTCATATTCATATTAATTTGTCAAAATATGATGTGAAATTTAAATTTTATTAAATAATCCTGCTGACACGGACACATTTAGACAACCTCCTTGTCAAGAGGATCGGTACGGAAGAGGATTGGGGCCACTGGGGGAAAAAAAAAAAAAAAAAGAATTCTGACTTTAATCTCAGAATTCTGAGATTAAAGTCAGAATTCTGAGAAAAGTCAGAACTCTTTTTTTATTTTATTTCCAGTGGCCCTAATCCTCTTCGGTAGATCAGGAACATTTGTGGCCATTCAGGATTTCCTTAGAAGATGTTTCTTAAAAAGACGCGTCTCCTCTTTTTCTGGGGTTATCAAACCCAGTAGTCTCCAGTCTTATTGCTCCACTGTAAGCAGCTCTACAGTTTCAGCTTCTGGCAAACTGCAGCTCCCCATCAGCTGACACAGAAAGCCAAAGAGTCCTCACTGCTCTCTGACCTCAGGGCTGCTCTGCTCAGTTTGTTTTTTTGCACAGAGCTGGATGGTGTGCGTCCTACAAATGCCGATACCCTGTCGTGCGCAGTCGGTCCACTCCTCTTTATACACAATGGACTTCTTTCAGATGACAGGAAGCACAACATTTGTACAAAAATCAAGCTAATAAGAAAGGAAAAAATAAATAACTTGGTGAGTTGACATCTATATTTGTTTGGAGGACTGAGTACTGTAGTTTCAACCTGCAGATGAGTTGACTCGTGTGACACCAGTGGCAGGAACGCACATGATACCAACTATGTGCATCTATGGCCCATCCCAATGCACAGAAAACACAAACAGGGACACTAATTAACAGACTGTTGCTTTGTGTATTCTCACTACAAACAATCCCTTTTTGTGAAATACTTTCTTAAAAGCAAAGCACGATGCACAACTGTGCAAAACCAAAGAGCAAACCTGCATTTTAAATTCAGCTGCAACTGAACTCGAGGGGATTCATTTTTTACATTTTGTAGCTCTGCAGGAACTCTACCAACAGTTTACTGTGACCTGGCTTTCCCATACATCCACTTCCTCCGTGTTATCCTCCAATTGGACAAAACCCTTTGTCAAGGCCAGGTGGTTTCCTGTTGCAGATACAACAACTTGTCAAACACACCATTACTCGAGGCCTAGCGGCTCACTTAACCTCAACACAAACTCAAATCTCACCTCTTGCTAAAAGCTAAAAGATTCGTGTGCCACATTTTGGTCTGCAAGCAGCTAATGCCAATGTAATAACTGATACACAAAACATACATAACCTTTCAAACGGTCAGACCAGTCCAAAGAGTTTAGACCATACCCATCTTTACAAACATTATAAACAAAAACAAACTCTATGCATTAAAAATGAGAAGGAGCATGGCATGAGGGGTTCAAAGTGGAGAGGCCCTTTACCACACTACTTGCAGCACCCATTACCCAGGGCTTGTGGGTCAGACCACAGACATCTTCAAATTTAAATTCCATCTGGATCTACAAAACACTAAGCAGCAATCTCTGGGGTACAAGCCTCCGTGGACAGTTTCCTCAGGGTGTTTTAACTGGCAGGTGGACACCTGCAGGAGTCAACTGCTTAGTTTACGAATCAGAATGAGTGCACTGGACCTCCCCACCCTGTCTGTGGTGTTTTTAATGGAAGGATCTAACACAGAACGTGACTTGCATGTTGCAGTCAGAGTTTGTGGATACAACTTGTTGCTCGATCTGATATTGCCATGTTGGTGCCATTCCTGGATCAACAACACTAATATTAGTCCAGACTCAACAATGCAAGTGACCAGTCACACTAGTGATGTCACAGTTTTGCGATGTGGAAACATCATCCCATGACACATCAAAAAATAACCCTAACTATAGCCCTATAACCATAACCACAATCATAACCCAAACCCTGATCCTAAACCCCCTAAGTTCTGTAAGTTGCATCTTGCAACTATAGCATGTTGGAGTTATCTGTACACCTGGAGTGGCCACGGATTACAAAACACCTTCTCTGGTAGTTCCCACTGCAATAGAAAAGTATGAACTCAAAGAGCTTTATTGTCAAATAAAATATTGTATTTTGACACTTAAATTAAAGTTTTCGTACAATGCAGCTGAATGACATGTTGGTGTTAAAGTTAGAAATAAACACAAAGAGATCAGTTGTAAGACACAACAATGGGGAGATGTAGATGAAGAGAAAGGGCTGCCAATAATGAAGCCTGATTTCAATAAATAACTGCCTCTTTTCTAAAGACAAGTAAAATAACTATATAAATGAACTGTAACTAGTTTAAAGAGATTTTTCCCTAAACCGTTTACTATGTGCATCATTTTCTAGAAGTTTGATCACTGTTTGAATATTTTCTCTGTGAGACCATGCTCTACAAGTTCGACTTGACAAGACTGAGAGGTTCCGGATTATTTTTCCTCCTTCCTGAGTCTCACATTGTTCACTCTCACCGTAAATAACTCCCAATGTGTCAGTGCTGGGAGCAGACCAGTGCTAAATCAGGTGCAGAGTACAACAGTAGCCTTGGTGAGATCTGCAGGGAACAATGTGGGAGTGAACATAAATTAGCTTTGCAGTTATGCAACAACGGAGTAGCAAGCCTTCACTTAGGGCAGATATCTGAGTTAACCGTGAATAAAAAGGACATAGCTCTCATATGTAATTGTAGGTGTGTCCGACTGTGTGTAGGGGGTGTGGTGTGTCTGAGGAGAGTGACGTTCCAGATTAACCAAAAGCTGATGATCCAAAAACACACCGTAACACCACACCTCCCACACATTTAATCCACATCAGGCAGTGAGTGAAATCAACAAAAGGATAACCGTGTATATGAGTGTCACTGCTGAGTGTTAAGTATTTCAATAACAGCAGAGGCATCTGCCACCAGCGTGCTGGGACATGAGGCACTATGTGAAAATGGACTTGGCCCTGGATTGCCAATTACTGCTTCTTTGGAAGTTCAACAGAGGCTTAACCAAAACAGCTTTATGATGGAGGGCATGACAACATGACAGTAGTCAATATTGTAGAGCCTCAAAATGGTTGTAGAGCTTGGAAAATTTTGGTGGGAGGACTGAAGAGGTTATTTCACATGTTTACAGGTTGACACCAGAATTTGTGCAACATGCTCAGCAGATAGTTGGTAGAGATGAGGAGCATTTTGAAATACATTTTAGTCCAAAAAGTTACAACATTCATGTGGTCTAAAGAGAACTGCTTTTAGGTAGGGGAGCACAGAGCAGCCTGCTAATAAAGGCTTTTTATATTTTGCTTCTAGTGTTTTAATACTATGCCCAACCTTGTATCATCCAACAGTAAACGATGATTTGAATCAGTATTTTATTCCTAAATGAAACTTTGCCAAACTGTTAATCACATCTAACCAGTGTGTGTATTTTAAACTCAGCCCAAACTTTAAACTAGAATTAACCTAAACCATTTATGTTTCTGCTCTTTCACTTCTCTTCTTTTAACACACACACACACACACACACACACACACACACCTCTGATTACCACTGGGACCACTGTTGCCTTCACCTCCCACATCTTCTCTAGCTCTTCTTAGTTCTTGGCAGGAACAATCTTCACGTGTTCCTTCTTCCCGATGTTGCTATTACTTGGTATAGCTAAATCTATTACTATAATCCTCTTCCTCTGCTTGTCCATCACTACTATGGCTGGTTGGTTAGCCATCACCAGTTAGTCGTTGGGCATTTTTGCATAGCCTTACATGGGGTTTTGTCTGGTGTTGGCGACCCCGTCTTGTGTTCTTGTGCTGCCATGATTAGTGCTTCTGTGCTGTCTTTCAGTTCATCTTTGTTCAGCCATTAGTAGAATTTCTTGATATCTGCCACTTCTTCTATCTAGCGCTGGTAGATACCGTGCAGGGGCCTGTCCTTCCGTGACAGATCCTTGTCTTGCTCCTCCTTTCCCCCCCCCTCTGGGGTGTGTATGAATATGTGGATGTTAATCAGTTTCAGCTGCTTTGGCGACTAGGGTCAGTGTCACTACTAGTAGTGTGAGGCGATACCTAGACCCTACAGAGGTTGCAGAGGCCAACTTAGTGGCCGAACAATCACAATGGCACATCAATACATGCCATTTCTAGAAGGTTTGCTGCCAGAGTTACTCTAGGAGAGCTGGACAGAGCCATAAGGGTCTTGAACCATCAGCAGGACTGATATTTGTTCCTTTGTGCAAGGAGGAATTGGATGAGCACTGCCAGAGCTACAAAATGACCTCCAGCAGGCTACTGGTATAAATGTCTTTTGTTAAATTTCATTTCTAAAACTAAGTCAGACAGACACAGTGAGCATTGGAAGGAAGATCCCATAAAGTCTCAGGAGCGTGTCTGTGTCTGTATACAGCAGTCACACATTACCCACAACCTACATTAAAGGGATTAGACTGTTTAGTCTAAAGCAGGCAGACAGACAGACATTATTAGCTGGACACAGTAACCTGTGCTGAACATACCATTACTAGGGATTGGTACTAAGAACTTGTATTATACTGTTACTGATTCTGTAAGTCTTTGGGTAGTTGTTTACATCTGAAGCAGTGCTTGTACAACAAAGAGTCACTGTAGCTACCTGGTGTATGGAGGACATGTTTCATTTCATGAACAAAATAAACTTCAATCCATAGAGGAAAAAGATGGAAAATTCCACATACCTAACATAAGACTTTCTAAGTAATTTCCTGTGATTGGTCCATGAGGATTTAGAGAGGTCATAGATCCTGAATGATCCATGTCAGATGAGTGTGTTTGGTTTATGTGGCGAGTTCATTTGACCCCTTCATCTGGCTGTGGTTGTGTTGTTTGAGAATGTTTACTTGCTTCTGGTCACTTATCGTGAACTTGGGTTCAATCCCCTCAGTGCGAGCCAATTCACAAACACAGGGAAAACAGACCAATTCTGCTGAACTGCAAACAGTATAGTCCGACAGTGAAGAGGGTTTTTCAGAGGTTACATGAGTAGTGAGTTTGTACACCCACAAGACAACAAAATGTGTGCCATATGCTCTCAAACAAACAGATTTGTTTATGATAACTGCCAAGAACTTAGCTTCTACTCTTTCTGATAACTTGCTCAGATGACAGATTTTTTTTTGTATTGGCCAATTGAGATTTCTTGATTTCTAATACACACACACACACACACACACACACACACACACACACACACACACACACACACACACACACACACACACACACTTACTGTTACAAAAGTGGAAACCCATATTAAACATTAACCAAGTAACATGCTATGAGGTTTGTGTGTGTAGTTTCTATGAGCCAAAAGTTCACTATAATCCCCTTTTCAACTCGTGGATTGCTATCAAAGTAAAAAAAAAGACAACAACAACAAAAAAAAAAACAGTTCTGGCAGTGAGGACATAAGCACCACCCACCTGCCAGTCAAACCCTTTGTTTACAGGGTGCAGCCAATCCCAAAACTAAGGGTAAAGAGAAAGAGATACTAAAACTGTTTATTTCAGATAACGAATAAACTTTGGTGTTTTCCCAAGGCACAGTACGAGTTAAATAAGGATTATTTTGAACAGTAAATCATGCAAAGCTACTCTGGTAGAGTCTAAGAATACAATTTGGCTCTGCTTTATAATAGGGCATAATTACTTCTGGGCAGATCCAGGCGAGTTGTTCCCTCATTGAAATGTTTTGAAAGATGTCTTCCATCGCAGCTGAAAGAATGTTTTGTCAGAGTGGCCTCAGGCTCAGTTTTTCGTTTAGTTTTTCCATTAACCACCTGAAGGAATCCAATCCTTGATCTGAAACAGGGCAGCAGACCGTCAGGCCTGACCTGCACAGAACAGCAGGACTGTTGAAAGAGAGCAAAAGTGATGGGAGCCACAAAGCTGTTAAAGACTGAAACACAAGAGACATGAGTGTCACAAATGTGACAGACGAGCAATAAGATGCATCCGCAAGATGAACACTGTTCTTGATAAGCTTAGCAAATTTCAAATGTGACTTAAGACAGATGTTTTTGAACTACTCAAAACACAGAGCAGCTAGAAATAGGTTTACCACAACATCACACACAAGAACTTTTTGATGTGGTTTCTACAGCACAGCAACAAAACTCATAAAGCATGTTAGGCCGGTTTGTCAAGCATGATGAACCAAGCAGAAGTGCACATGTGAACAAAACATGGATGCAGTCAGCCAAATAAATCAATCACATATCAAATGACACCAGCAATAAAAATCTACACCTCAACTTCTCCTTGTGCTTCTGTCCTAAGGCATCCGTCTCACCACACAACTCTTAAACATCAGTCATTTTATCCTTCAATCCATTATTTAGAGAACAGGTCTGGTTCATCTTTGATTACTGACAAAATGGAGGGGAAAAAGAGAAAAAGTGCCACAAGAACAAAAAGGGTCCTACTAATAATAATAATTTTTAAAAAATTCTTAAATGTGTCCCCATTTCTGGAAAAGGTTAACTTGTGCCAGCAAGAATGAGTTTAATCTCTTAATGAATCTCTGCGACATGCCTTTCTTTCTTACTACAACTTTTAAATAACTTTTGTCAAAACTTCTCTTTATCATCTGGCTCATATACAAATGCGATGCATACTTCAAAAGCTTGAGAGCTGCTACTGCAAGCAGTAACACTACCGCTGCAAAATACAGCTGGAATTGTTGCTTGAAGGGGTGCCAGTTGCTGTTGTTTCAAGCGTCCTGTATTTCATTTGAATCACTACATTACTGCAATAAATTCATAGATGATTCACAGATGCATCACATTGTCCATTCTCAGTGTTTTTCATTTCAACAGCTTGAAATCCATTCTGGTTCTGAAACGGCGCTAAGTCAGAACTAGCTACAAACCAGCACTGAAGAACTTGCTCGATTTCCTATTTGGATTTAGTCCGTCTTGGTCTCCCCTGTCTCTTCAAGTAATCCCAGACTGACTTCACGATGCCAAGATCAGGGCAGACCATCTGTTGCTGGCCTCTTTGTACTTCATGTGGCTAAGGGGTAAGGTTGGTAGGTAGGTAGGTAGTGTATTGTTTGAAGAATTTCAGAGCAAGCCGTTATATTGTCCAACTAATATTTCAGTGTGGACCAATGCGGTGGACCAAAAGTTTGACGTTACCATCATATATGTATAAAGTAAACTTTCAGAGTGACTATATATTAAACTGATGTGATGAATACAACACTTGATTCTGACGGGGTAGAAGAAAAAATACATGGACTGGACACACAGCGGTTACAACTGACATTCAAAGCACAACAAACACAAAAAAAAGTGGCAGAAAGCACTAAAACACACATTTAATCTTTCAATTTTATCAGCTGGTACATTTAAGCTTCACTTTTTAGCACACCTCAGACTTGTAATTTAACATAAATCTATGAATAGTGAGTGATAGTTAAGTTGATTTTTTATTTTATTATATAACTATCGTAAGTGCTGCCATCCACACAGGGACTCCTCCATAATTTTTTTCATAGGGGTGGCCATATGGGGCCACTAAAAATATTGGTTGCGCCCCTGCATCCATAACTTCTTCAATCCTGTCAGTTAAATAAACACCATTTCTAAGTACCCTGATATAAATTTAGCTGAGCTCAGTGAGCTGTGAAACAGGTGACTGCAAATTGAACCCACTGATAAAAGGCCAACATGGAAGTGTGTGAACTATTTGCCTTTAGAAAGCAGGGGGCTGTCACACCGTGTGCTGCAGGAACAACAGTCAAAACCACCTGAAAAAGCCTATGGAAGAATTCAGGGTGTCCACAGCTCATGATCTGCTTATCAGTTAAATTAAAAATAAGATACCAGTGGAAACAACACTAACAGTGCCAGCACCGGGACCCTTCTTTCTGTGCTGGGTAAAACAACAGCAAATTGGTGTTGGTGGTATTAATAATAACAACTGTAACAAAAAACATTTCCCAGGGGTCACAAAGATTAGTAGCCTTGCCAGCTAATTCATCACATCCCTAGCTACAATAACTTCTGTTACAAAGCAGCTGTTTTTTTTTTTGCCTTCGTTTCTTTTAAAATCATAAACACCATTATACACTTTGATGAAAACCCAAGAAAGTAAGAAAGATTAGATATCTCTAAGCCTAGACCAGACTGCTCATTAGTTTTTCCTTAGTTTATTTAATTTTTTATACAGAGCACCTCTGTTGAGAAGCACAGCAATCAGTGACAAAAAATGGAAAAATCATCTCATCCAGTACACAATCTATTGACCTGTGAATCTAATGTGTCCCTGCTAAAGAGGTGGGTGATGGGAAGAGAGAGAGAGACAGAAGGAGATTCTGGTTGTTGGTTTTTAGAGAAGTGGGTCAGACTAGTGAGGAGGAGGGGAAAGAGCAGCTGAGGGAGGGATGAGATAGAGAGGCAGGTCCAGACCTCATAAGCCCCACTGGAAAACTCATGGCCACTAATCTGATTAATGTAAACCAACAGTTTCCCTGCAGCAGTGCCAGGGCTATATGCTCCTACACATGAAGCCTGGGGAGGCCCACGCGACCACTAGTCTGAAAGCTCGTCTGCATTCCAGCTACGTCTCAGTATGTGAGATTATGCACTGTAGGTTCACGAGGACCCGGAGGCTTTAAACCTCTAAAAAGAGGAGCACTTGGAGATTATTCTCTGGTCCAGTTCCTGCCAGCAGCTGGCTGCATATGAGAGCCTGGGAACTAGCTGTGTATCAGACCACTGCTGTGTGATTCTGAGCAAAATGAGAGACTGTTTAAAGAAAGAAAATGTTAACCATGCTCACAGTGATTACATAATAATTGCTGTTGGCAACAATAAACCACAATATGGGATACTCTGAAAGTCATCACGTTTGGCTTTAATAAACAACTATCTTTAGCTTGAAATGGCTACTGAGGACAAATCAGGAAGTCAAATATTTCTCTCCCCCCCCCAAAAAAAAGTCTGAAACAAACAAACAAAAAACTTATGGAACTTTTCTCCTTACAGTGGAAATTTACATTTGGAAAAACTAAAAGGCAAAACTGGTCCTAAAAGCAAGCCCAGACTTAAAATGATTTCCCTTTATAGCTGATTTCCACTTATGACAAGTGTGTGATGTTTGAGTATTTATACAGAGTCGCTTAAATTAAACCCTAGACTAAAGGAAGATAATGGCACGGTTGTTTTAAGTGACAGATGGGTGCCGTTTCATCATGTTTAGCTTTCAGTTTAAAACAATAGTTGTTCAGCCTGTTTTTTGCTTCACAAGTTTGTATCACAATGAAATGCAGATTTAAATTATGCTAGCTATTAGCGCTACTTAGCTGCCCAGCTAAAATTTCATGGTCATGTCAGGTTTAAAAAAAACAAAACAAAAAAAACCAAAACAAAACACAACAGCAGCCCCCCCCCCCCCCCCCCCTAAATGCTAATCTCCCTAAAACAGGACTTTTCACTTTTTAAAGACTGTTCTAGATGCTTTCTGTTCATGTCAGTACTGTTTGACTTGATAAGAAAATATCTTCTCAAGTCATTCGTGTGAAGGCATTAAAATGTACAGTTTAGCACAAAGCCTCTAAACATGAAGGAAACAAGCGGCCATGGTTGTCACTAACGTTTGGACGGTGAACGCGGGAAGTGTTCAGCGTATTTCTCTGTCAGGCTGTCAGACTGCTAAACAACTTAACAACTTCTGCTATACCAGCACACCCATGACTCCAGCAAAGAATAGCTTAAGTTTGCATGTGGCAACACTAAAGAGGCATCTCCACAAAATAGGAATCATTTAAAGAAAGGTGGGACGAGAGGTGGTTGACTCTTACGCAACTTTTAAATGTGTAGTTTAATTTTTTTGTCTTCACTCATTGAGCTGATGCGTTTCTAATGTCTTCAGACTTAAAGAGATATTGTGGAGCTTTGCAGGGCTGCAAGCAGATACCATCAACAAACTGAGTGGATTATGTGTAGGAGTCGGGTGGAAGCTACTGACAGATGAGACAGAGAGCAAGCGCAGCATGTTAAATGTTACAGGGGCACAATGGGCATGATTATGAATAGTGTATATCCAGCACACAAACCACACACTGTTCCCATACGGAGCCCAGAGCGACAGCAAAACTTACCTTATGAGAGACGAAAAAAAGAGATGGACAGATGTCCAAACAGAAGACGGCCTCCGTCTCCGCAGGTCTGAGAAACACAGAGGGGCAGGAAGATCCCACTGGGGCAGAAGCAACAGCAAAGGGAGAACACACACAGAGACAAAGAGAGAGGGGTTTGTTAGCAAAGCAGCAAGCAGTTAGTTAGCTAGGCAAGCTGCCTGTTATATCGGCCCGGTGCTGGCTGGAGGGTAGCACATTCTGGGAGTCACAGTGAAATACCACACAGAGTGTGTAGTTGAGGGTTAATGAAGCAGGTAGAGAGCAGCAGCCCCTGTAAAGGGAGGCCAGAGCAGTTAACTCATACCTCTGCCAGAGTACCAAGTTAGCAGCAGAGTGGCAAGTTGTTAAAAGACCACACCAGCGATTTTGCTTTGTTCAGACATACACTGTAAATTTCAACTTTTAAAAAAAGGTTTTTCCACCTTATAGAGACTTGAAAGCCTTTAAAAAAAAAAAAAATTTATAACCCTGTGGTTAGTTGGTAACATTAATTACTACTTTAAGGAGAAAAAAAACATACCAGCCTAACACAAGGCTCTTTTGTAGAAGATTTTTCGACAGCAGCAAGCAATCAGAAAGCAAAGAAGTCTAATTATCCAAACAAGCAGGACTAGCTCTGTTTTGTTTAGTAACTCAGGACATTTAATCTCAGTTGTTGTGACATTTGTGATACAAAAAGTTGGTTATCACATCGACAGATGGTTGCAGCGACTGACATGCAGTTACTCTCTAAACCGCTCTGTTCTTTTAATAATCAGCAGATAAATCTAAATCCACATTTAGCCACAGCTGAAGATCGCTGGCACAGAAGATTAAACCTTTGTGTCGGATTCTCATCAGCTGCCACAGTTTGTGAACCCATTCATAAAAAACACAAAACAGTGGCTCTTTTTGGGTGCTTCCCAGTATAACTAGATATGTGACCAAGTTTCACTTCTGATGACAAATGCTTTAAGAGTCAGAGCTGAGAGCCCCATCCTCACCACTAAAAGCACAAACAATGAATACAGCTGATTAATTATGAGCACAGCTTCAAATAATTCACTAATGAGAGGTGGGATAGTAGTGTGAGGGCAGATCAAGCATAACTTCCAGTGATGGTGAATCATTTTCTGCTTCCACCAACCAGTCAAACGATACTTTATGGCCACGTCTCTCCAGATATAATATTTGAATAACTTCAGTAATTACTCAGAATACAATAGCACAAATCAGACTGAAGAGGTGAAAAAAAAAAAATCTAAGATCCTCACTGCCAACTAGACTAAAAATGAATCAAATCCATCATTAGAATATCGATTGGGTCAATACTGTGATGAAACCGGGAAATCGTCATTTCTTATCTTTAATCGATAATCTTGCCCCATCAATGTGTCTGTTGTGGTTCTACCCATTAACCTAACTTTCCAGATTTACGGGAATCATGCACATACACAATTATCTGTACAACTGTAATATTCCTTGTGAGTTCAGGTGAGTTCAGCTGTAAATGTTGGTAATTTTGATGAAAAATATTAACAGCGAGGAACCTTGTTTTTGTATTATGGTTCAAGAAAGACATGAAAACCTACAGAAAACGGAAAATGCCAACTGAGAGGATACAGTTCTCACTTTAATAGGTTTTAAAGTTATGCACTGATTACAAAGATTATAGCAAGAACACCTAAAAAGTGCATGTATCCTACGCAGCACTGTATTTTAATTTTCACTTTTGTAAGAATTGCCTACTCTAGTAAGAAGTACCTGCTAGATCACAGTAGATACACTGTAAAATAACAGTATGTTGTCAAATCTAGCTGCCAGTACTGTTATTTAACAGTGTTCATCCAAACCAAAACATCCTGTAAGTAGAAACAAATAGCCACACAGTTTGATGAAAGCATAGGGGTTCTCCATCTCGGGGAGGGGTCAGCAACCTTTACTATGAAAAGAGTCATTTTTAAGAACAAACATCACCGTCAGCAATTTGTGTGCAAAATGCAATCATGCATTTTGGCCACATTTCACTTTCCCGCTCACTGACGGCAGTCCTGTACCGTCTGACAGCTGCTGCCTGCAGCCCGAGGCTCCGTGTCTAACCGACAGCAAACCATGTGACGCTTCTCTGGCAGTGAGAGGCAAGAGCAGAAAAAACGAAAGCAGATCACAGAGAGTATGGCGTTCCAGAGACTGAGTCAAAGAAAAGGACAACTCAGCCTTGTTCCCACACATACAGCTGTTCTCCCAGCTCACTTCTAACCAGACCAGAACCACATCACGGAGGCCATCCTGGTCTAAAATAGCCTCCGTGGCAGCTCCCTCCAGCTCAGCACGGAAACATAAAGCCTGCAAACGGGACGTAGGCCCTGGGAGTCTAAGCTCAATCTGTTGCATGCTGCAGGCAACACGACCGAAGATTAACCTGTTTCCCCTGCTGTTCACATTTGACTGCATGGAAGCACGCTTTCTAGAAAATTCAACCCAAGCATGAATGAATGCAGCTACAACAGGGTTTGTGAAAACAGAGCTGAAATGATAAAAGAAATCATCTATCAGCTAACAGGTTCATGCAACTTTCTTGATAAGTGATTCATCCTCCTGGTCTGCACGATAGAGCCACACGGAAATATTTCTACTGTCAACAAACTGACCTGCACTCTTTGCTTTTTGACTTTTTTGGGGGGGAGGTCATCTTTTCAAGGAGTATGTAAGAACAAGTGATCTGACAGACTGGGAGGGAGTGAACAGTCTTTGTTGACATATCTCCTGTTTCCAAGAAATTCAACTTGTTTGGCAGGAGAGAGCTTGAAGGTGGGGGAGGTTCCTATAGCCTCCAAACTTTCTTCAGAGGCTCAGAAACAACACTTCATTAAAGTCATGAAGGTAAAGCAACAAAATTTATTATGATTTTGTTGCTCCTTTCTCCACAAGTTACTTCAAATCTTAATTCTCATGCTGGCAGATCACTGACACATTTTAAAATGCCTAAATCATCTTCTTTTACTCGCATGGACTTAAGTATAAATCAGGTTCTTATACATATGATAAGCACTAGTAACCCGATTCCTGCACTCTTTTAGTGCAGGTTATGTTTACAGATGCAAATCAAAGTTTTTGGAACAGTAAATCTGACAACCATGTAACTGTTTCCCAAACTCTAATTCTCCATGCTAAGTTGACTTGAGCCACTGTATGCATATTTTTTTTCCTCATGTAAAACATTAAACATATATATTTAACTGTTTCATTGCTAAAATTCTGTTGCTTCAGTCCTGTGGTTTGTCCCTAGTATAACTGGAGGAGCGCACTACTGGCACAGTTGTAAAGCACTTTAACAATGGACAAACTGAAAGGGGAAAAAGACTGCATAACTACACCTGCCATTGTCTGCATTTCTGTTATAACACTTTGCTAAAGCTGTGCCTTGCAAGGGTCATGTGTGTTATTCATGTTTTTTTGGGCTCACTTACAGGTACTAATTAATATGAGCAACAACAACGGGCAGCAAAAGGGCAGAATTATAATAGCACAAAGTTAAAAATCTATTTAAATTACTACATGGTCTTAGCAGGTGGGGTGCTGCGTAAGTAAAGTAGAGAGTTTGGGGGGTTTTCTGCCCCCTGCTGGTCAAAAATCACCTGGTGCCGCTTTAAAGCGTAAGCTTACACATTTTGGTTGGGAATACGAAAAATGGCAAGTTTAATAGTCACTGCATGGATGTTTACATATTCATTACAGACGGTGTATTTCTGATTATACTTAGAGATAGATTAATAATAACTAAAACTAGTCTATGAAATACACCTGGAAACATTTTGGGAAGACAAAAAGCAGACAATAAAACAGCAGCACTTCTTTCCAGTTGCTTGCATTGGGCAGTTTTCCCATCGCAAAGTGTTCTGTGTTCAGGGTGTGAACATGTGCAGACAGCAGGCAGGTGAGGAGCCTTACCTATTTCTCTCCGAGCCGGAGGAACAAACCAACACCAGATCCCCCTTGAGCTGCAGCCTCTCCCCTACTCTTTCACCACCTCCTGTCACGCTAACAGTAAAAAACAAAAACAAATACTCCTTTTTTTAGGCTTCCACAAAGTGCGACATCTTGCAAGTTGTCTCTCAAGTCGTCCGTCGACCTCTTTCAGCCATTTACACTCCTCCAGCCACAGCACTGTTTCAACAAACTCCCATAATAACGGCGGGCTCGGTTCCTGCTCGGCTCGGTTAAAAAAAAAAAAGAAAAAGAAAAGTAAAGTTATAGCCTGCACGCTGAGAGAAAGGGAAAAAAATAATGATAACGCTAATTAAAAAAGGAAAAGGAGCGCGTTTGTATTCCCTGGCAGGAACCAAACGCCGTCTGTGCTGGTAGGTGTACGGACGTGTCTTCCCCCCTCCGGTGCCTGCTGGCGTTTCTGTGTAATCAGATGCTGCTCACCACAATATCCATTCATCCTATTACAGGTTAACCCTTCACTGTCTGCGGGCGGCTGCATGCTGCCCTCCAGCGCTCTCACACATCCATCGCAGACTCTCTGACCAAGGCACTGAACACATAAGCGCAAACCACGCCCAATTACAAATACAAATATTCACATTTATTTAATAAAAAACAGCTTTGAATTTAGAACATTGAAAAATAATTTTAAAATTTTATTACCGTTTACATTTTCATAAAATGACTTTTATATATACATTTTAAATTTTAAATCTCCAAACTTATACACAAATACAATGTACAATCGGAATATTACCAACAGTATATAAATATTTTGGGGATCTGTGCTGAATGGTTTACAAAACCTTCCTCCCAGGTGGAAACAGGTTTCATTATAACTTCTGGACACGCACCTGAAAACCTGCGACTCTGAAAACAGAGGATGGCTGTTACGAGAATCAGTGTGATAATGAATTTTAAACGTTGGTGTCCATTCCTGTATAGTTTTCCTTTCGACATACTGCATATTTGTGGCCCGCATTCAATTTAGATTTGACGTTTCTCATCTATTTTCTTGACAAACAGCGCCATCCTCAGGAGCAAAGCATAATCCCAACAACACAGGTGTGAACAGGTGAGACAGAATTCTTAGCAGTCAGCTCCCAAACAGCAACTGAAGTGATTTCATTGATCAAAGCGCATTTGAAAATAGACAAGCACGTTTCTCCATCAGCAAAAAAAATGATACCACTTGAAGGAACATTAAACCATGCCACAAAGTGTCATTTTGTTTTTTGTTTTTTTAAATATGACTTTAGTTTAATTCAAAAGAAAGCAATGCATTATTTTAAGGAAAAATAAACACTTGGCTGATTAAAGCTGATCTTTCAGTCGACATTTCAGCAGGTTTAAGACAGTAGGAAAGATGGCAGTCAGTGGCCTGGGACCACAAAAGTGCACATGTTGAAATAAAGCCCCATCAGAGAGGAGTCAACAGGTGAAGGCAGACTCCTCTGGATGTCCTCACTGCTCCTCTGCTAACAGCACTCTGAAGTTCTTCAGCTCCCTGACGCTTGTGGAAATCCTGCGCAGGATTCAGGAGGACACAGTTAAAATAATAAGTACAAAATAATGAAAAAAATACTCCAGTATGTTTTAACTAATATTAAACCCAGTTTCTCTGCGAATATTATATTGTAGCCTCAATTTACAGAAAATTTAGGCAAGTTTTGCACTATTTTGATTTCATGTTGAACATATTTGTTTTAACTTTTGTTTTAAATGAGTGTGAATTTCCAATAAGATCAGTACTCACTTATGTAAGTTCCTATTATAGCGATAAACTTGTTCTAAAGTGACAGACTTAGGAGTTTGATATTGATTAAACTTACTTTTGTATTTACACACAAAGTAAGCATTTAGTAACTCAAATATCAGTCTAAATTTCCTGATAGCTCAAGCACTCAGCTCAAGAAGGAATTCGCAAAGGAGATGCATAGAAGGCTTCTGAATAATAAATGGCGCATGCTTATTTATCATATCCAAAAATCATTTTCAGGTTTTAAAAGTGCTTCAGATACAATAATAAACTAACGCGCAGGCAACAAAAGCTCTCCAAGGAGCAGAGTGGGTGTGAGCTGGAACTAAGGAGATTTTTTTAAATATGGCACATGTATGACTTGATGTCCACAGCCTCTCTCTCTGACCTTCCGAAGGCATTGAACAGGGAGACGATCTCCTGCCGGCTGAGCTGGAAACTGGGTCGCTGGTTACTGGATTTGGGCAGAGCTTCAATCTGTCGCTCTGAAAACAAAATCTTCAAGGCTGTGCCTAATCCCTGGGTCTGTGACACAAGAGAGGCAGCGATCAAAACAAACAAAAAAATCAAGTTCATCTTTACAAAAGAAGCGCTACAAGCTAACGAGAGGCACTAAGAGGAAAATAACAGGTACCTGCAGTTTCCCCCACAGGCGACACTTAAAGCACCCAACACAGTCCATGATCCTGGAGATGTTGAGGAAGGCCAGTCTGATATCCTCCTGACATTCACAGAAAACTCAGGTCATTTTAAATCTTGAAAGTTACCCACACAAATTAAAACTGCAACTCCAGTCAGTATTACTGTGTGTTTGCAGCAACCCTGCGTACACAAGATCACTCCCAGCAGCTTTGTTAATGCGATAAAAGGTTTC
The DNA here is from genome assembly GCF_057381915.1 of Diplotaxodon limnothrissa. NCBI lineage: Eukaryota > Metazoa > Chordata > Actinopteri > Cichliformes > Cichlidae > Diplotaxodon > Diplotaxodon limnothrissa. The sequence goes on from NC_140596.1 coordinate 37,093,745, forward strand.
AAAGCATCGGCTTCCCCGTATCTCTGTATCTGCATTCACTCTGCAGCTAGAGCATTTTTTGATGCATCAATGTTTTTACAGCACAATTTCACGTAGAGTTCTAACTGGCGTGGCTAGAATACAACTGAATGCTTTTATGCAGTTAAACCAGAAGGTTAATTATAAATCATTTTGAATTTTATGAGCTCAAACAATCAACAATATGGGTGGGGAGCATTCTGAAAATATTAATTAACATCCCTGTGAATATGTAATCAGTTGGTGCATTACGTCCACAATATCAATAACTTAACAATAACTTCAGCAGAGTTTGAAACACTTGCTGACCTTCAGTTTGGCTGCTTCCTTTTCATCCCCAGCAAACAGAGAAGCCTCATCAAAGTGCAAAGGGAAAGATCTAGAAAAGAGGAGATGAACGTCATCAAAACATTGCATGGAAGTCCGTTTTTATTTTATTTATACAGCGCCAAATCACAACAAAAGTCGCTGCAAGGTGCTTTATATTGTAAGGTCGATCATACAATAATACTACTACTACTACTACTACTACTACTACTACTACTACTACTACTACTACTACTACTACTACTACTAATAATAATAATAATAATCTGCCGTGACCGGTTGCGGTAAAAAAAGGAAGACAGGATAAAAGACGTGCTGTGGAAGAAAGACAGAGATTAATAAAGAAAGAAGTGTGAAGTGCGAAGAAGTGACCAGAGTTAGTACAGTGTTGTATTATTTAATTTGTTTTTAGCTTTTATTGTTATTTCATTTGGACTTTTTGTTATTAATTTAGTGTAGTTTCAGTTAGTTTCAAGAGTACAATTTCTTTTTTCGGTTTAGTTTTTATTGTTTGAACTTGTTTAGTTTTTATTAGTTACAGTGATCACTAAAAAGACTAAAACTGCAAGGAGGGCATATGCCAGAGGCAAGATTTGGGGATATTGGTACAGGTGTAATAATATAAACACGCTGAACTTCTTGAAAGCAGTTGACTCACAGTTTATAATAAACACACCTATCCATGACTTATCAAGCAAGTTATAATGACATTTGTATTTCATTTTAGTTAGTTCTCAAAATCACTCCAGTTAGTTTGAATTTTTTCAAAAGTCTAGTTTTTATTTTATTATTATTTTTATTATTAGTGAACTACAACACTTTCTCACATCTAGTTGTAGTTTTCAGTTTATTTTTAGCTAACTATATTAACCTTGGCAGGGACTGTGATTAAACTGTTGGACTTTAAAAAGCATTGCTGTAAAACCACAGGTGTCATATGTCAGAATCTGTTGCCTACATTTCCCAGAGTGCAGAGTGCTAACAGAGCTCACTTCTTTCTAACACCACCCATCCACATCCACATGTTTACATTCATATCCATTTTGTGATGGTAAATGGTAAATGGCCTGCATTTGTATAGCGCTTTTCTAGTCCCTAAGGACCCCAAAGCGCTTTACACTACATTCAGTCATCCACCCAGTCACACACACATTCACACACTGGTGATGGCAAGCTACATTGTAGCCACAGCTGCCCTGGGGCGCACTGACAGACATCACTGACACTGACAGTGATGTTGTCAATAAGCTATTTGACTCGTGCCAATTTCACTCTGGAGCATGACAGCGAGGGCAAGCGTACGGCCAGAGTCACAAGGAAAACTTCAGCCACGAGAAGTACAAGGACTCTTGCAGAAGTTGATCTGACCATCAAGTTGCCCTGATCTCAGCTTCATGGGTCAAATCCACAGCAGAACTAGGGCAAGATCTTCGAGCTGCACCTTGACAACCTGAGTGTAAATCTATATCAAATCAGGCATTTCTAATTAGTGCACTTTGAGTGAAATTAACTGTTAAAAAACACAATATGGTTGATCTTTCATTTATAGAACATGAATACTAGGTATCAAGAAAAAAAGGGCATGCTGTATTATACCTTTATTCAGGGAAAGTCTAACAATGATTGGTGTGGTCTGAGACCAACCTGGCCAGCTGCAGGATGTCCAGCAGCTGCTCCTTGTGTTTCTGGTCCTCCTCGGGTCTGCCCGTGTACAGCTGGAAGGATGACTGCTGGAAGAACGGCAGAACTTTAGCCAGTGCTCGCAGCTCTATCAGGTAAAGGAAGTAAAGGTTGCGGAGCCTCTTGGGCCCTTCGCCGACCGTCAGCTCCGAATCAAAACGCTGTCTGAACTCCGACACATTGTGACCCCACTTCTTCTGAAACCAGCTGTCTGAAGGAAAGAAGGCAATAAAAGTGAGTGTCAGTTATTTTGACTCTTCAGACAAAAGGAAAAAGAAAATGAACAAGGGCTGTTTTTTTTCTGCCTCACCATCCAGCAGATATCTGGCACTCAGGTGTACGTTAATGCTGGCGTGCAGACCTGAGACAAGCCGGAAAAAAGCCCTTTTCTCCACACACTGGCCTGAGAGAGAAAGGCAGAGAATTTATCGAAAACTCGACAAAAAGAGAATCTTAAGGTGTAGCATCAGCTTACCTTCCAGCCAGCTGTAGAAGGTCCTCGCTGCAAACAAAGTACGTGTCATCAGAAATGGAGAAAACAAAACAAAACTGCAATTGTTTTAGAAAAATGGTGAGATATAACACTGAAGAATTCCTACCTTCACTTCCTGGGCTGCTCTGGAATGAGGTGGGATTTAGTGGTCGTTTGATAGTATATGGTCTGAGAAGGACACATAAAGGTTTCCTTTTCATTACAGGGTGGTCACAGTGGTGGATGTTGATAGTAAACATGGCAACATGATGTCACTCTATATACAAATCATCCCTGTGAGCCAAAGCTCAGGCTTCAGACTATTCTGATTAGGGGTGGGTTTTTATAATCGATTCATCGATTAAAATCGATTCTGGCTTGGATAACGTAAAATCGATTCATTAAAATCCTGAATCGATTTTTTAATATAAATTTATTTTGTCCGAAATGCCAGAATCTCTGGTGACATCTCACAAAATTTCAAGAACCACCAAACAGTAAATGAGAGCAGGTACAGGGATTCTGCACATAGACTTAAACACACAGCGCGACCCGCGGATCAGAATCAGTTAGATGTCGCCTTTCTCACAGTCGGGGCTGAAAGCCGACAGCTCGCTGATCCGGGTCCGCGCTTTGTGTTCACGCCCTTTATGCGCTGATTCTAAAGCTGTTAGTTTGATCTCTCTCCAAACAATATTGACCGAACCAGCAGCAAAAGAAGATCCAAACGCTTCACATAAACATCGTCATGAATTCACTCTTTTACTGTTTTGCTTCCATTGCGATGCGCAGCTCTCTCTCTCTCCCTCTCTCCCTCCCCCTCTCCCCCCCCCCTCTCTCTCGAACAGTTTCGCTTTCTTCATTATTCGCTTGCTTGTTACACAAGTCTACTGTTGCTTACAGCGCTGTCGGCCGCTGTTTTTTCCCCTTTTACATTCTTCCGAAAAGAAAACCTCATTTCTGCTGTTCAATACTGAACAAATTGAAACTTTTTAAAATTATTCAAAATGCAAAATGCTTAGCCATGTCTCTAATAAAACCGCTGTAACGTCAGAGGTAATGTTCATTAATTAATGGTTTTCTTTCGTTTTTGATGTACTGCAGAATATTTTTATAAAATCCCAGGCCAGGAAAATCACCTACATGTTTTTCTGTGTTTTATCTTCAGCTACTTTGACACAAAGGCATCTGCTGTGATGCTCACACCTTGGATAAAGTCTTGAGAGTGTCAGCTTCCTTTTTATAGATACAAAAATATGTAAATGTCCTGATCTGAATTATATCTCTGACTGTCAAAATTTCCCAGATTTAAATCGAATCGAATCGAATTAAATCGAATCGTGGATCGAATCGATTCGGGACCTTGTGAATCGGAATTGAATCGATTCTAGAAATCAGTGACGATACCCAGCCCTAATTCTGATGTCAGAGGATATAGATGTCCCTAACATGGTCACTGCGGACACCTCTATGGCTGTGGGCATTGAAGAGCCATCCGCCTGCTCCTCAAAACTTGGCTGAAAGTGAGCTAAAGCAATCAATTTCAAACAGGAGATGAAGTAAGAGGTAACAACCTCTAAGTCCCAGTGTGAGATAACTGGGGATTATTTTTGAACTGTGAATCACGCTAAAGTATAAACTACAGTCACTTATTTTGTGGGCTCTGAACGCTTACTTGAAACAGTTCTCCTCATAGATGCTGTTCCAGATCTGCCAGGCCTCTGGTCCTTTGTAGCCTGTGAAGCGTTCTGGATTCAGCAGCAAGTCGACATACTGGGAGTCTGGTGACTCTTCATCTGGAAAAGAGCGAGCCTTTATTCAGCTGCAAGTCATTATAATGAAAACATCTTTTTTTGTCAGCCACATGTGACAGAATGTAGCAGAGGGTGGTGGTGGAGGGGATTTATTCAGGAAAGAGGAGTTACCCACTAGCATTTCACAAAGGTTTTGGAGAAATGGATCCCTATGTTTCATTACATTTTCTACATGTTGCACCATCTTCTGTGTTGTAATTGCTTGAATCATGTTTCCTAAAACTACTCCTTGGAGTATGTTTTATAGTCAGTCCCAATACTGCTTAAACATAGCATTACATTCCCTAAAAATGTCTCTTGTAATCATATCCCCTTACCAAAAACAAGACATACTATCTATTCTTTATGTTCCCTTTCAGTTATGCTAAGCTAAATAATCTGTTATGTTTCCAAAACATTTTCATTCTTTAACTTTGTTGTTGACGTACACATGTTGCCTTACAATCTACAGCATTTGACTATCATATTTCTGCCTAGTGTCAATTAGCAATTATTTTTGGTAATCAAAATGTATCAAATTTGCTTCTTCCTTCATTCAGCTGGACTGAGACGTACCGTCAACCACGCAGAAGCGTTCTGCTTCGTCGTCATATTTGTTCCAGTCGAGCAGAGCCTCTCTGGTCTCAGCGCTGGGAACAAAAAGGAGAGCACTCAGTTGACTTAGTTGTGCTCAACCTCAGTGTGGAGGTTCATAGGTCAGAAAAGAAAGTTAAATCCTACTTTGGTATCCCGCTTGAACGTGTTACCAGAAAATAATTTGAGTTATATATTAATGATTTTGTTCCCAATAGCAAAGATAACGAGTATGGTTCTTCAGGTTAAAGAAGCAGCTTTCACCCGAACTATGCCTTGTATGCTCACCACCCAACCGCCTTCCAGACAGTTTCATCCAATGCAGTGCACAATTTACTCAAAAGAACAGTCTGAATAAAAAATGTCAAAAAGTCACTTTTAGAAGAAGAAAAGAACTGAGCAAAATGAACGAGACTCACCTTAATGAGACATCTACAGCTCCCAGATGCTTCGCCTTCTCACACTCATCCTGCTGCTCGTTCACTTCTGCTGAATACTGAAACACACACACACACACACACACACACACACACACACACACACACACACACACACACACACACACACACACACACACACACACACACACACACAAACTTTAAATTTACAATTCTATGAATTACTGAGAAAATCTGAGGGGCAGCAAAGCTATATTCTATCAAACTTGCTGTGATGACTCATTAACAGCAGGAAGCTGAAAGTGAAAGTAACAAAACTGCTAACTGCTAACACAATACAGCAGATAAACCTGTTCACTTTAATGCCATGATGTAAAAATGTGATTTATTACATTTTTTTATAATACATGTCGAGCATTAAACATAGAAACGTTTTTTATTGTGGCAAAAAGGTGCTCTAGTGCACTAGCAAATAAAACTTTTTAGAATCCCATGACCTTTTTGTTTGTTTGTTTTAATTTTAAACATTACATCCTCCTGTAAAACCCACAACAACAACAAAATTAGTCTTTATAAAAAGCAAAATGTGCTACAGTACAGTACATTACATTTACAAAACTGTCACATTAGCAACAAATCCAGAAATATGGCCACACTGTGAGGATTTGTAGATTTAATGGATGGTATAAAATGTTTTTGGCAGCTGAGCAGCAGTGTGGATCTGTCTCTAAGCTAAAGGTAATAATAATAATAATAATAATAATATGGTTCAACTACGTTCTGCATCAGTGAATTTTTTTTAAATCTCAAAACTCTGAAGAAAATAAATGAAACCTTGACAATAGTTTCAATGAAGACCAGTTTTTTGTTGACTGTGTAAAGGTTTGATTAAATTGTGCTGTAGAAGCAGTCGTGACTCTTGTAAAAATTGTTAATGGGTGAACGGAAAGATGGACGGATGCTCAACGCAGCTAAAGGTCATCAGGTCTTCAACAGGATGAGTAAAAAAAGAAAAAAATAGATAATTATGGGAAAGCGTGTCTTTATGCTGAGTTTGGGGGAGAGCTGTGAGGGGATTGCCATTTTGGATTTTCTTTTGTTTTTGCTTGTTTTCTTTTTGCACAAGTGACTCAAGCGATCCCTTTCACAATCTGAGAGAAATCTCTCAGGCCCTCTCTAAAGAATGAAGAAGCAACGCTTTTTTCCATAGACTTCATGGGATATAAAAGATGGATGTTCTGAAATGTAAAGGAAAACTCGGCAATGAAATAGAGTTATTTGCTCAGATTATGCTTTTTCTCACACGTGATTTTTGACATATAAATAATTCCATACAGATTCCTGCGTCTTTTTACAAAACACAAAACAAGATGCTGACAGCAAAAAGGTTCAAGGCTTTACAGCAGCTCCTCTCTAACCCATCACAGTAGATGCACTCATCAATTAGAAGCTGTCTACACTATTTTCCCCCTGTAACTGGAAGAGACTGCACTGACTCGACACACATTGTTAATACTGAAGAATCTGCATCACCTCTTAATAACTGTATTTGAGTCGTCTGGCATTTATTTTCATGTCTATTTAAGCTTAATTTATAACAGTATTATAACAGTATGTTTGCACTGAAGCACCGCAGCAATTTCCTAATGTTGTAAACCCGCTCAACATTTGGCAATAAAACCCTTTCTGATTTCTGATTTCTTAAGTGATAAATTGCACGAGGGTGTGTTTACTTACTGTATGACTCCAGTTTTGATTCATTTCCAAAGTGACATTAATCCTCAGTAAACTTTACATATGGAGAAGGTAAACTGTTGTCAGATTTGATTAAATAAATGGGACACAAATAAAAAGACCATCTGAGTCGCAGCCAGTTTGTGCCACTTACTGATCCTGAGATACTCACCTTGTTGTGGGGAGCGGATCGGAGCCCCTCGGGCACCTCGTTCTGTGAATAGACAGTTTCAGTCAGTCTGATGTGACCATTTCTCCTCTTTCACCTGGAATTAATAGGTAATCTTTGTAGTTTTTTTTTTTAATGATATTTAAATCTAGTCCACAGGTCTTTGCATTTACACTTGGTATTTAAATACACAACGGCTGCACCCTCAATTTAATCTTGATATGCAAAAGCAATTAGGTTGGTTCACAAGAAACAATGCCAATGCGCAGCTCTATCGTTATGAGTTATACAGACAGTGATCAGACATTAACAGCAGGTTGAATGGGGGGGCGTAAAAGTCTGTTTACAGCTGCTATATGAGGGTTAAACTCACAGGAGAGCAGGGCTGCACAGCACAGTCCCTCAGACCACACTCATTGCTGGCAGTCCAGAAAGGACACGGTTTATTCAGATTCACCTGCAGAGGATGGAAGCCAAACACACATTCAGAGTAACAGACCTCACCCACAGATGTGCGTATACGTATGTGTGGTGCATGAGTTGTACCTTGTAGAACCTAAAGTAATCAGACTCAAGAAGACTCTGGAGTTTTGGGAACAGCTGGTCGTTGTTGAAGCGGTCGATGGTCTCCACATCACACGTGCAGTCATCCAGGTCGCCTGTCACCTGATGTAGAGGGAACAGGCAAACAGCTGGTTATCCAGTGTACAGTGTAGTATGCTCCTGAGAGCAAGCCGAAGTAAGATTGGAAAACACTGTAAAGAGTTTCAATAGTAGACTGTACTATTTTTATTTATTTTTATTCAACAGTCATTTTCCTTGTGGGGTCAATAAAGTATAGATCTGAATATCAATGTAATGTGTACACAAGAAAAATTCTTAAGTAATCAAAATATGAGGGGAATTAGACCATAGCACCTTCACTGTTACAAAACATGGGCAGGTTCCTCGCCTCCAGGGTGCTCAACTACAAAACTTGGTATTTATAAGCAACAACATCAGTGTGACATTACACAGAAATAAAGAAATTACTTACTGCCGATGCACATTTAATGCAGGGGCCTAGGCCAAACCACAATTGTTTTAACAGAACTGTATTGTTACTGATATTTTCACTGACGACAACAACAACAACAACACTAAGCAAATGTAAAAAACTCATTAAAATGAAATCAATACACAAGAAGTGAACTCCAGTTACTTGGTACTATCAAACCAACTTGACTTGGTTGTTGTTTTTTTGTTTCCTCCTACCATTCAAAATGACTTTGAGGCCATTGACTCACAGTCTGGAATTTTAGGGTAGCCATAAAAACCGACACTCATGTAAAATGAATCAGTACAAGTTACCTGTAACCCGGTCAAATAATCCCACCAATGTAGGAAGTAAGTCAGAACCGCGTCCAGCACTCACCTGACAGAAACACCTGCACTCTGCGTATCCGGACACCTCGAGGAGAAGGAGGAGGGGGACGATGACCACCAGTTTCATGACGACCCTTCTTGTTTCCACGGACCTCTGCTTGACAAACTGCAGCTTCTCTCTGTAGCTACGTGTGAATGAAAGCAGCAGCAGCAGCTGTGAGGAGGAGGTGATCTGCTGTCAGCTTCCTGGTTATTTCCTCATTTCCAATCCGCTACGTGCAATACGTGACGATCCGACCATCAGCAGCAGCAGCAGCAGCTTTAATCACGTATCATCACACCGACATCACTCCAGTGCTGCCAGTGTCTCCTCTTTTTAAACACTTTGGTATTTGTAGGTATTTAAACGCAGGGGAATTTTTGCTTCCTGTTCGCTCACAAAACCATCCGACTGGAACTCACAGCGAGGCTCACATGGAGGCGATTCGCTGTTTTTTTTTTAGATAGCCTCAGGAGAAAAAAAAATGATATTAAAAAAGCTGAATTCAATGTGACATACATGACGTTATAATACACAGGAATAAAAAAACAACGTAATAAGCTGGATAAATGTATAGTTTTTTTTTAAATAGAGAGATAATGTGATATGTGTTTTAATAAAAATGTGAAGAAACAACAGTGCATATGTATTAATAACTACACTCAGTACGGCCCACATTGTACAGACAAAACGATAATTATGATTTTATAGTTTAAAAAATGTCAGCTGTAATACTACAGGTCAACCACGCGGTGGCGCTAAAGGGCGATAATTTATTGGCCTTTCCACCTAGCGTGATCGCTCAAAGTTTACCGTAGAAAAGACAAATGACATCACTCCTGTGATACAGCAGCCAGTACAGTAGTAAAATAGCTTTGAAATATAACATCCATTTAATCTCTTCCCTTTAGACTGTGTGAGGAAACTGGTATTGCCCCTGAGAGAGAGAACTTGTGTTTAAATTTAACTTATGTCATAACCGAAAACTCTTTTTAGCATAGTCTTCCACATAACCTGACTAAAGCTTGATTTAGACTTCTGTGGGAAATCTACAAATGTCACACCTTTTCACTCACCATGTGTTTATACATTGCCCTATATTTAATTATTAATCTCTGGCTCTCTTCCACAGTGTCTTTTGTCCTGTCTCCCCCCGCCCCCCCATGCCCCCACAACTGGTCTAACAGATGGGTGCCCCTCCCTGAGCATGCTTCTGCGGAAGTTTCTTCCTGTTAAAAAGGAGTTTTTTCTTCTCACTGTCGCCAAGTGCTCAGGGATCATCTGATTGTTGGGGGGTTTTCTGTATTATTGTAGCATCTTTATCTTACAACATAAAGCAGCTTGCTGTATAAATAAAATTAAATTGAATTGAAACAACTGACATTGTAACTGGAAACTCCCTTTATCCCTACACTACCTAACCTTGCACACCATTCAAGTCATTGTGGGATGAATTGACCCAACGTGTAGGTACAGTTTATGGGAGGTGCACATTGGGTTATGTAGGAGGTTACAGCGTAGTGTTAAAATGAGTTTCCGATTACATCATAAGTTATGATGTAGCTTTCCCACAGAAGCATACTTCACGCATCATGAGGGGTTTCTGGTTTCTGTCACAAATCATTGCATGCACTCAGGAACACTTCCAGTTCAAAGGCAGGTTAAAACTCTGTCAGGCAAAGAAAACACCATATGTGAACATGATCCAGTCTTCTCTGGGTCAAAGCTCATTTAAAATGTATTGAGGCAAAGTGGAATTCAATATATATATATATATATATATATATATATATATATATATATATATATATATATATATATATATATATATATATATATATATATATATATTTGGATAACATCTGTTCTTTCCTTAAAATGTAAACAATGTTTTTAATGCCTCTGGAGGAGACAGAGCTGATGCACAGGTATCTACTATCTACTTTTGTTTACAGTAAGCAGTAAGTTGAATTTACTTCCAGGAATAGTTTATTGTACTTACGTTGGCTCCACAGTGTAGTGGTTAACACCTTACATGTGACAGATGCTTAGTTAAGGACCAGCAGGAGACACAAACCAAGCCTCAGGGGCTCACAAGCTTGTGTACTCCTAATGTTGGATATTGTGGTCTAAGTCTTGTACGTTTAACTTTAATTTTCTGAAGTCAAGTTTATGTTCACACAAGAAACAGACAGAACAGTGTTTCCAGTCAAGTGAGGCTGTGGGCCTCTTTAGAAATAAATAAATATTTGTGTAATGTCAATTTATAATGTGTTATCAATCACAGGGTTGAATTTCTACAGAAATTCACACCCACATTTACTTTTAAAACATCAGACAAAATGATACATAATTACTTTTCAGTTTTATTTGTAATTAAGTATTTTCACTGTGTTCAAAAAAGATTTTCACCTTGTGTGCTGTACTTTATAAATTGGTCGTTTTTCTTCTTTTGAATTATAATAAAAACTAAACAAGCAGCTCTCCAATACTGAAGCGAATTTCCCTTTGAAGTACAGTTGAATACACGTACAGTGCAGTATGAAATTAAATAGCCAGTCATAGATAGTTGAGTAAATGAACCGTGTTACATTCCGACACTTAATAGAGTCGAGTCTGTCACCTAAAAATAGTTTCCACGTCTCCCTGACCTACGAACTAAAACATTCAGCATCGTTCCTGTGTGGATGTGGACCTCATTAACTGTGGCTTTGGAAACATTTCCTTTTCTTACATTTTCTTGTAGTTTCGTCGCTGGTCGCCCACTAGACTATATCTCTCTCTCTATTTTGGTGCTTCCTCGCGCTGCCAAACCCCTGACGTAATGCTCTGCTGTTAATGATTAGCATGTGGAAACGGGCAGAGCGAGCCCCCCTTAAGTCAAGGCGGCCGAAACAAGGCCGGATATCGACTGCACTGATCTTCAAAATAAAAGCAGAATGCCTATCACAAGCGTCCACGAATGTGCTAAGTAACTAAGTACAAAAACGGATCAAATACTATTCAGGAGCATCTTTCACAGAGTACTTTAGCTGAGTATTGCGTCTTCATACTTGTCCTTAATTACATTTCAGAAGCACTAGTTTTTAACTTTTAATCCCAGTACATTCATACAAAACAGGTTGACTGGCATGGAAAAAACATCTGATAATTATGAAAATTAAAGTCAGGATTTTGGCAAACAAATCAGTTTTTGAGGGGATAAACGTCAGATTTCTAAAATAAGCAATAATAAAAGATATAAGCTAAGAGATAATAAAAGAAAATCTTGAGAAAAAACAGAATCCAAAAATTCTTACTTTTTCTCTTTGAATTCTGACTTTCCTCGTGAAACCTATATTCATAGTTAATCATAGTATGCACTAAAAAAAACAAACACGATCTTAAGTTGAAACTACTGTAGTAGTTCAGTGACGTTTTCTAAAAAATGCTCACCGCTACTGCTTAGCTTTATTTTGAAAAGTGTTGAGGGAAGTCGGTGTCACAACTTTACTGCTCACTTAACCATGGAGTTTTAGGGCAGTGGAGCCCGTCTGCTGGGGGAGAGACAGAGGAAAAGTTAGTCAAGATGGCAAATCCCACAGACCGGGAGTAAAGGGGCACCGCTCCCCGAAAAAGCCGAGCCTGCTGCCCGTTCTGAGACAAACCCAACGATGCGAACAGCGCCAGCAGGTAGGAACCTTAAAGTTTGGTGTGTGTAATAACCGCTTTCCCCACAATGATTAACACTCAAATTGAAGTTTTTAGCTAAGCTGTTTCCCTCCGTTGTTTTATCAACTCTACCCCAGTCTTTAAATGAAAATTACACAGTTTTAGCGGTTGACTAAGGACTTTTCAAGTAATGTCGCGGGGAATGTGGAATTCCCAGCCATTAAATTTTATTCGCGGGGCTAACACTGTTGGGAAATTTGCTAACGGTAACTTGGGTTAAATTTACAGCTGCTACGCGGTTATTCTATGGAAACGTTCTAGATAGGAACGTGGATAAATGTACGGATCTGTTCCCTAGTTTTCCGTTTCACAACATTTTACAAACTCCTCGTACACTCTAACACACGCCGACAGTCATTCCCTGTGTGCTGATGAGGCAAAGTGACAGTTTTAGACAGCGGTAAAAGCTCGGGAACCTGGAGTCGGCTCGTAGCCTGCTCTGCAGGGTTTTTACAGCTGAAAGCTAGCCTTCACTGCCGGATCTCGGTCTCCGATACGAAGTAACCTGTCATTAGAATAACGGAGGGAAGTCGGTGCTATCGTCTGTGCAGCACACAGGCGTGCCAGTGGCCGCCGTCGGTAACCCGGCGTCCTTTTCGGAAAATTCCGGGATGTAGCGCCACTAGTACCGACAGCTGTATTTTTAAGGAATGGGTGGATACCAAAAAAAACGCAAATTATTTATTTTTGTCCCGGTGGTGAATGCCACAAGCCTGTTCGCATAGCGACGGCGAGGAGGAGACCTATAAAGTATGAGGGTTTTTTTTTTCTCTTTTTTTCCTCCCTCTCTTTCAAACTACCCCACTGCAGCAGCAAGTCTGAAGCAACAGGGACACCGTCGCGTTTCTAACGATGCTCAGTGTTCTGTAAAAGTCACCATAGAGGTCTGATAAGAAGGGAGAGACCTACTTAAGTAGAAGCTGAGAGCAGCGTGGGTTAAATGTTCCCTTTATTCCCCTCCCTCACTTAACATCTGACACCCTCTTGCAGGGCTGAGAGGGATTCCCTGAAGAAAAATGCCTGTGAGGCTGAAGCTGATGTGACACAGCCTGTGCTGGAAGAAAGCTGACTCATCAAATATCAATCGCTCTGAGAGTGACTAAGCAGCAGCAGGAGTTCGTTTCACCTAATGCCCAGCAAGAAGAGCAACTAACACCCCCCTCCCATCTTCTCTCACCCTTACAACCCAGAGATTATCATACAGGAGAAGGCTCCACCAGGAATACTGGCAGAGACTGCTGACCTGACTAATAATAATAATAATAATAATAAAAAAGCTTAGAATGGTAACACAGCGCCACAGCTGAACAGAGACGCCAATAACCGCTGTAAAGCTACCGTTCAGTCTTAAGAGCAGATACGCTTCAATCCGCCAGCCTTCAACCCCCCCCTCCCGTCTTGCAGACCATGATGTTTCGTGATCAAGTGGGTGTGTTGGCCAGCTGGTTCAAGGGGTGGAATGAGTGCGAGCAGACGGTGGCCCTGCTGTCCCTGCTGAAGAGGGTGAGCCCAACCCAGGCCCGCTTCTTGCAGCTCTGCCTGGAGCACTCGCTTGCCGAGTGCACCGAGCTGCAGGTCCTGGAGGGGGAGGCCAATAATCCAGGTAGGACTACCACATGCTTGGTTAGATGCATTTACAGGCACTCACAAACACTACGATTACTTTTTTGTTCTTCACACTGCACTCTTCTCCTTCAGCAACTTCACTCTTCTTATCATAAAGGAGTGAACTGCGAAATTGGAAAAAAAAAACCTAACCCAAAGTAGATTTTTGTGCTTTTCGATTTATTCAGGCATATTTCTGAAATCTGGGAGTTGCCAGCAGTTATTACAGAAGAGGAAAGAGTGATGCATCTTCTCCACTTACAGAGCTGGAATCCATTGATGCAGCAGTTATCACAGTCACTGTGACAGTTTAGCTGTTTCTGGTCAGGTTTTTCACTTATTTAAAACGAAATGTGTTTTTTCCATTGTTCCATTGTAGTTCTCAATCTTGTAACAGACACTAGACAATCATGGTGCAGGCATCCCAAGGGCATTAGAATAAACTTCCTGTGTGAGGTGTTCCTGTAGATACATCAGGAGTGGTAAATTGCTGAATCATTGATGGTGTTGTGCTGCACCCTGTGGCTGGTCAGTAGATGAGAGTGAGAGGAGGTTGAGAACTCGCACACGTTACCTCAGCTGGCACCACGGGTGGTTGGTGATGGCAGTCGGTTAGTGTGCCAGCCTTTATTGCCATGATGGTCCCTGGGCGGGTACTGGGCCAAGACAACTGAGGTGTTGGGGAGCGGGCGTGCATTCTGGTTTGGTTTTTGTTCCATCAGACTGCAGTGTGGCCATGGAAACTAAAACCCTGGCAACCGACTGAGCTCATGAAAAATAGAATGAAGCGGTGCTGCTGCTGCTGCTGCAGCAGCAGAGTGAAAGCGTCTCCGTGCACCTATGGCAACAGCTGTATGCGGTAACACTGGGCCATCACAGCAAACCTGCCTGAAGTGATACTCACAGATATTACAGAGTTTCTATCAGGGTGTACCACAGTCAGGGGTTCCGGTTAATACAAGCTGGTCTTTGTTATTATTGAGTAAAACTGGAGACATCAAAGTGCAGTTTATGAAATTCTCTTGGTCGACCCCTCCCAAAGTCAGGCTTGTTTATAGTGTCAGAGATCAGAGCAAAATGAGGACAGAGGCGATGGAGGAGGGCTGATGTCTTCTAATTCATCAGCTGTTCCTCCTCTTATTTTTATTTTTATTTTTTTACTTTTCAGAATGTGCTCCATCATGCGAGATAGACTTATGGTCTTTGTGGTGATATTTAAGTCAGTTATGTTCAGTGTGGCTCCTAATTTTACAGCTAGCAAGACGTTGATTTTATTTATTTATTCTCACAGGACAGTTGAATTCCTAACAAAGGAGGCTGGAGAATTTTTCATTTGATTAATTTTCTTAAAATTAGTCCAGTTTAGCATTATGATCTGTTATATTTACCAGCCAGTGTAGTTTTCAAGTAATCTTCATCCATGTCTGTGAGCGATGGACAGGAGACCCCTACAGGAGCTACCCCAAATACGGGTATTTGTTAGAGGTGTGACAAAAGTGCACAGCATTGTGTTGTGACTCTGTCTTTATGTATTGTGAGACTCTGACTTATCCTAGTTGGTCATGTGGAGCTGTTAATTCCTGGTTAAAACATCTAGATCTAATGGAAGCTGACCCAGCTAAGAACAAGTGATGATACTTATTTTATTTCTCATTTCTTTGTTTTTCTCAACAAAACAAAACATAAAAGCCATACAAAAACAGAGGTAAATGGATGTAGAAGTAAAAAACATTGATCTGGAGAATTGTCACATCCCAAATTTTTAATAAGTCTGTGTATAAACAGTTGCAGGTTCAAATCCCCGAACCGCTGATTGAAAAAACTAAAACGCATATTGGTGACGGAGTGTGGATCTATGAACCAGTCTTTTCAGATCAGTTTTTTCTTTACTTCAGCACTTGACAGTGATAGGAGCAGGTTGCAGGAGAACCAGTGTAACATTGAGGAAGCTAGCAGCAAAGTGTCATTAGTTAACAGCGTTAACATCTCCAATTTCTTCCTCACAGTATGCACTGATATCAGATTAGTGAACAGTATCGACAGATACTCGGT
The DNA here is from genome assembly GCF_057381915.1 of Diplotaxodon limnothrissa. Lineage (NCBI taxonomy): Eukaryota > Metazoa > Chordata > Actinopteri > Cichliformes > Cichlidae > Diplotaxodon > Diplotaxodon limnothrissa. Next base: position 37,109,703 of record NC_140596.1, read on the forward strand.
GTGAGAGAGGGAAACATGTTGTATAATAAATACTCACAAAGAAAATGGCGGCCGTTACAACCTATGTCTAAAAATGCAGTTTCATGCATCGGTCAAAACATTCTACTCCAGGTTCATGACGCCCAGCTCAAAACACTAAACCCAAGTCGAGTTGCCCAAGATTCACAGAATTTACAGAAAATGTAAAATTTTTGTGATATATATCGTTGTCGGGATGATAAATTGTCTTATATCGGGATATGAGATTTTGGTCCTGTCGCACAGCCCTAATTTGTGTAACTAGGCAGGGCAGTAAGGATTCAAGGAGCTTTATTGTCATTCGCATCACATGTTAACATGAGGTGGAACGAAATTATGTACACGCGGTCCTGGAGCGAAAAGAAACAAAATAATGAAGAAACAGAGTTTTTTTTTTTTTCTTAAAAAGTAATACATAAATATTTGGGGTTTTTTGGGTTGTTGTTTTTTTTCCTAACAAACAGAATAACAAGTAATAAAACAATATGATAAATAATATGATAACTAGAGTGCAACAACCTGAGTACCAGTATGGATATAGAGTGTAGGTATAAATAAATACTTTAGCAGCAAAGTGCATGATGACCAGCATTGATAAAGTGACAGTGTCAGTAGTGATTAAGGTGCTACAATAGCAGTTCTTGACCATTTATGCATTGAGAAGTCTCACAGCTTCTGGAATGAAGCTGTTTCTCAGTCTGGTGGTTTTGCATTTAATGCTCCTCAGCCTCCTGCCTGAGGGGATCGGGACAAAGAGTGTGTGTGCTGGGTGAGTGGGGTCCTTCATGATACAGGTTGCCCTCTTCCTGCATCTGGAGCTATATATGTCTGTGACAGTTGGGCGGCTTCACCACCCTCTGTAGAGCTTTCCTCTCTGCCACAGTGCAATTTCCGTGCCACACGTTGATGCCGGAGCACAGAACACCAGTTACAAAGAGAGGAGCTCAGTCCACAGTCAGTAATTTATCAACAAGTGTCTGTGGGATCATTGTGTTGAAAGCAGATGAGAAGTCCACGAAGAGCAAACGGACGTAGGAATTCTTCTGCTCCAGGGTGGTGTGAACCACAGAAGAGATGGCATCTTCTGTGGAGTAATTGTCTACCAGTCGCACAAACCTCTCGCTCAGCTTCTGCCTAATTATAATCTATAGTAGTTCAAGAGAGTTGGTACCTGCCTCTGTACCCAAATATTTGTACTACTACTACTACTACTACTAATACTAATAATAATAATAATTTTTTAAAAGAAATGTTTAGAATACTCGTTTGATTGTTACCAAAGTCTCCTTTAGAGTGAGGCACACACCTGCTATATTTTACTGACATCTTAGACCAGGGGTGTCAAACTCAAATACACAGTGGGCCAAAATTCAAAACTGGAACAAAGTCGCGGGCTAACGTTAATATTTATTGAAATATATTTATTCCTCCAGATATAAGAATGAATCTTTTCTTATGGACTCAAACACGTTTTGCTGAAAAACTGAATATGGAACAAGCAAAGCTTAATACTAAACAATATATATATTAGCTGTATAATACCAGTAGGCCAGCTCTAATAGTAATTTGGTATGGCTTCGCGGGCCAAATGTAATTAGGCTGCAGGCCAGAGTTTGACACCTATGTCTTAGACAGATCAGGGACAATTGCACTGTTCAGGTTTGGTGATTCAAAACTGAGTCTGTTTATCTCAGTGTCATCAGGTCAGGAATTTACAAAGTGAAGTAACTCTGTGGTTTTGCTACATTTACAGAAGCACACACATTTGAATAGTAACTCAAGTAAAGTCTCCTAGAATTTTCGTAATGCTTTTAAACTGATCAGTTGGAGTAAGTTTGTAGTTATTAGTATAGAACATGTCAGAACAGCTGCATTTTATTTAGATTTCTATCAAAACAGATCATTTTTCACCCCTTTTCCGGTCAACATTAAAGGTAATGATGTTTTTATTAAGAAAACATATCATACTATTGTGGAATGACTTGGGAAAATTGGATAATTTGGAGTTTCTTTCTTGACAAAGTCCTTGGTCTGAATCAGAGTATTCTGAATAGTTAGAAGTTATCAATTTGATATACGTCAGCTCTGCGTGTTCAGTTTGCACCTCTAGTTCACTGGAATAATTTTAAAGTTATTAAATGAGTTTCTAACTTCTGTAAATCCTGGAATTTGACGTCGTGCCCCTCAGTTTTGTCACACCTCGATCATCTTGTGGCCATTTCTAATCTGCTGATTCAGCTTGGTAACATGAAATCCGTGGCCCATTTCAGCTCTGTGGACCTAGCGTCAGAGCACATGCAGCTGAAAAGAGGGAGACTGGGAAGATTGTCTGGTTACATGATCCCTCTGGTATGTTGTGGTAGCTTGTTTGAGTGCTTATGTACTAGGGTAAGGCTGATAGATCAGTTAGCTGTTTTCTTTTTGTTTGTTTGTTTTGTTTTTTTCTGAGTTTGTATGGGCAGTTTATTGGTTTTTGAGTTTCTCAGTTTTAAAGTTGTTTTCAGTGACTTAAAAGCTGCTTCCCCAAAAGAGTTTTAGCACATAGTTCTGTGAGATCTTTTTTTTTCCCCCTTCATGGATTTGACTAAAACACAGAGTACACTTTTGAAATTAAAACAAGCTATTATATACATACAGTGTGGGCAGGATAAAAAGCAAATTCACTAATCCTAAACTGAGTCAAAACTTCTGAGTCAAAACACTAATTACCGACTGCTTGTGAATCAGGACAGTGGGATTTTATGCTGATACAGAAATGAGACCTGCAGGCACTTAAAGGGTTAACATACAGCTGGAGGTCTTGGGCTGAGTGGAAAAGCGCAACTATTTGGAAAGCGCTGTACAACTGAATGGAATCCTCAGTGACCTACTTCTCCAAGCGGCTCAGAGGCAGGCTTTTTTCGGGACCCTGGAAGTGACTTGAGATGTGGCCCCAGTCAGTGGGATCGCTGAGACCTGCAGAATTGCATCACATGTGATTTATGATTTATTCCTCTTTGTTATTGGATTAACATGATTTTATCACGCTCTGGTTTTGGTTACTTTATAGGGTTTTTGTGTTTCTCAGCCTCTTTTTACTTTAACAGTCCAGCACAGATGTGTAAAAGGAGTCCTGCATCCACTGAGTTTTCAAGTCAAGCTTAAAGACAACAAGTGAAGTGCCAATTCAAATCATTCTTATCACTTCACCTTGCAACTTTGATGGCTTTTGGTGCAGAAATCATAGGGGAATTTGGAATACTGGTTTTACTGTTTTTATTAGCTGTCTGCTAATAAGCAGCCAGCTGCATTTTTGTTGTGATTAGGAAAGAATGTAACTTCCTGTTTTTCCTCCCCTCCTAAAGAGAACAAAACTTCTTTTGAGGCAACCTCAAGAGGGACAATATTGGATTAAGTTGAGAGGACTTGAATAGTGTGCAGAGCGCTATCTGAAGGATGACATATGCACACATGTGTAGGGGTCGTGTAAGAGGTGGGGTTAGGGCAGGACAGTGGGCCTGGTGTTCTGAATGACTAGCTTCATTTTTGTGTGGTGTGGTGTATTGCTGACCTGGCCTGCACGGCTGTTTGAGCTGGAAGGAGGCTGCCAGGGATTGAGAACATACAAGCAGCAGCTGTGTTGGAGAGGTGGACAGAAGTAGAACTCTGTACTTGAGATGAGTTGCAGCAGCCAGCACTTGGTGACACTGTATTTATATGCAGTTCCTTTGTTTTGGAGTCCGTCTTTGTTTTGGTTTTTTTTTTAAATGCTTTTGCACTGGTTGTTTTCTTACTGCTCAAAATGAATGCGATTTGAAGGTTGAGCAGAACAGTACAGCACAGACTATAGTAACCACAGTGATGGCACATGTAAAGTAGCTGTTAAGTGTAATGGAAAGTTAACCACTTTATTTACAGTTTGCAAGATAAAATACCCTGTAGGGGTTTGTTTGTTTGTTTTTTAAAAACACCTGTGAGGTTCTCACTCTTTGTGATCTGTGATTATTAAGCTGAACTGTTTTTAAGGAACTGGAGAAAAACTGTTGCACATGTTAAAATTAATGTAAAGGGAGTTAGCAATGGACACCGTTTTTTTTTTTTTTTTTTTTTTTTTTTTTTAAACAGTTTTCATATATTATCTTTGAAGGAGAGACGAAAATTCATTCATATGTGTGGAAGGCAATGTCAATCAAAAAATCTCAGCCAAACACAGTCAAGTCACAGTCAAGTCCTATCAAAATAAATGATTTCACCGTGAGCACTATTTGGAGATCCAAATGTACAGTTTGTGCTGTTTTTGTAACCAGCTGCGAGAAGAATGAAAGGTGTTTAATAATTTCTGTGTTCTGTTATTTTCTGAATTTTAATGTAGCATTATCTAAGATGGGTATAGAGAGCTGATCAGTCCAGTCAAGCTTGAAATCAGGTATGTGAAAGCTCAGAGATTTTCAAACCTGTTCCTGCTACAGCCAACCAACCACAGCGGCATATACAGTACTCTAAGAAGTCACATGGGTGATCATGTCCCAGCCCTACTCTCTCTGACTGAGTAGAACATTGGTTAGATGGTCATGCCATTGTGTCACAGCCTAAAGTTTACCTGTGTTAGATTTGGAGGGATGTAAATGCTCAGAGTTGTAGTATGGATATGAATTTAAATTTCCATTAAAGAAAAGATGTAAAAGTATTACAGGAACCTTCCCAGCGAAATGGAAAAAATGCCTACATTTGATAGTTTTCAGTTGCTGTTTAGTTTGTGAATGGCAGAAGTGCAAAATGGAAAGAGACGTGAGTTTCTGGCGGCTTTTTGGTAATTTGAAACGATTAGGCGAAGCAAATGGAAAAGCACTTTTCTTAACACCTTTGAGCCTTAGATCAGCAGAATGTAAGAATTATACAATGGATGAGGGGATTTAACGTCAGTGAAGAATTTGAATTCAAAAAGCTGTTTGAATGTAGGTCAAAATATGGCTTCTGGCATTAGCCTTGTATCTGTTATTGTAGAGAGAGGGAAAGCAGAGTCGCTGTCAGTCTGTCTGGAAGGTGAGTGACGGGGGGGGGTTGCGTTTTTATTTCTTATTTTTTTTAATGGCTAGTATTACTCAGTGAATTCCTGTTGCACTCTCTGCCTAAACTAGGTCTGATGAAAACCTGTACTGGAAATCAGCATTCCTGACTGAGGCGGTAAACGGTTCTGGTGTTGGGGATACTGTCTAGGAATGTGGGCACGTAGGAGCACACTTGAGTCAGTAGCTCAGTGTGAGTTGAACATGGGCTTTCCGTGTGTGTGGCGGGTAGACAGTGGAAAGAGAAAAGTGATTCCACTCTCACTAGAGCTAAGGTCTCCTAAGTACACCATGGTGTGGAAGAATAATAATAATAATGGATACTTTATTGATCCCCATGGGGAAATTACTTGTTTTTCTCTGCATTTGACCCATTCACTCAGTGAAGCAGTGGGCAGCCCACTAAGCAGGCGCCCGGGGAGCAGTGTGTAGGGACGGTACCTTGCTCAGGGGTACCTCAGGGTAGCCGTTAAGTGGATTCGAACCGCCGACCTTCCGATCATGGGGCGACCACTTTACCTACTGAGCTATCCCTGCCCCCAAGAGAGGAAGAGGATGGGATGGGTGGGGCAGAGAAGGGAGAAGATGAAGAATCAGGAATACTGCTGCCATTTACAGCTGCCATTCACTGCTTTCTGTCTGATATGGCTTTCCAAAGGCTTTTAAAGTTATGTTATTAACTTTGAATATTAACTTTATATTAACAGACCTTATGGCTTCCAGCCTCAGTTGAAATGAACAGATATGTTGATCAACACCGTTTAGCAGCCCAAGATGTTTTGGAGTTTTGTGGTTTTTTTTGAAGGAGACTTTCAGGGTTTGTTGACGAGATCTAAAAAAACATGCCTGAGTAAGATGAAGATGATGAGTAATGTTTGTAAGAGCTATAGCATACATTTTAAAAACAAAAAAAACATGGATGTCAATCTAATTTGAGCCTAATGTAGCTGGCCTGTTCTGCCACATGAGTATCTATAAATACGGTCTCCCACAGAGATAAAACTTAAAAGTGGAATTTTCTTTTTTAATACACACCCATAGAAGCTCTGTCATCAGCCTTTTGTGCCTTTTTGAACGTCTGTAGAGGGAGAGGGGAGAGAGAAAAATCTTGTCTCTGGTTTGAGAGCCAAACTATTTCATCGCACCCACGCATGAGCAAACAGTTTATTTCTGGAGGTTGACGGCGTGTTCTGTGAACTCGTACTGAAACTCAGGAATGGGGACAGACAACCTGCCAAATTGACCAGAGGGGGAAATAAAATTAGTCTTTTCCACCAGACCTCTACAGCAAATGCTTTTCCTTGTTGCTTGAGTACAGTTGGGTGTGTGTGCGCGTGTGTTTATTTGTATAATTAGTATTTTTATAGTTTACGTTTTACTGTATATATGTGTGTGAAAATAAGGGGATTTGCAACTGCCAAACAGACTCCAGTGGCTAGTTTGCTACTAGCAAACTAGCCACTGGGCAGACATGTCAGCCTGTTGATATTTTCTATGAGGGAGGCAGATGTAGTGTCAGTGATAGCAGGGATTATGCAATTAAGGGCTTCATAAAGGCTCAAGGTTTAGTTTCTCACTATGCTTGCTTCTAACTTTGATATCTTAGCTTCACCTTCTGTAACATGTTGGATTATTGTGCCATATAGGGCTGCTCAATTAATCGAATTTTAATCACGATTACGATCTGGGCTTTCAACGATCATTAAAAATGACTGAGCCGATTATTAGCCCCTCCCTCATTTATCCGCGACACCTTAAAGGCCGTCTGTGAAAATATTGTCGGGCATAAACCAGTCCGTGGCGCAAAAAAGGGTGGAGACCGCTGATTAAGAGGACCCGAGGGAAGCTCGGAAAGCTAAGCAGAAGTTATTTGGAGAGGAGAGTGACTGCCGTTGGTTGAAAAGAGAGTTTAAAAAAAAAAAAACTTCAGTGGTGTTGCACACTATTTTATATTATTTTTTTAAAGTTATTGTTAACCCTTTAAAGCCGGTCAGAGCAGTACGCTCCGTTTTGCGTAACTATTTTTAAATCCCTGTAGAATCTGAACCGTGTAAGCTAGCGCAATAATTTGTTTTGCATATGAAACCGGAGGAGTTGTACTTACATCTGATGCCATCAGCTTGTCCTCGGTCATGGTTTCGTTCCACATATAGCTTTGCAAAAATTGCATAAAAAGCGCTTGCAGGAACAAAAACATAATATTCCAGAAACACGCTTTGCCGTTACTATCAGCTGTTCGTAACACTTCCCACAGTAAAATGATGCACATGCTGTTTTCTTTGCAAATTTGCATCATAGGATTGTTTTTTGTTTTTCCTGCAGTATATAAAAATTGCTGTATCTCCAAAATAAAACTATGAAGACACTCAAAATAAATTTCCTGTGGTGGGAAACTATTTTTTTGCAACTTTATTGTATTTAAAGTTTTGAGGGATAAACCTCTTAAATTTCTCCAAGTAGAAATATATGTAAACAAAACAAAAACGATTTTCAATTTTTTTTGTAGTTTATTGCACTTTTTTGCAATTTATGTAATTACTATGGACTTAATGCATACATATTATTAAAATATGGGCTATAACAGTTGTATTGATGTATAGCAACTTGAAATGCTCCCACAAATGGCACTACAGCATGTAAAAAAAATAATAATATAAGCTCTGGTGGACTTGGTTCTATGGTAGGTCTTAAAGGGTTAAATAAATATCGTCAAATAATCGTGATCTCAATTTCAGTGAAAATAATCGTGATTATCATTTTTGCCATAATCGAGCAGCCCTAGTGCCATATGTGTATCTATGTTCATCTAGCCCAAACCTAAAGCACATGCTCTGATTGTGGTTGAATGTGATTGAATAGCCAGTCTGTTAGTGCTGAGTGTTTTGTGCTGAATTCATTTCTTAGATGATTAGAAAATAAATACTTTTACATATACTTTGGTCTAAAGACAGGTATTCAAACTTCTGTAAATGATAAAGTTTAAATAACCTGCAAGTTCTACTATATTTCCTAGTACAATTACACTATGAAATAAAGTTAACAACAACTGTTTGTGTTTTTGAATGCTTACTCACCAAACCTGTTGAAGATGTCTCACACTCCAAGCAGAGAATATGCTCTGAACCAAGGTCTCTGATCCTTTTTTGGATTGGAAAAAAAAATCTGCAACAAAGCAGCAGCGATACGATGTGGTGACCAGAGACCACAGAAAGTCAATAAAAGTCAGCAACTTCAAACAATGAAGGCGAAATAAACAGCGTTGACACAAAGTAGGAGGGATTCTCGGCTTCCAGTCAAGTTAAGGAAATGACTATCAATGAGGGTGATCGATATTTGACAGGATGGTAAACACGACAGGCAGCTAGAGCCAGGTATGTCCATGAGAGACCAGGCATCAGTAACAAAGTGATTGCAACAAGCAGATCGCTTCATAAAGGCTCTAAGTTGCAACAATGAGGTGGACTGAAACATAATTGGTGTGTGTGAGAGGGATGTCATGCAGTCATTTAAAAATATGAATAACCTGAAATGTTATGTAGCATAAAAGTACAAGTTATGCATTGTCAGCTGAACCTTTTGGAATGGTAGGTGGCCTGTGTGTGGTATATACAGTCTGAAGGTTTTATATATCAGGACAAATGTTATCCAGTTCTTGCCAGGTTTTAAATTGGGTCAGGAAAACCTGAGAATTATACCCCATGTAGACATGACATGTAGAGCCACCTTTTAATAGCAATAATTTCAAATAAACATTGTCTTAGTTCATTGAGGTTTGCAGGCATTCATTTATACACAGCTCTGTAAAGGACCCATCATAGCATTTCACTCAGATTGAGGTCTGGACTTTAATCAAGGTGTTGCCATGACCCAGTTTTGTTTTGTTTTTCAGAGAAAATGGGCTTTTGCCCGGCAACCTTTTCCAACACGCTGTACTTATTGAGTATGTTTCTAGTTGTTCTGGCGTGCTGCTTTTCCTCTTAGTTTGTATGGAATCATTAAGGGTGTACTCAGTTTTTCACAGGACTTCACAGAGTCTATGAAATCTTTCTTTTTCACATAACTGTATATACAGTGTAACTGTGGTGTAATTAAATCGTGATCCATTTAGCTTATTTAAAATGCCCTGCTGGGGATCACATGCAGATCTACCACAAACAGTCTGTCCTCCTAAATTCTAGATTTAAATTCAAACTGATCATGATATCAGTGCTTACATTTTCCCCTTTGCCTGCACATGTTCACATAAGAAATTAGAGCAGTTAACTTCCACCTTAGCTAAGAATGATGGTTAAATAAGAATAAGAATAACTTTATTTATCCCGAGGGAAATTCTTTAGTCATGTACATGCTCAAAGCAGCAGGAGAGACAGAGGAACAGATGAATAAGATATACAATAAGAATAGTAGTATACAGTAATATACAGTAGGATAGTGCAAGACATAGTATCAAATAACTAACAAAGTAATATATATAACTATATCCTGGAGAATAAATAACTTGATTATCAGTGCAGGCGATTCTAGAAAGTGACATAGTATTGTGCAATAGAATAAAGGGAGTAGCAGCATATGATGGGGAGATGAAACAAATATTCAATAAGGTACTGTTGGGTAATATTGCACGGTCTGAAAGGGAACAGAGTAACATTGGTAATAGTCTCAGGAAAATCACCTACAGAGTGAGGAAGAATTATACAGTCTTATAGCCACCGGCACAAAGGATTTATTGTGGCGGTCAGTTCTGCATTTCGGGGCAATGAGTCTTTTGCTGCGTTTGCTCCGATGGTCCACCATGGGGGCATGCATGGGGTGACAGGGGTTGTCCATGATAGAAAGAAGCTTTTTTAGCATTCTCCTTTCAGACACCTCTTCCAGGTTCTCATGTCCGAACTCGGACCGAACTTCAGTCAGAGCATGCTAGCGGGCCGTCGCTATTACCGTGTTGTTTGGAAAATACGGCACACTTAAAATCAGTGCTTTGATTTTTCTGAAAATCGACAGTGCCCCTTATAATCCCGTGTGCCTTATGTATGAATTCTGGTTGTGTTTACTGACCTTGAAACGGTTTTATGTGGTACATGGCGCTTGAAAATCTTTCAAATGTTTTAGTACGACTTTGCTAAGCTACGAAGCCGCACCGCTTGATGGATTGTGGGAGCATTACGGCTATCGTAGGCAGGAGCCTCGCGGAGTGATACGTACTGTGCTTCAACATAATATTACCGTATTGTGTGTGTGTATAACCTCTTTTGAGTTTTGTGGATATTATACATGGTTATGCTGAGGATATGTCGGCCAATTTCCACTGGAAATGCCTTTTGGTTAAACTGTCAGCAAGGAATTTGCATTTGCACTGTTAAATTTTTATATAACTTTAATGCACATAAACAGCTGCTTGTTTAAGTGAAAATACATTGATGTTTTGGGGTTTGTTTGTTTGTTTTTTTTTTTTTTTTTTTTGCAGTAATAAAGTTATGGAGTTGTAAAGTATTTTGTCTAGTGTCAATTATATCGTCAGTTATATCGTTATCCCAAATTTTCAAATGTGAATATGAATGAATATGAATGAATATTCTTTATTGTCATTGTCACAAGTACAATGAAATTGAAAGATGTCTCCGGTCAGTGCAACATCACGAAAGATAAATACTTAAAAACTATAATAGATGGGATATAAAAGATAGAAATACATATAAAATACAGTATTCTCATACAGTAAATACGCCCAAGCAATCCAGGCCTAAGGCCCCATACAGACACTCAACATACGACCTAGTTGATATATCACTCAAACAATCAATCACTCAGTCAATTTGTTAGCGCATCCAACAAAACATGTCTGAAAGCATTCCAACATCAAGGGCACAAATGACAACAGGGGCAATGAAAGTCATCTACTTTTAGTAGCAAAATGTATATCGTGATAAATATTTTTGGTCATATCGCCCTGCTCTAATGGAGGCTGTTTAAGGTTGGGAGCCACCCAGTCTCAAGTGTACTGACTGGCTTTTAGACTGTACACTGTCCCACTGTATTAACTAGTTTATCTAATAATTACAAGGTGTTTGTATAAGGTATATGTGCAGTTAATTCACTCTACATTTTAACAGCAGTTGTAGCTCTAGTTGTTAAGTTTCTTACTCTCCTTAGAAACATCTGAACTTTCTTTCCTGTTAAAAACAAAAGGTATAGATTCAGATAAATTCATTCATGCCCTAAAATGTAGCAACTCTTGTTGATGCTTACAAAAACACCTAAAGAAAAATACTGCATCAGTACTTCTTTAGACATGTAATATTCTCTGAGATTAAAGGGTTATATTTCAGAGGAAAAAATATTCTTAGATTAGTCAAGGAATCATATCTCTTGACTTTGGAAGGTTTAATTAACCTTATCAAAGCAGTACATACTAGATAGAGAATATTTATTTATTTATTTGAAATAAAGCAGGTGTTTCTTTTTCTAAATAAAAGAACAGCTCATCACCGCTCTACTCCAAAACTTAGATTTACCAGTTCTTGCACTAATAAATTGTGCGGAAATAATCATTGTATGCAGGTTTAAGTATACACATTTAGAATAGAATAGAATTCAACTTTATTGTCATTGCACATGCACAGGTACAGGGCAACGAAATGCAGTTTGCATCCATCCAGAAGTGCTTAGTGATATAGATATATTACAATATATATTAGCAATAATATAGATATGTAAGTATATTACAGAAATGGGTCTATTATGTTATAATGTACACGGTATGAAGTATGTTGTGAATATTCTATAACTATAAGTATGTACAGGCTGTAGTGAGTACAAGCTATGTACAGGATATGGACAGGATATAAATATGAAAAACTATACAGAATATGAAATAAATAACTTTACAGGAATCTGAGATATACAGCTATACAGAAATGGGAACTATGCAAGTTGTAAACAGTTGTAGGGTTAAAAATTATCGTATGTACAGAATGATTGTTTACACAGGGCTATACAGTAGTGCAGTTAAGGTAAGTGAGGGTGTGGATAATTTCTACAGAGGCTATATAAAGTGCTAGTGGTTGTGAGTGGTGGTTCACTCCATGTTATTATTGTGTGTTTGAGGGTACAGTTGTCCATTGTGTGTGTGTGTGTGTATGTTCAGTCCATGAGTTAACGTGGGTCAGATGTATAAGATAGTTTTACGTGTAGTCAGATTGCTTTGTACTTGTGTGTATATTGACTCACGTCCTTGTGACTCCTCAAACTGAATTCATTAAAGTACAATGGCAAAATTTGATTACTATGTCTGTTCATTGCAGACATAGTACTCAGCAAGCAGCAATCTCATGTATGGCAAAGGTAATCCAACCTTGCAAACTTAAGAGATGCACTACTATGAGGAAAAAGGTTATTGTTTAGAGTTCATCTGTTAGATTGGCAAACCTTAAGTGGTTTCAGTCTATTTACAGTTTGAACTTTTCGAATTTTCTATTTGTACCAGATAAGTAATTTAAACCTATACACAGTGTGTGAATCAATGTGGTGTCAAGTGGTGTTTGACAAATTATTACCGCAGGGGGGAAAAAAAAAAAGATGTGTGATGAGGCAATGTAAGCATTGTGATATAAGCATTAGATTGAGAGGTTTTTTTTTTTTTTTTGGGGGGGGGGTTTAACATAATTCCTCTTACTCATAAAACAGCATTAATGAAAGGCATAGACAACTTAATATGTGATTGCTGCCAGAGACATTTTTAGTTTTCTAGCCAGGGGCAGTTGAGTGTGTTACTCCACTCCGGTCTCAGCTGTGTCTCTGATTGTCCTTTCTGTCCTCACATGAATGGACGATGACAGTGGAGACACAGCAAGGCGCCGCCGGCTGAACCATTTATTTTGAATTAGTTGACACACCGTTGGCTGTGAAAGACTGAGTGACATCAGCAGAATCCGTCGCCATGAGAGCCCACCATGGCAACAGTTGCTGTGACGGCCATACAACAGGACTTTTTAAGTCTCTGGTGGGTGGAAATGACCTCACCCAAACCAGATTCCTCCAGGAAGCTGTATCTCCCAGATTTGCAACCTCAGTCCAGGTGTCACGGTAAATTCACTTTGACTCATCCTAATAGGAAAAACCTTTTGAAACGGCTTCATTAATAATGGTCCTGTCCCACTGCGTAGCCCAGGAAGGCACTCCAGCAATCCAGTGCATCAAGTATAAAACCTTGGATCTGAGTCATTTAAATGGAATTGAGCCTTCAGTGACATTAATTATACCTGTGCTCATCCTTTGATATTTCAACCAAGTGAATACAACACAACTTTTCCATATAAAATGCAAAGATGATTGTAATATATGTTGTCAGCAATAAACCTGAGGGCAGAATGCTAAATAGTATCCAAAGAAAGTGCAAACTTTAAGTTTTCACATGGGTTTTCCAATAAATGTTTAGCATTTTCATGCACAGTGCCCCATTTTCAAAGGTTTAGAAGTAATTGAACAAACTGCCAATTTTAAACATCAGGATTGTTTAAAATACTTAAAGGAAAATCAATCACCAACTGAAGTCTACAACCCATGGACCTCACTAAATGTTGGGCTTCTTCCCTTGAGATACTTTGCTTTACTGCAGCCACTATCACCTGCTGCTTGTTTGAGGTTTTCTGTGCATTCAGTTTTGCCTTCAGTGACTGCAGCTTAGAACCTTTAAGCTTTAATACCTTTCTTTAACTGGTGGCTTTTTTCCCCCTCTGCAAGTACACTGTTGTTTAACAGACCACAGCACTAAAGCACTTTACAAAGCTGCATCCCTATTAAGGTCACAAATGTACCGGAAACAATTACCCAAACCACACCACCAGTGAGTGGTTGGTACATACACTTGTCTGCGTGTGTGTAAATGTGTGCTACTTCTTCCAAGTAGGTATGCATACAAACCTTTCTTGCACAAAGGAAAATAATTGTATAAGGAAAGAAATGTGGCATTGACCAGCGGAAAAGACAGAAACGAAGAGGCAAAGAGAGCGGCTGATGGGCCCCTCACTGCCATTTCCTTAAATAGAGTTGTGGGCTTCTCCAGTCCAGTCCTGGCAGAGCAGAGGCTCACATTCCCAGCATAGCTGCGGCTGCCACATTCAGAGCCTCCCCAACACTGTAGTGCTACGTACACATCTACAGGTAGACTAAAAAATCACTTGCCCTGCTTTCAGCCGCCAGCCTGCTTCCTCCAGACCTATATCCAATTAATACATGTTGGGCAAGACTTGAGAGGAAGTGTGAATGGAGGGGGGTTGGAGTAAAGGATGGCAAGGAATTGTCTCCCATTCATACAGCAGCCGTTCTATTTCCAAATTTCCCCCACTGCTGGGGACAGAAATCATCACAAACTAGTCTTTACCAAAATAATTGTCCGAATAAAGAATAAATTGAACTTGTAATGAGGTCGAGGAGCACCTTACAGTCCTGCCACCACTTGGTTTTCTTTACTTGGCACACTTTTTAATTGAGGGTCAGCGTGACTGTGAAATAATGTCAGACAATGTGAGCTTTGCTCTTCTCTGATTAAGCCGATGAAGCAGGATGTCTGCATCTGAAGTAATCACAATGATGCTTTTCCTTTTTCCGAGGAAAGGAGTCACAGCGCACACACGCCCACACAGACACATGCACAAACGCAAACACACACCAACAGTCGGGCAGGTGCTTCCCGCTTTAAGCACATACACCCATACTCACATCAGCTACTGTTTAAAACATTAAGCAGTATAAATAAATAAGCACCAGAGAGGAAAAGACATACTTTACACTTACTGCACTCCAGTGGTAGTGAATACACACACAGAGACTCGCACACAATGTGCTATGTGATAACCAGATGAGAGCAGTGCTTTGTATTATGTTCTATAATTTGACCAGGTGTCCTGGCTGTGTCAATTTAAGACTGCTACAAAGGTGATGCTCTTCCTGTTCTATTGTGAGTTACAGGAACCTGTCACAGCTTCTTTCTCTGATTGTTGAAGCACATTGGAGGGAGAGAATAATCTTTCATTCAGGAATAGTGACCTGTGTGATCTGAAGACAGGAGCTCTAAGTATTTCTTGTGGTCTGTTTTCTAGAGTTAGCCTGTGTAATTATTGTTATTGTTTTTATTAGTCTTATTTTTTTAGGGAAAATTTAATTTAGAAATTTTTTAATTTTTGTTAGTTTTTTTTAAAATCCTTTAGTATGCATTTGTCATCATTTCATCACCAGTCTTTATTTGTAAATGGAAAAAAATCTGCTGTTTTTTTTCTTACATCAATTTAAATATAGTGTGTAATCACTGCTTTTTACAGTGTTAGACCATCTATTCACTCGTGGATTGCAGACGTAATGCAGAATGCCCAAGCTGACAGTAACCAACACTCCTTTTGTGTCTGATTGATGGAAACCAGGCTGCATGTTAACATGGAGCGGATGCATGTCAGTCATGTGGTTTTTTTTTTTTTTTTTGTAAAGCAGTCTATTGTTCAAATACCCAGGTCAGAGGAGCATGTATGCAAGCGAGAGTCAGCAGTGAGAGCGGTGTAAATCACCTGCCGACTGGTTTCCTGACAGTTTGACTGCCTGTTTCCTCTCATTGAGCCTTACGTGTCAGGCGCAGCAATTATTTAGTCCCCAAATCACAGCTGAAACTGAGAGGAGACGGAGTGTTCTCTATTATGGCTCCTAAGCTTTGGAATAATCTTCCTCTTCACATTAGGCAATCGACATCAGTGCTGGTTTTTAAATCCAGATTGAAAACGCATTTTTATTCACTGGCTTTTGACTCAGTGGTTAACTGACTTGTATTTACTTTTATTTTATTGTTTTCGCTATGTTTAATATTTTATCGTATTTATTATTCTTATGGTATCTATTATGTTTCTATTGTTCAGCACTTTGGTCAGCCTTGTGTGTTTTTAAAGTGCTATATAAATAAATGATGATGATGATGATGATGATATTTAGACGGACAGGGATAGCTCTTCTCTCTTCTTCCTCAGTTTCAGCAGTGGACTTGTTAGGTTTCAGTTCTGAAGTTGAACCATAAGTGATTATCCTGAACCATGGCATCAGTCTGTGTGCTGTCAGGTGCAGCTTTATCCATATACACCAGCCTTTCAGTGGTAGTTTGGCCGCAAAAAGTTCACCATATCATTAGTTTTAAAAGCTGGAAGATGTTTTTTCCTACTGTTGATTTAAAATCTGTAATAGATCATAAATGTGGTCTGTGAGGCTTTCCTTTTGGCTTTTCCTTTGGGAAAGCCATTGTGGGTACTGCAGTAAGAGGATGCCTCCTCTGATGCCCTTATTCATATATATGTCAGTAGGTCAGGCTAACCCCTGACTTATCCCTAGTTCTAGCTTTTTTTAAAATTTGCACTCAGTTCTTTTGTTTCTCTCACCCCTTTGATCATATAAACATTCTCACATGATGCTCGCTGGTGAATTACTCTGTGTGAACAAAGTGTATCTTGCGCAGACTTTCCAAAAATTCTTCTTGAAAGATTTCTTGCTTTTAGCTTGAAAGTCACTGACGTGTCAGGATGTTCTTTGTGTAGTCTCCTTGTCTGTTGTTGTACAGCACTTGGCATGATGTTTATCACAGTTACCAGGTTGGGTAGCTTGGTGCTCTATTTGTCACCCTCTTCCTTTTCTTTCCCCGTATCCTGTCTGGATTTAGGATTTGGGAGCTTGCCTGCCTTTTTGTCACAACATGCGCTCTCTCTCTCATGCAATTCACTTTGCTTTATTTGCATTAATTTTAGGTGAGCAATATTGCCGGGGCATCAATGATACAATTTAGAAATATAATAGCGGGAGTCAGTTCTATAATTTAAAAGAAAATAAATGCATACAGTACTGTGTTTATGTCTTGAGCCAATTCTTTGTATTTTGCTTCCAAGGAGCATTTTCTTGTCATTTTTAAAGTGGTCTTGATTGATAGTTCTCCAGGATTTCTTAAGGTCTTTGGCTGCTTTTTCACTCATTTTATATATAGAAAAAGAAAAGAAGACACATTAGTGTGTGTGTGGTGGGGACCAAAAATTGGAAGTTTATTATACTTGTGGGAACCAACAGCCCTTATTGGCACCTAAATCCCAGTCCCCACGAGTCTGAAGGCATTTTTGAGACTCAAAATCTGGTTTTACTGTCAGGGTTACAATTGGGTTATGGTTAGGTTGTACTTGTGTTAATAGACATACCCTGTCATTATTTTAAGATTGAGAATAATTGCTTTTTAATTGAATTTCATACATATTTTTGTGCTTCACTGAAAGTATACAGGGACACGAGTACTTTAATGTGTTTGTATATTTTTTGTAGACACTTGGTATTTCAAAAATCCCATTGTTTATGCTTGTATGTGCTTTGGTGCTGAAGCACGGTGAAGTGTCATAGTTATGATTTTGTCATGTACTGTAGTGGTAGTGCTGACCATATCTTATGTAGGTTTTTTGTGTAAATGACTGGACATGGTGATATTGCGAGTGACTAGAAAGTGGAAGCTTTGGTGTGAGTAGGGAGAGGTCTGGGGCTCGGTCTGCATGTCTGTTTGTAAGAGAGAGAACTTGGATCCATTAGAAATTGCTGCATTCTTCAGCAGCAAGCCCTGTGGTATGCCAGCACATTCCCCACTGCTGAGCTGGAGAATCCACCCGGAAAGCAGGAGTAGGAACTTTTCCTCAATACCCACCACCCCTTACTTCCAATATCTACTACTCAGCCTTTCTTAACATCATTCTCCTTAAGTAACCCCCACTAGATCCTTTCTCAAGACTGCGTTTTATACAGATTATTTCCCTGGACACCGAAATTTTTGTGAATCCATATGTGTTGTTTTCTGTCCAGGATTTAATTTTTTCATGTGTCTGTGGTTTAAAAAGTTACTCTAGGACTTTTCACTCAAACATTTCTGTCTCCTCCCATCTTTTGTCTCTTCCATTGTTTCGTTTTTAGCCCTGTTGGTAGGTCCTTTCCTAGTTAAGTCCTGTTCTTTTTATTGTTGGTAAGCTCTCTCTTGTTTGTTGTCCTCTTGGTTGGTTAAGGAAACATGACGAACAAGACTACGTGTTGGATCAACAGCAGCTATAGCAAGCTGTCAGAAATGGGACAAAGTGAACCAGTCTTGTGTTTGTTTTGCTAACAGGAGAAGCACAGGATGGAGTTTAGAGGCCAAACTCGCAGATAAAGTCTTTAACAATGTGAGGCTTGTAGGATTTTTCTTAAACTAGATGCATTCCCTAGCCTAATTGCTTACACATCAGCTGTATCTGTGTTATCATTCCATCCTAAATGTAATCCTAATTTTAATTTAAAACCTCACTCTTTTTATTACAGAAATCATCAGACACCCACCAACTCATACACAATGTTCTTTTCCTCCCTTTCCTCACCGTTAATGCACAAATTCAAAGCTGGTGTCATTGTAAGGATGATTGGGATTTTGTGTCCCTTTACTAACCACTAATATAGGCTTATCTGTTGTGCTAGCTGCCTCGTTGTGGCTTTGTATGCTGTTGACCCATCTATATTTAGAATGAGTGGAATCATGTGCCTTCGTGTGTGTGTGTGTGTTCGTGCTCATTGGGGGAGTGTTTGCACATAACCAATGTGTAACAAATGAGCTAAATCAATCACATTGTTTCCATCACTGTTGCCTGTGTCTTGTGATCAAAGTTGGTTGTGAAGAGGACACACTGTGTCCAGCCTAGGGTCAGAGTTAAACTCCCCTTTCCAGGAGAGCCAGTTTTATTGGTATTAATTGAGCTGACTTCCTGTAGTTGTTTTTGCTATCCTGGCTGTTTGAAGTGTTATTTTCTTTTCTTTTAGAGCAGAAAAACTGTGCATCTCAAAGTAATGAGCCAATACTACCTTCCTATTTGTCAGTGATTAGAATCCTGTAGTGAACTACTCAGTCACTGGGCTGAAACTTGTAGTGCAGATGTTCAGTTTTATACCTTTAATTTGGACAAACTGAACCGAAGCTATGTTAGCAGCATAATGCGGTTGTTTCTGTCCTGGATGCAGTTTTCCGCTTTACCATTTATCTCGTCCATTTGTGCGATAAAAATAAATGCCCATATCCATTCTCTAGACTGTCACTATTTTCCTTCTCTGACACGCAAACTAAAATCAGCTGATTGTAGTGCGAGTGCAAGAACTGATAAGCGGGATTGATAGGCAGGCAGACTAACAATTCCAAGGAATTGGACTACTGGGAATCGGTTTTCTACAAGAACTGGTTCTTAATTCCCATCCCTATTGAATAGGCTGACATGCATTTATCTAAAGAAGAAACGAATACATCTTGAGTGGGATAAGTGGTTAATTAATTTGATTAATTATTAACAAATAAATGTCATAGCAATAAAACCCATTCTGATTCTGATTCATGTTTCATTGGTTAAAATGTGCAATTTAAATAGACTGAAATCTCTCTAAAAGGCCAGTCTGTATTTAAAATGTCTACAAGAGACTGCTCTGCTTTTCCACAAAGATTTTTTTTTTCTTGTGTTACTGTGGGGTTTTCCAGGGCTGTGGCTGTGTTGAGAAACATGTTCATGTCTTATTTTGTGAAAAGGGGCTTTAAGTTTCTGAAGTGGATACATTTGCTCACAGAATTGGAGTTGAACAGTCTTCTCAGAACAAGAGAGAACTTGTTGCATTCAGATTTGTGCTGTAGCTGGACAGTGTTGTATTGATAGACTTTGCTGAGGGAGATGTTTGGGGAAAAAAAGAGTCACACCCCTTACTCCAAACTGCTTTATTTTTTATGCAGGTTCCAGCCTTTCGATTTGCTGGTTATTGTTCGTTTACCATTCTTTAAATATGGTGGAACAGCCACATTAAAACATGAAGACAGCCAAATGTCTTCATGTTCCGCCATATTTAAAAAAAACACTAGCAGGTAGGGCTGCTCAATTAATCGAATTTTAATCACGATTACGATCTGGGCTTTCAACGATCATTAAAAATGACCGAGCCGATTATTAGCCCCTCCCTCATTTATCCGCGACACCTTAAAGGCCGGTCCGTGAAAATATTGTCGGGCATAAACCGGTCCGTGGCGCAAAAAAGGTTGGAGACCGCTGATTAAGAGGACCCGAGGGAAGCTCGGAAAGCTAAGCAGAAGTTATTTGGAGAGGAGAGTGACTGCCGCTGGTTGAAAAGAGAGGTAAAAAAAACTTCAGTGGTTTTGCACACTATTTTATATTATTTTTTTTAAAGTCATTGTTAACCCTTTAAAGCCGGTCAGAGCAGCACGCTCCGTGTTGTGTAACTATTTTTAAATCCCTGTAGAACCGGAACCGTGTAAGCTAGCGCAATAATTTGTTTTGCATATGAAACCGGAGGAATTGTACTTACATCTGATGCCATCAGCTTGTCCTCGGTCACGGTTTCCTTCCACATAAAGCTTTGCAAATATTGCATTAAAAGCTCTTGCAGGAACAAAAACACAATATTCCAGAAACACGCTTTGCCGATCTGATCAGCTGTTCGTAACACTTCCCACAGTGAAAAAGACGTCAGCGCGAATTGTCGCATGTCCGCCATTTCCTGCCCGAAACCGGAAGTGACGTCATTTTCGCGGAAATTTGTAGTTTTTTACTTGTAGGCCTTAAAAGCCTATACTGGTCATGTTTGACCTTTCTGAATAGTTTCTGGGAGCTTAGAACTCAAATTGCACTGCTGGAAATAGTTTATTTTGATGCACCTGCTGTTTTCTTTGCAAATTTGCATCATAGGATTGTTTTTTCGTTTTTCCTGCAGTATATAAAAATTGCTGTATCTCCAAAATAAAACTATGAAGACACTCAAAATAAATTTCCTGTTGTTGTAAACTATTTTTTGCAACTTTTTTGTATTTAAAGTTTTGAGGGATAAACCTCTTAAATTTCTCCAAGTAGAAATATATGTAAAAAACAAAAAACAAAAACGATTTTCAATTTTTTTGTAGTTTATTGCACTTTTTTGCAATTAATGTAGTTACTATGGACTTAATGCATACATATTATTAAAATATGGGCTATAACAGTTGCATAGCAAATTGAAATGCTCCCACAAACGGCACTACAACATGTAAAAAAAATAATATAAGCTCTGGCGGACTTGGTTCTATAGTAGGTCTTAAAGGGTTAAATAAATATCAAATAATCGCGATCTCAATTTCAGTGAAAATAATCGTGATTAGCATTTTTGCCATAATCGAGCAGCCCTACTAGCAGGATCACCAAGAACTTCACGTACTATATTGTGAATGGGAACAACTTCTTTGTGGCATGATTACTAACGATTTTTATGTAATAACAAGAATGTGATTGCAGGCTAATAAATAAAAACTGGTGTTGCGTATGTAGACTGTGCTCTTGTTACAGTGATCTCCTGTTTTTCCTTTCTGTGTATCTGTTGTACCTCCTGTGCCAGCACAGTGTCTGTGTTGTGGGAGAAAGGTGGGCAGTTTGATATGAGGTTGACAGTGGAGAAATTATACTATGAAGCAGGGCTGTGTTGAAAGCAGCACCTTTGTCTTGTTGCCAGAGAGGGTGTCAGAGGGCAGTGCCAGGGCAGGGATGGCACACAGAGTTCACATTGTTCACATCTGGGAAATGCTGTGTCAGCCTCTCTCCCTCTGAGCTTTCCCTGTGTGTTTGTGTCTGACTTTCTTTTTCAGCATTTCTTCGCAATGATTCATCATCTCCCAGCATGCCCACGACTGTGCCTACTAGTATAGGAGCAAAGCTAACATACCTATGTCTCATTTAAAATGACACAATGCGCTTCTATCATTTTGTTTTGTGTTGTTTTTATTGGTTGTCTCATTCTGATTGTCTCACGCCTCTCACATTTTTATTTTGGCTACACACACACACACACACACACACACACACACACACACACACACACACACACACACACACACACACACACACACACACAGTAGGTTGTTATTCATGGAGCTCCCTTGCATCTATTTACAGAAACAGGTGTCTGAGGTGTGTTTGTAGAGGTGAAGAAGTTCGTCATAGTTCCAGTGAAGCTCTCAGTGACTCTATAATGACTCATGTGGTGAGAGAGCGTGGATTCACTGTGGGAGGAACTGACCTCTTGACCTTTTAACCTTGGAGTAATTGCCCAGTAAGCTTGAAGTGGGATCCTGATTTCATGGTGTTAAGTTTTCCAAGCTTTGCTCAGTGTTTGTCTCCTTCTTTAGCCATGGAACACAAAAACACACACACACACACACACACACCAAGCTTCTGGCTAGTGAATCGATCTGACAGTATGTATGTGTTAGTGGCATCCATTCATTGCTGATGTAAAACTCATTCTAGGTGTAGTCATCTGCATTGGAAGCGGGTTCATATAGTTATATCAACATTCTTCCAAACATTTGAATGATGTAAAATCTTCTTCTTTATATACAGATGTTTTTCAGTGTTTTGTTTTGTCTTTATATTGTGGTTTGTGGGAGAACAGGAAGCTTTTTGTGTTGTGAAGGGATGCATGGTAAAAGAAGCATGTACATCATTTTTAATCTCAAACAAAATTACTCTAACAATGTAGTATTTTTGATTTGTCTTTGACATGTTTGTTTGACACATTTTACTTGCTGGTGGTTAGTATTGCTTAGTCAGGCCTTGTTATGGACTCGTTATGTAAATTTTGATGGTTCTCTTAGTCTGCCCGAGTCAGTTCAAATATTTGACAAAAGATTACATTTATGTAATGATTACTTTTTAAGCTAGCTATGCACCACTACTTCTGTAAGTTTAACCAAAGTATTCAGGATTTCTGCTTTACATCTTAATGTTTTCCAGTCATTTGGATATAACTGAGTTTTAATCATGGAACAATTCCTGTTCCCAGATGGAGTAAGGCTTGTCTCATTCATAGGAATGAGAAATTACATCATCCTTGGAGCAGAGTGGAGTAACTCCAAGGCTCCCTTCACACACCTCACTCTCATTCCTTCCATCTATCCCCCCACCCCATCCCAAGTTTCTGCCTCCCTCTTACCCTACCTCCTCCCCCTTAGCTGTCTTACTCGAAGTGTAGGCTGTCTGTTTCTAGACAGTTTGGTCTGGTGCAGTATTTATTTCCATTCATGGCATCCATTCACATTAGCTGATCTCCTTACTAAAGGCATCTGAAACCCAGATCACTAAATCAAGCACTTGTGAGTGAGTGGGGCCAGCTTTGCTCACAGATGCAAAGAGAGAGTGTGGGTGGGGTTGGTCTGATGAGTGGAACAGAAAAATCTGAAGAGTCATTCATTTTTGATAGATTAGAATACTGATGGTGATCTACCAAAACATTAGGTAATTCACACACAGCAGTTCTCCTGC
Source organism: Diplotaxodon limnothrissa (assembly GCF_057381915.1). NCBI lineage: Eukaryota > Metazoa > Chordata > Actinopteri > Cichliformes > Cichlidae > Diplotaxodon > Diplotaxodon limnothrissa. Next base: position 37,133,119 of record NC_140596.1, read on the forward strand.
TGTTGAAAACATTGTATTAATTTTTAGAATAAAGAGTGATAGTGCACTCGGCTTCAAAACTTGAAAGGACATATAGTAGTGGTGCAATGGATCACGGTTGATCCGTAATCCGAACCGATCCCACTCCACGGTTCGGCACGCACGTGATCTGAAGATTCGAGAAAGAAGGGAGAAAAAAAAGTATGCGTATGGTGCGCGTGGTGGGTCTGTCAAGCGATAGTTATGGCCAGCGCTAGCGGTCCAAGTGGAGGAGCAGAGGAGTTTGTGGTATTTAAGCAGCCCTTTGCTCCCCAATCCGACCGGGCTAAAGCTATTACAAAAGCTATTGGGGTGTTTAGCTTTAAGTTGTGGCTGAACTGTCCCAGGCATCTTCTGTTGCCCTAACTACTACAAATGGGTGGACCTCCAGGGCAACGGAAAGCTACGTGACCGTGACAGCTCATTATATCACAGCAGAATACGATATAATGAGCGGTATATATTATTGTAGGGTCTACCTTACAATATAAAGCGCCTTGAGGCGACTGTTGTTGTGATTTGGCGCTTTATAAATAAAATTGAATTGAGTGGTAGATACAAAGACTGTACTGGCCTATATTGTACCATAATTTTTTTTTTAATAATTGCGTGGAATGAGTCTTGAGTTGAATGTTTTTAACAGGCAAAAAATACTTCAATAAGTAAATGTTAAATTTTTGTCTTTTTATTCTTTTTTTTGCTGATCCAAAAATTGATCCGATCTGTGACCTAAAACCGTGATCCAATCCGAACCGTGAAATTTTTGATCCGTTGCACCACTAACGTATAGGGTGCCCGGGATAGGAGAATATGGAAAAGAGAGAGCACTGGCTTACCTACATTTATTACATGACAAAAAGACCAACACACTAGGGCTGGGCGATATGGCCTAAAATTCATATCACGATATAATTTCAAGCATGTGCGGTAACGATATATATCACGATACAGTATATTCTTTTCTTCTGTATAACGTATTTTCCACACTATAAGGCACACTTAAAATCCTTTAATTTTCTCAAAAATTGAGAGTGTGCCTTATGTATGAATTCTGGTTGTGCTTACTGACCTCGAACAGATTTCTGCATGCAGAAATCTGTTAAAAAATGTTTTAGTACAACTTTGGTAAGCCGCACTGCTTGATTGATTGTCAGAGCATTACGGCTGCCTTGGTGAAAAGCTTCGGAGTAATCTGGGTCCAAAACTCCATCCAATTCAGGTCCCAAAGTCAAATGAACACTAAGAGTTAAAAACGATCTAAATTCTTTCGTCTTTAATTAAATCATCAGCTTTGCTGCTTTATCGGGTGTAACAATTAAGTTTTACATCCATGCATCCATGAAAACAGAATTTATTAAATTTAACGGAGTTAGAAGTAAACAGGAAGTTAGCTCGCTAGTTTACACCTAAACATTTCATACCATGTTCTGACTGAGAGATTTTTGAAACGAATTAAAACGTACAGCTCTGCTACCACTTCCAACATAAATGAAGACAGAAAACTAAACACCAGTGCCGTTTGTAGGGTTACTGAAGTTCAACTACCTGGTATATAATGTTGTGCTACGTGATTGCTAGCGACACAGCTATAGTAGCATAACATTAGCACAGTGAAGCTGGAGGATGAACAGCAATTTTTTTTCCACTCGATAAAAGTTAACGTGAGGGATTCTGTTGGTTAGGGACAAATGCAATCGCATAGCAGGATGCTATACACGGGCCAAACTTCAGTCAGGAGAACAACTGAGATTATTAATCCACAATACAAGGTTAGTTATTAATATACTGCAACAACATGGGAATAGAGCAGCTGCGAGAGAATTCAGCATTAATGAATCAATGTTACGGAAGTGGAGGAAGCGCAGTTTTTGGCTTTCCCCATATTTCAACAGTGCTTCATCTCTTTGCTATGACTGTCGCCCACCATAATTTGCAGATGATAATGGTTTTAGCCGCTGCGATGCTTTCAACCAAAACAGGCGCAGCTTGATGACTTCAAATTGTTGGCCAAATTTATATCGTTTCTATCGTATATCGTTTATCGCCCACCCCTACAACACGAGAGAGCTTTTATTTGTTCTGTGTATATTTTTCTATGTTCCTGTTTCTAGTAGTTTTGATATGCTGCTGGTTGTTACTATTTTGTTAAATTATGACAGTGTATTATGATGGTGATTATGCCCTTTGGCACTGGAGTCTCACCTGGGTTTTATGTTTTGATTGTCATTTGTCTTAAACTACACTGATGTTGGCTTATTGCGGAAACATATGTCTTTTAGCCTTTTTTTGTACTTGAAGTCTTTATTTGTTTTTAACATATAACCAAACAAAATAACAACAAAAAACAAACAAAACCAAAAAAAAAAAGACTGCTTCCAATCCCATGGTTAATTCACCTTTGCATTTTGGGTATATTTTTAATAGTTACTAACATTCAGTACTCAAAAAAAAAAGGGACAATAAAATCAAATTCTTAAGTTATTCCTTTACTGAGTGCCTAAACAAACATACAACACAGCAAGCATAAAATTTAACAAAACATAATTACCCTGACAAAATAAAATCCATCAATCTCAGCCAAAAACACATGCCCATGATTTGTCAGAACCCTCCATATTATCATTAATCCTAGCCAAGAACTTTTCATATGAAACCATTTTCAGCATATTTTCTTCTCACCTATTATATTCTGGAGGAACCCCTACCTTTATAACCACAAAAGGTAGGGGCCGATCCGCTAATAAGCACAGTCTTGGTGACAAGGGTATTGTCAAACCAATCCACCTTTCTATTTTGTCCAATACTTTTTGCCAAAAGGGATAAACTTTCCCACATTCCCAAATAGCATGCATAAATGTCCCTGGATCTGAGCTACATTTCCAGCATATATTATTGGGACTGATTCCCCATTCTATAAAGTTTAAAGGAGTTAAGTACCATCTGTGTATTAATTTGTACTGAGTAAATTTACCTCTGGCCTCTCTCATATATTTATTGGAGAATGACAAAATTCTACACCAATCTTCTTTAGAAATTACACAACTCAAATCTCTCTGCCATATAATCCTCAAGTTTTCACATATCCCCTTTTTTTAGATTGTTAAACAGCTGCTCTATGTGCTGTTCTGGACAATTATAAAAATCCCACCACCGTATTTGTGCTTTGAGTAAATTTTCCTTTGGTAATACAATCCCTTATTTGTAAATATTTCCAAAAATTATTTTCTCTTATCAAACCATATTTTTGTGTTAATTCAGCGAATGACATAAACACTCCCCCTGAGTAAAGATCACTTATCCTGTGTATGCCTTTGACTTTGGATTCCTTCCGGTACACTGTTTTTTTTTTTCCTAATTTGTACAGCAGTGTTGTGAGGTATAAGGTTGTCTTAAATGAGATGCTCCACACACCTTGTGCACCTCTACCCAGACAGCCTTAGAATGCCTGAGCACTAGGCTATCATGAAAGTCTTGTCCATTAATAGCTGAGCCCTGTGAGAGAACATCCAAGGGTGTAAAAGGGCTCACTAGTTCCTGTTCGATTTTAATCCAGCTCAGCTCAGTCTGATCCTGTCCAGTGTTTTCCCAGTCTTGACATTTCAAATGCTAAATTATACAACTTCACATTTGGAAGGGCCATTCCCCCAGTGTCTTTAGAAGCCCACATTTACTTTATATTCACTCTTGGCTTCTTGTTATTCCATAAAAAATCTTTAATTAGCTTTTCAAATTGATTAAATATGTGTAAAGGAATTCTTACAGGTAACATCATGGAAACATAATTGAACTGTGGGGCCACCATCATTTTAATCACATTAATTTTACCCAATAATGTAAGATTCAATTTACCCCATTTATCCAGATTTGTTTTTATCTTTAGGAGGAGAGGTTCGATATTTGAAAGCATAATATCCTCTAATTTTGGGTTTAATATTCCTAAATACTTCATACCTTGAGGTAAATACTTAAAATTGAATGGAGTAATGTATCTAGAATGACATGATGCTGATAGTGGCATGCCTTCTGATTTGTACCAGTTTATCTTATAACCTGACAACCTTGAAAATGACTCAACTCATGTGTGTAGCACTGGTAGAGACTCAATGGGATCCGTTAATACTGCTAAGATGTCATTAGCATATAGAAATAACTTGTGCTCCATACTCCCTGCGTGAACACCTCTGATATCCCTGTTAGCTTGAATAGCTAAGGACAGTGGTTCCAGAAATATTGTGAAGAGCAGCGGGGACAAAGAACACCCCTGCTGGGTCCCGTGAGTGAGATGGAAAAACTCTGACACCAATCCAATTTGTCAAAACTGCTGCCCTTGGGCTTGAATATACAGTTTGACCCAGTTACAAAATCATAGGCCCAAACCCAAACTTTGCATGGGTTGGCATAAGGAAGCCCCATTCTACCCGGCCAAAAGCCTTCTCGGCATCAAGAGAGAAGGCCGCAACAGGGGCTAGACTAGATTTGCTTTTGTGCATGAGATAAAGAAGTGATGATATCTGGTAATATTTGATCTAAGCGGAAGGCCAAAACCTTTGTCAAAATTTTGCAATCGACTCCTAAAAGGCTTACTGGCCGGTAATTTGCTGGGTCTGATATATCCCTATCCTTGGTAGGAATAAGGGAGATTAGTGCATCGTTAAATGTACTCTGTAAGGAGCCTATTTCTAGTGCCTCAAGATCAATTTTATGCAAGACTGGAGCTAAAATATCAATATATTTCTTATAATACTCAATCGGGAAGCCATCCAAACTTGGCGATTTCCCATTTTTCATTGATGAGATTGCAGCTCTGACCTCTTCTTCATTTATAGGCGCATCCAGTCTTGTTTTTTGTTCGTCAGAAAGAGTAGATAATTGTGGACCTGAAAAAAATGTCTTCACCTCCTCCTCATTAAGTGCACCAGCAGAAGTATACAAATCTTGATAAAATGATTTGAAAATTAAATTTATTTATTTTGATGAGGAGATTTATTTCACTTGGCTGTCTTTCTTAACTTAAATAATATATCTATGATTATCTTGCTGCTTCAATTGCCTCGCTAATAGTCTACCATTCTTTTTACCACCTTCATAAAATTTTGGTTTAAGCCTAAATACGGCATATTCCACCTTTTTGTTATAAGTGTCATTCAGCTGGTATTTTAATTTACAGATAGTCTGGTATTTATCATTTGAGTATTGTCTTGTTAAATCCTTCTCCATTTCATGCATTTCTTTATCTAAAGTTTTTTCCCGTTCTAAATCACTTTTCTTAACTTTTGTCGCATATGTAATTATCTTTCTTCTTATGTATGCTTTAGACGCTTCCCAAACTGTGGCTACTTTATGTGTGGAACCCATATTGATTTTGAAGAAAATTTTAAGATAATTCCTCACTAAAACTTTTGTTTTGCAACAACATCCTTTTTGTTCTGTGTTTAAATCAATTTACAACTCTACCGTGGTGTGATCACTAATCGCAATGGCACCAATCTCACAATCTACAACTGAATCTACCAAAGATTTTGATATTAAGGCGAAATCTATCCTTGAATACATTTTATGACAATTGGAGTAAAATGTATATTTCCTTGAACTAGGATTAACTAACCTCCAAATGTCTACTAGGCAAAGATCCTCCGTCAGCAATTGAATAGCCTGTCTGTCCCTGGGTGTAGACCTACCCCTGGGTTTGCTTTTATCAATTATCCCATCCATCACCTGGTTGATATCTCCGGCCAATATTACCTGCCCCTCACGATCACCTATTATCTTGTTAATTCTGTGAAGAAGAGGAAAAAAATAAAAAATAAAAAAAATAATCTGGTTTATTCTTTATTAGGTGCATAGATATTACACAAAACCATTCAAACCCCATTGATTAAAGCTTCCAAGCATATAGTGAGCCCATCTTTATCATTATATTTTTTTCAACAACACAAAGCTTAATTTTAAATTAATAAGGTTCAAAACACCATTTTGTTTACTTGAGTATGAATTATGAAAAATGGAGCCCACCCAGTCTCTTTTAAACTTTTTTGCCTCTTCTTCTCCAGCAATGTGGGATTCCTGAATAAACGCTATATCTGTATGTTTATGTCAGAACCTTCCTCCTTTAATTGGGCCCCCACATCTTTTTATGTTCCACGATATTATTTTAGTATACCTGCTCATCTCTTTCTAATAAAAAATGGGGGAAGGACACTCCCTGTGCACTTTACAACACAACACAAATATATACATAGGCACTCAATATTACAAAACCCATCTGGTACCATCAAACTAGCTGTCTTAAAAAAGACAAACCTGAACAAAACAAACACCCTTTGCATAACAACCCAGAACAACGTTGCTAAGCAACCCCTCCCTCCCATTCTACCCAACCCTAACTAACTTTAACTTGAGTCACTAAACTTTCCTTGGTCCGTGAGACACGTTAACTGTCCCCGACAACAGCACAGCTGCCGCAGCCCCGTTCTACCCATTGTTTATTTGTTACCTTAGTTTTTTTTTTTTTTTTTAAATTCACACACATTTCTCCAATTTGTTACATTATGCTCTGCACTCCTAAGTCGACTCCTGCAGAAATTTCTCAGCCTCCTTTCCGTCTTTGAATATTTTCTTTTGTCACGCAAAAATAAGTGTTGCAGGATACACCAGCCTATGCTTCACTTGTAGCTCTCGGAGACGCTTCTTCACCGGGTTGAATGCTTTCCTCTTCTCCGCCAGCTCTCTTGTAACATCTTCAAAGAAGGAAAGCTTGGCGCCTTGCCAGTCGATTCCACGCTTCTCTCTGGCCACCCGTAGTACTTTCTCCGTGGCAGATGAACGTAGAAAGCGGACATGTATGGCCCTGGGAGGCTCGTTAGATTCTGGCATTGGTACAGGGGAACAATGCGCACATTCAATTTCAAATTCACTTCCATAAAGCTCAAGTGTTTTGGCCAGAAACTCTGTTACATTTTTATCCCCTTTCCCGGGTTCCTCCACGCCTCCTTTAAGTCCAATAATCTGTACATTGTTTCTCCTACTACGGTTTTCAAGGTCCTCCACTCTTGACCACAACACCTCCAACCTTTTCTCAGATTTGTCCACTGTTGCCTCAGTAAGCATGCTGGCATCTTCCATGTCTAATATACGGTGTTCCGCCTCTCCTAACCTCAATTTTATCTCCTCCACTGAATCTTTTAGTTCTTTAGTCGCTTCTTTAATAGTGGTGACATCTTTAGCTACGACCTGAAGAGTAGCATTCATTTTCTTAATTTTGTCCTTTTAGCTCTCGCTCCCCGTACCTTCCTCCGCTGCTGCTGGAGAGGCGGCATCAGATACAGGTGTGTTTTCGGGCGGCTCCGGAACGAGGCTAATGCTAGCTTGCTTCTTCCTCGTGGTAGCTCCTTTGGAAAAAGTTTGCTTTGTTATTACCTGCCTTTTTTTCAAAGGCTGTAATCCTTGAAAAACTTCAAAGTCGACAAGGGGTGTCCACTTTATGACTACAACTGAAGTGTACGTTTCCAAATTCAGAACATTAATCAACAGGCTTTAGGAGCAGCCATCTTCCTCGGCGGTCCCACGTGACTCCTGTCTTTTAGCCTTTTTAATAGATATAGGGACAGTTTTTTTTTTTTTTTTCAGAGAGTGGCCTATTTGTTTTCTATTGTAGAAACATCCCTTAAGGTATTATTGTGTTTCTGTGGCGACTACAGGTCACTGAGGGGTTGCAGAGGTGGGATTTCCTCTGTCAACAATTGATTGCAGGATTGGAAAGTCTAAAGAACTTTTGACCATTGTGTTGGGAGAAATTTTTGCCACCTACAGAACTCTGTTAATTTGAGTTTGGCAACAGAGCACAGATTTAGTTTTCAGAACAAATCTTAGATGAAAAGATGTCTGTCCAAATTAAAGGTATAAACTGAACAGTTGTCTCTCCTGCATATTTGCTGTTACTGTTAACTTGAAATGTGAAGGTCCCGACAGTGACCTTATATTTGGTCTCTTTTTTGGATGCTCTGCCTTAAATCCTACTAAATGTCTCATTATCAGGTAAAAATGAAAGGTTATAGATTATGAGAGAATTTTTATAAACCTGCTCTCTAAATAACAACAAGGAAGTCTAAAAGCAAACTAAATCGTCAAAATACATACCAGCCTGGAGTAAATGTGTGTATTCACCTGGTCATCTTTCATTAGGAGATTGTGGCGTGGGTGTGGTCTCTGGCCGGCTGCAGAGGAGGGGTGGCGCAGTGAGCTCCTGGGGCGGCGCAGAGGCGGGGTGAACAGGTGTGCTGGGATGTGAATGTGATTGTGACTCTTTATATGTTCACAGTGACAGTTGGAGAAAGGAGAGCGGACGTGATAGCGGAGCGGGAGTGTCTGTGTCCCATTGCAAGCCACAGTATTTTTACTGTTCAAATAAAGAACTGCTGTCACCACGTCTGTGTCTTGTATGTTTGTAAAGGGTCCAACTTCACAGAGATGTAAACATGAGCCTTGTTTAGGGGGCTTCAGGGTTTACGGGTCTTCCATCTGCCCAGTCAGAGCTGCATCTGTCCACTTGACAGGGCAGAGAGAGCTGTACATCACCACAGTAAGACCTTGGGATGTCTTTGAACAGGAGGATAAGCTGATGGATTTTTTTTTTCTTCTTCTTCTGTTTTCTCCCCCCCCCCCCCCCTCATGTGTGGGATTTCAAAGTAAGACATGTTTTGTTAAGAATTACTACTGTGGACGGATCATACAGACGTGTCTCACAAGCCGGAAGTGAAGCCGGCCTTCTTAGTGCCTCGTGTCTCTATTTGTGTGGCTGTCGGAGTTGTTGCCCTGACCTGTTTGTCAAGTCAAGTTTATTTATAGAGCACATTTAAAAACAACCAAGGCTGACCAAAGTGCTGTACAGTAAATACAGATACAGATTGTATCTATAGCCCTGGTCCAAGATGATAGGAATGGACCTCTTATGGCCTACTGACTGGGACAACAATAGAGCTCCATGACCTCCACGTTATGTCCAAAACTGTATGGCCTCCGTTAGCAATCTACAGACCTGGGTGTTTTTAGAAGGAACAAAATAGAACGATGATGGTGCGGGGTGCAGGGTCTGACATCATCTTGGTGTCTTCTATTTTCAGTCATACATGTGTTCACTAATTCATCTGTCTATCTATAAATTACATTCCCCTCTGCTGCTCCTTTAGATATCATAAAACAAATCTTACTTTAAGCTAGAGATGGCATGATACCACTTTTTTATGTCCGATACCGATATCATAAATTTGGATATCTGCCGATACCGATATGAATCCGATATAGTGTTTTTTTTGTTTTTGTTTTTTTTTTATAAATCAATAAAATATTTTTTTAATATCTTGCTGCATTTTATATAAGTTTATACTCAAGTTTAAATAAATAACAACACTAAAGCTATTCTGTTATACCTGTATGTTTTTAAAAAAAAAAATACACTGCACCCAAAATATTTCATAGTTCAGCAACACTGATCAATCTAATAAACTTAAACCTACTCCATCCTCCCTATTCTGGTATTTTAAAGAGTACTTAGCAGAAATATTAAGCAACCCAACTAATAGGGTTGCAAACTCCCAGCAAAAAAAAAAAAATAGGGAACCACCCTCCACCTCATGATGCTTAATCGATGTAATCAAATGTAATTTGATGCAGGGGGGAATGCACAGAAATAAATTATTTTTCAAGAATAATTAAATAGATTCAACATCTTTCTTCAACAGAATTGCAGAATTCACAGATGGTACTTTCCCAAAGGAAAAAGTACTATAGCTTACTAGGGTATATTAGACTTAACAGTTACTATATACAGTAATGGACTTCTATATATTTTACATCAGATTAAAACTTTGGGTGTAAGAGTCAGATAATTATTTATTAAACGCTAGACATTTTAAATGAGAATAAGAAAGAAAAGTATGTCTTTGTGCCCCCTTTTCCCTGTTCATGCCTTATCAGCCCCCCTGGCTAAACTTTGCTAGATCCGCCCCTGCACAGTTACCAGCCGTCAGCTACGTAGAAAAAGATCGAGTAGAAAGTAATATTAAATAAATTCTAACAACAGCTTATCAAGCTTAATAGTGCTGCTGTTGTTCAGCCGCTGGTTTCCTCTTTCTGGTGAGAAGTGGGCCAAAAACAAAGAAGAGAGACGGACTCGCGACAGAAAAGCCGATCAGCTGATCATTAAGCAGTTTCACGATTGAAGTAGCAGCAGGAGAGGGAGGGAGAGAGAGGCAGTCACTCCACATGTCTGTTGTTAAGCTTAACGTGGGAATCCTTTACAGACATTCAGAGATGAACTTACACACTTGCTTTACTTCTCTCTGGGATAAGTTCCTCGGAGATGAAATGCTGGTGAGGCTACAAATACACACAGCCGCTCTATCACGTGATGCATACTGCTGCGACGTGCTACAGTTATGAGCCGAGTTACGCCGTGTAGCAAGTTTTGTGAGGTGCTTTTTTTTTTTATTTTTATATATTTAATGGATCGGATTACATTTTTTATTTCTGGCCGATATCCGATCCAGTAATTTGGGTCAGTATCGGATCGATACGTAATATCGGATCGTCCATCTCTACTTTAAGCACTGTTTAAACTGGTGTGTGTGTGTGTGTGTGTGTGTGTGTGTGTGTGTGTGTAATTTTTTTTTTTTTTTTTTATTAATTAATTTTCTCCTTCATTTTGTCCTGCAGGTATAATTAGCCAATGGCAGAGTGAGCCCAAGGAACGTGTCATCTCTCTCGTCCTTACCCATCTTCCGCTGCTCAAACCGGGAAACGTTGAAGCTAAGGGAGAATACATGCGCTTGCTGCCTCGCATCCTGGCCCACACGATCGAGCACGGCCATCACCTGGAGGAGTCTCGGCAGCTCCTTTCCTACGCCCTCATCCACCCCGCCACCTCCCCTGAAGACCGCGCTGCTCTGGCACTCTGGCTCAACCACCTGGAGGAGAGAGAGAGAGACTCATTGGAAAGGCCTCCTCCTGCCGGGCCTCACCATCACCACCAGTCTACACCTCCTTCGACCCTGACCTCATCTGGATCTTGCTCTTCTACCAACACCTCTTCATCAGGCATTCCCTACTTGCATCACCACCAACGTTATGGCTCAGATGACCGCCTCAATGGGTGGCAGAGCTCCAGGGATTCAGGAATAGGTGGAGGCTGGCATCAGCATGGCTGCGAAAATGGACACCTCCCTCTCTACCCATCATCCTCTGTGCCTGCAACCATCAATACTGTTGGAATTGGCGGAGGCAGTAACGCGAGTAAGTGAAAACCTGTCCTGTCTTTCCTGTTTCTTTCATAGGAGCCACAGACTGGTGCATTTAATGATGTAATAAATATTGTAATACAGTGGGTTACATTTCTGCAACATCCTGTAAAATCTTTGCTAATTTCAGATTTCAACTGATAACTTATTATTCATTTCCTTGTAATCTGTCAGGTAATTATTAAAATTATAGATGTTCATATTAAATACAGCAATAGTTTAAAATTATGAGATCAGCTTATATTCCTATGAGCCAAACGCTCAGGTTTGAAGCTTGTCTAAACCCTCTATTTAAATCAGAGCCTGACAGTTTTATTGAGAATAAGTGCCGATGTGTGGTCAATGTGAGCATCCACTTTTCCTCTGAAGACAGAACCCACCTGTTGTCCAAACCACTTGTTTGCTAGGAGTGCCCAGTCACAAGAGAGTTGGTTTAAAAAGATGGGGAAGGGAGCTAAAATTGCTTTCTTTTTCGGAGTTGATGAACAGAGTAGTTTCATAAGGGCCCACTAAAGAAATTGCACAAAAAGCACAAAAGCATCTATAACAAAGCACAAAAAAGGCAGGCCACATTTAAAAACAGTGTTTTTAAATACTTGTTTCATTATAAATAAATTAAACAAATGTATAAGAAACACTCTACACTGAACGTAAACAAGTACTGAGCAAATAGTCACAGCAGTTAATACACCCTGACCAGACCGAGTACACTCTGAAGAACCCACACAGCAACTACAGAGGCTGAGTGTTGGCTGGAAGACAACACATAGGGAGGGCTGGGCTGTTGGAATTGAACATAACTATGGTCAGAGCAGGATATTTCCAGACAAGAATGCAAGAGCTCTGTTTTTTCTTTTTCTTTTTTCTTTTCTTTTTTTTTCCTGGGAGATGAAAGAAACAGCTGAAGGTTTATAAATAAAGGCACATTTAAAGCTCTGCTTGCTGCTCCAAGAAAGATCCTCTTGTATGTTAGACTGCTAACAGCTTGGGTCCCAAACAAGATCATAGGATTTCACAACTGATAAAACTAGAGTTACCCCAGCTACCAGTACAGGATTGGTGACAACAGAGAGCATAGGTATATTTTCTTGTGTGTGTTTGGTTTTTTTTTGTTTGTTTTTTTAATATAAATGTAAAATGAATAGAAGCATTGGACACACTCAAAGCAAATTGGTATTTATGTGTTGGCATTTAGAGTTATAGAATGATCACGGGGAGGTTGTTCTGGCATCAGAAAAAGTCAGTGTTTGGCTTAGGTATTTAATTTGAGTTATTAAAAATTATTTTTACATTGTTGGTCAACATGTGGTTATGTCTTCATCTGGTCACATTAAGGGCTATAGGAGTATCATGGTCCAACCACATCAACCTGTGTTCTACTGAGAGAACACCCTGATGACACCCCACCCATACTCTAAGCTTTAGTCCAAACCACAGCAGTACATACCACCCATCCTTTCCCTTGTAAGGCAGCCTTTGTGGCAGACTGTATTTAGGGAAAATGGCTAATATTTAGGGAGTGGAACTTGAAATGTTAGCTGGGCACCTATTTTAAACGGAGCCCATGAAGTCCTATACATAGCGCCAACAGTAAGAGCACCACATATAGGAGGAGGAGAGAGAGCCTGGACTATCGATGGCAGTTTACCCTGCCAGACAGGCGACACAAAAAAGTTGTTTGCTCTTCTCCACCTTTTCATTCTCTTCATCCACTTCAACAGTCTCAGGAAAATGTGTGATCCTAGAACTGTTTTGAGATGAAAGTATTGCTATTTTAGTAGTAATGGTAACCTTGGTTTGACCCCGTAAGAGTAGACTTCACTTACTAAGATGAAGAAATGAAGAGGAAAGGCTTTTCAAGCAAATGGATATCTTGGTCGATGGATTTACTTAAGTTATTTACACAGTGGAAAAATATTTCCTCAGGTCATTGAACAGGCATTGTTTAGTATGTTGCTTGGAGGTTGAAACTTCAGATATTAAATCTAAATAACTACTTATGTCACAGATGAGCTGTAGTTTATAGTGAGCAGGAAATTCTGATTTTGAGTACTCTAATAAAACAAGATGATTATGATTAATGTAAGCCCTAAAGAGGCATGTTGTGTGCTACTTTTTTTTTTTTTTTTTTTTTTTTTTTGCTAACTATGGAATTTTTGAGGGCTCTATATAGAGGATAAATTTACACACTGAGAATGTACACTTGCATAAAATCCCAGGCAGAAAATGCAGTGCATGTATTAAACAGGCACAACATCATTTGAGACGCAGCACAAAGGGGAGATAAACCTGAGAGTCGTATGTATTTTCTGTTTTGCAAATGCAGCCGCATTCTTCCAATAGCACAAAAAACACTTCATTTTACTTTAATGTCTGAACTACTTTGTGTTTGGTCGCTTATTTCTTTGTTGTAACAATGCTTCTTGGCAATAACTGGTGTCATATTTGTAAGGAAAATGCATTTGGCGATTGAGTGGAGTACATGGGTTGTGCCAATGGAAAAACTTGCCAAATCTTCTCTGCCACTGCCAAACAGCTTATTCAGCTATTGACTGTTGGTTTGAGATTCTGGAATCCCAGGTGCTGATAAACAGGTGTCCAATTAGTCTCTGATAAGCAGCACCTGTGAGCTTCGACCTTGCTACAGTGGAAAATTGGTGTCTGCTCCAGGCATGCCAAATTTGACTGATCTGGGTAGGGTGTGCCATAGGGGAACTTCAAGCTGATGTTCTGTAAAACAAAGATGCAGCACGATTTGAAGTGAGAGCTAGTACCGTCTCCCAATTGAAGTTCCATATAACAGGAAATGTTGGAGACAGGCTGCAAATTGGGCGTCCCAAGATGATGGCAGTCATCTACAGATTTGCAGTTAGGATGATATGGCCGATGGGTCTCTACCCAGATAATCCAGAACAGACTACACACAGCCCGTCTCATAGGGTGGTCGGGAGGCCTGCTATGACAGCCAGCCTGCGGAAGGATCATTATTGGGGTGGCTGTAGCTCAGGAGGTAGAGCAGGTCACCTACTGATTGGAAGGTTGGTGGTTTGATCCCTGGATCCTCTAGTCTGCATGCCAAGTATCCTTGGGCAAGAGACTAACCCCAAGTTGCTCTCTGATTCATCCATCGGAGTGTGAATGTGTGTGAATGTCGTTAGAAAAGCACTCAGTTTAGAGTCAGTGCTTGTGAGATTGGGTGTGTGTGGCATGTTGTATAGAGCGCTTTGAGTACTCCAAGAGAGTAGAAAAGCGGTCAATCAGTCCATCTGTCACTGTCGGACCCGTTAGCGCTGATGTCGGCAACATGTGCACCTTAACATGTCAAGGAATATTATGTTCATCTATGAGTACAAATTCTGCCTAAGACAATTGGAACTAAGAAGCAAAGCTTAGAAAAGAAGCTGTTGCTCAGCATGAGGAGGAGGTGCCATGGGGTTGTGGCTGTTCATGGTTCTTCCACATTATACTGAAGCACCTGGTTGCTACATGAATAAATTCTTAAATTGCTTCATTTCTTCAGACTTCAATCATCCATTCGAATAAACGACACCAAAGAAGGGTCAATAGCACAATAAACTGTTATCTGCATTAACTGTTCAGGATCTGCAGCTATTTTTGTACACAGTCCCCCATTTTTAGAAGCTAAGACATAATTGGGCAATTGACTGACCGAGGAGTTTCATGTTGTTGGTCTTTTATTTGGTAGCTATTTACTGGAACTCTCAATATGAGGTCCAAAGAGATGTTGATGCAAGTGAAGGTGGCCATTAATAGGCTGAAAAACCAAAATAAACCAATCAGAGACAGCAAAAAGTTTGAGTTGCCCAATCAGTAATCTGATACATTGATTTTAAAAAAAGAATGCACACACGAGCTCAGCAGCATCAAAACATAAACATTTAAAATGTTAGTTTGCCTAATTAATTTGAGGCACTGTATACAAAAATAGCTGTAATTCCTAAACAGTTCATTAATTTTTTTTTATTTTTTTTTTATTTAAAAAGCAAACAAAGAACAAAACAAACAAACCCTTGGATCCAACCTTAAGGTCTGGGCTCAAGTCACATATTGATTCAAGTCAACTGTGGTGGTGTACACAGTCATTGTCATTGTCCAAATACATATGGATTAGAAGCCTATAGATCGCCAAAATGTAAAGAAAATGACTTCATGTTCAGTGTTCTTGAACACAGGAGTGCGTGAACTATATAATGTTCCCAGTCAGTCTGAGTGACTAGTGGTGTTGTTGGTTTACAGTCCTTACAAGTGGAGGTGGCAGCCAACAGCACAGTCCCTTAAAGCGCTCAGTGTCCCTCACACCCCCCATGAGTGGCCCCAACAACCAGCTTCTGGGTCACGCATGGCTTTCCCAGGAAGATCTTCGGACTGCTAGAGGCCCAGCCCCAGACCACGCACCTCTCTCTCCACAAAGCAGCATCGCCTCCTCTGGCAGTGGAGGCAGTGAGCATCTGGAGGATGCTGGTTTAGGAGGAGGTTCAGGTCTGCATCGCAGTTCCTTTCATGAAGAGGGCAGTGGCATGAGGGGTGAGTAAGAAAGAGACCTGTTCAATATTCGTGACCTACTGGATTATGGCAAACATTGGAGTGAGGTGGCTGACTCGCAGTCGAAATGCGCATAGATGGATAACAGTTTCAAGGGAATAAGGAGAACTCCCGAAATAGCAATGCCAACTCTGGGACAGAGTCACTAGATATTGGATTTTAAGATAACTTTATAGATTTAATTTCCAAGAATCAAGAGACAAATTAAGATGTCGGAACTAACCACTGATTTTGAAGTCCACACTTGCTTTCACAAAAATGAAACATGAAAACAATTTATCAGTGAGGTTAAATGGGTAATGACAGGCTCCCCTATTTAGATCAAAAGTACTCTCCTAGGTTGACTGATTTGGTGGGAATGAGTATTGAGACAGACTAGGTTCAATACTATAGTCAGCCGAGCTTTCAGACATTTACTACTACTGGTAATTGGATGTGATTCAGGTGGAAGAGCAGGTTGTCCACTAATCAGTCCCACTATATTACAATATTAAAGTGTCTTTGGCAAAGAAACTTTCTTTATTTACATCACTTATTTTCTTTTGGTTCCTCCATCACTGATATGGACCACTTCTATGAGGAAACTTATGACTATCTGCTGTTTGTGCTTTACAAGCATTCAGTAAAAGGGCGTGGCAAGTTGATAATCCAGTCGTGCAGTTTGTGAGAGGAAGCAGAGGTCAGAACTAATGACCTTATTGACCTTACTCTGAGGCGATCAGTGTCTGCACAGCATGAAACCCTTTCTGGTCGTCTGGGTCTTTTTTTTTTTTCTTTTTTTTTTTGAAATGCAGTCATTCAGATAAATAGGAATGCAGTTCTGACAGTTTTCATTGATAGTTCTAAGAGAACAAACTGTCATTTGTAAAATCTGTTTTAGAGGGTTTTGTTTTTCAGTTGTCTGTTGTTGTTGCTGTCATAGTCTAACAATGAAATACTGCATTACAGACTTGGTTTTGGACTCTTTTATCACATTATTCATGATTCAGCTAAATCGAAAAGTGCCAGTGATCAAATGCTCTCAAAGACCATCAAACTTTGTGTAATCACAAGCCACATCACACCAGGCAGAGTAGGTGGAGATTGAGGGTGGGTTTTCGGTGTGCCTTTTTGGTCTCTGAACTTCTGCAAATCAGTCCTCAAAACAGGCAAAAAGTATTGCATATTTTAGAAAAGAAAAAAAGCTAAGCCAGCAGCCCTTATTATTCTACGTTAGTACAAAGATGTGTCAGCAATAAGCTTAACATCCTCTGTAGTTTGACCCATTTGTTTGGTCGTCTGCAGCAGTGATTATGTGATATGTCTTTGTCCCTCAGATGTTCCTGCTTGGCTGAAGAGTCTCCGTCTCCATAAGTACGCCGCTCTCTTCTCCACAATGACCTACGATGAGATGATGGCACTGACTGAAGAGCAACTAGAAGCACAGGTAAACACATGTGCACCCACGTACTTGTAGACAAAGTGAGCTGATGTAGTAATAATTTCTACAATTAGTATAGCTTTTATTCTGGACAAATTTTATACAGATACCAACTTTATATTTGCACAGTAATTCAGAAATTGCTATTTGTATGCAAGGCAATAAGTCTGTGTTTAAAAACAAACAAACAAACAAAAAAACAAATAGTAGATGAGCATGTACCTCTGGGACATAGGGCCCAGAATTGCAAAAAGAGAAAGATGTTAATATCCTGGACTACAAAATCAGTGTAGTCTACGTCAGATCTACTCAAGTTGAAACCTGATAATGTTGTATTAAATGGTACAAGACATTTAGTTCTTGATGCTTGTGTGTAAGGACATGGATAGGCTATTCTGAAACAGCGGATGTAGCTAAAATTAACACAACTCCGTCCACTGGGAAGTTGCGTACTTCCTCCAGGTGCTGCTAATTCGTTTTTAGGCTGAACCTAATGAAGTGCACATTTTCACTGAGATGTTGTGAACAAAATGTCCAAGAGGAGTCATCATCAACAAAAATTTCCAATCTCCAAATGAAAGGCTAATGTAGTCTAAACCAACAGAGCGTTTTAAGTAATGAGAATCTGTCCTAAAAAGACAGGCCTAACTCATGTTTATTTAAAAAATAAGCACAAAACCTCTTTCCATTTGGAAAAACCTTATCACACTGTGTTTGTAAGAGAGCTATCATTGCATTAGGCCTGTATTGTCAATGAGAAGAGATGTTTGATGCCAAACTGTTTCCTCCAACAGAAAGTCACTAAAGGAGCACGGCACAAGATTGTTATCAGCATTCAGAAGCTCAAAGAGAGGCAGAACCTACTCCGGAGCCTGGAAAAGGTCAGAAGGACTACATGTTGCATCCAGTCCACCTCAAAGCTTGTTTGTGGTGTTGGTGTTATGTATCTGAGATGACAGCTAAGGGAACACCTAATCCAGGAAAGAGACTTTTGGGCTCCTAATTTAAACCCGTCTGCCTCCCCCACCCCTGCACTCTTTCATTCAGCCTTCAGAGCAAGACAATGACGCTCAAGGGCACGCCACAACTTCTTGAGGCAGCTAAATTCAGGCTTAACCTTTCCATTAATGATTTCATCAATGACGAATCATTTTAAAAGCATGTTACTGTACATTTGAAGAGCTTGGGAAACAAGACACCTGCTGCTCGGTATTTTGAGTTCACACAGACTTGTCTACTGCTTTGAAGTGTGTAGTGTGGGAGGTAGGCTGATATGACGTGTGTGGACATAAGTGAAGGAAATTAAGCTGTATTTTTCCCTTTTTTGTACAATTTTGAACAATTTGTTGTGTGATGATATGGTGGAGTAAAGCATACTTATCAGAGAATAAAGTCACACTCCCTCTATCTGTGTTGTAATCTGAGCTTCTGTGTTTTGAAGCCAGAAACGCCTTGCGTGCGTGTTGTTGCATGTGAGTCCTTCTGTTTGAAACGGTTGGCTAATTATCATAAAAAGAAGAGAGTGAAAGTGAAAGTAAAACTGAAATGGCAGGGTGCAATCTGGAGCATTTGGTCAGTGCTCCTGAAGAAGAAGTGCACTTATTAGTCAATTGATTTATCCAAATCTAGCTCATTGGGGTAGGATTTTAAGCAGCACCTCCCTGTTTGCTCCATCTCCACCAGCTTGTCTTCTCTCAGCTGGCTTCAGCTGACAGATGTGATCTCTTCAGCGTGCTTGGGTCTGACCAGCGTGTCAGAAGCTTTCTGATAATAGCTTAAATGAAACGTGGAGGGAGGTGTGTCTCTTTGTTTTTGCTTGAGATGCTCATCTGCTTGTGCAACATCTTGTGATTCTGAATTTCACACATTACACCTTAAATATTCATTATCTAGGTTAGAATTGGCACACTTTTACATAAATGTTTTTACATAGATGTGGTCCCCGCAATGATACAATTCTTCTGTCACTTCATTAGATTTTAGGATCTCATCTGTAAAGTAAAAACCATCTTTACCTGATGTCATTTGCTGCCACCAGGATGTGTTAGAGGGCGGTAACCTTCGTGCCCCACTCCAGGAGCTCCACCAAATGATCATGACTCCTATTAAGGCTTTCAGTGGTGGCGAAGAGGCCTCTTTGCATCGCCCTCTGCTGACCCCGGAAGGCAAAAGCGCCGCACCTGGCTCCCACCTGAGTGGGGGAAGTGGAGGAGAGGCTGAGTCTGGCACCAGTGTGATCGCTGAGGGGGATATACCTGGTCAGTTCACTCGTGTTATGGGCAAAGGTGAGCTCCTCACAACAACATGCAATTGAGATTGATTTCTGGGGCCAAGGGATGAGTTGGATTTAATGTCTGTGTTTTCATATCTGTGCTGTCCACAGTTTGCACACAGCTGCTGGTGTCAAGGTCAGACGAGGACAACATCAGCTGCTACCTACAACTCATTGACAAGTGCCTTATCCATGAGGTAGCCACCCCCTCCTTTTGATGTTTATATCTGATAGTAGTATCAGTTCAATGCAATTCATTTTTCCCCCAAATACCAAATAAAATGTCAGTCAATGAAATATATCAGCAAATAGATTTTATAGTTGTTCACAGATAGTTACAATAATGGAAGTTAATTTTGTGTATTACCAATATTAATGTTGTTTAAAGGGATTAGCAGCACAGGATATTATATATTTGATATTAATACATTTGAAATTTAGGACAGTTTAACTAGTAATAATATGTCTAATTAAATGAAATGCAGTTGTCCAATTAGTCCCTGATCTGTTATTTACTTACCATAAATAACAGATCATTTCTAGCCACTCTTTTTCTTTGTCTGTTAAATGTCTTGTGTTTTTGCCTAGCATCATTGAGCTTTGGTGTAAATGTGCTGTGTGACATGAGCCACACTGAGCCATGTTCTTCAGCAGTAATGCTTCACTTCACCCCAGATTTTATAATCCCCATTCTCCCTTGTTCTCAGTCCTTCACTGAGACGCAGAAGAAGAGACTGTTGTCATGGAAACAACAGGTCCAGAGGCTGTTCCGGTCCATTCCGAGGAAAAACCTGCTTGACATTGCAGGGTACCGACCGCAGAGGAGGTATGCACACAGATGAGCAATAGTCTTAATTTTCCAGTGGTATTTCCTGTAATAAAGACAGTTGAAAAAGTTTGACGAACTTTGTTAAAACATTTTTTTAAAAAGACAGACTTCTATGTGAAAATTATTAAATAAGTGGGAAGCAAAAGTTAAATGTGTTAAAATTTAGTGGCTAATTTTTACACAAACTACTTTATTTACGTCTAACAGTTAAAGAATTAATGTAGACAACAAAGAAGCCAGTTCAAGTTAAGTTTGAGGAAAAACTGTTCTGTATTCATGTGCAGTGTTGTAGCTTTGGGATGATTATACTCTACTGGACTGAATTACTTTCAAACTAGCATATGCATTAAATGTCAATTTAAAACTACTTTAGTCAAGTGAAATTTGCATATAATGTTTTTTTCTATCTATCCAGCAGCACAGCTTCCTGAAAATGGAAGAAAATTAAAGTTGGCATAATTATTTTACAAAAAGATTCTTCTGTGCTTCATATTATTTAAATGCACAGCTGCTGTTCTTTTTAACATCCAAACACCTTAGACAATGCTCGCCTCTGTACAACTTTTGTTTTGTCCTGTCGCAGCCGCTTTGGCCAGTCCAACTCTCTCCCTACCACTGGCTGTGTTGGGGGCAGTGTGTCAGCCAGGAGGAGCCTTCACCAGTTCCAGATGCCCTCCCGGAGTTTGCCGGGTGCCAGGCTGGGCCTGTTGGGCAGCGGGGGGCTGCTGGGACCCACACCTCGTAGCTCCAGCAGCACACCCACCGGTCCCAAGCAAGGAAGACATGTGAGTTCAAATAAGCAGATTGTTTGAACCAGTTAGCAGATATGAGTCGTCAAATAGGAAGAGCAGGACGCTTGAATGTCCAGTGGACAACAAGGACACATACAGGAAGACCAGCATATAATAACCAACTTGTATTACCAGTATTGTATAATCTGCAAGGTTATCAGCTAATTTGTGGGTATTGATCATCTTCAGTTAATCTGTCCTTATATTGTGGATTAGCTATTACAGTTTAAAATATTTGAAAGCTTTTTTCTTTATAAATGTAGAAAATGCAGATTTAATGTTTTTGTTTCAAAAACTAAACAAAATATTAATCAGTTGTCTTATCCCTAAACTCTTCAAAGCAATTTTTTTTTATTACTTCCACACACTGGGCATGTTGAGGATGTTTTGTTGAACTGAGAGGTACTTAAATAGCACTATTCTACTTATTCTGAGCAATCACAGCGCTTTCTACTACACTTCTTATTCACCCAATATAACACCTACAATGCTTTTATGTATTCCTAAGCCCTTTTTGTCTAACATTCACACAAACTCCCACTCCAATAGATGGGCGACAATCTTGCCCAAGCATACTTTGACATGGACTGAACAACAGGGGATTGAGTCGCTAACCTCAGCATGCACTACCACCTGACCCACAGCCCCTCGCAGTGTTCCCTCTTTTCAGCAGACTTGGTTTATATAGATTCAGTCATATTTATGTTTACAATATACTACAGCATGTACTGATTCCTTAAGTCTGACTTCAATAAGTACTAAATGGGAGTTAAATTGTGTGTTTAAAGGGACTGTGGTGAATGGCAGTGGTGTATGTGACTGTACAAAGGAACATTTTGTAGTGCATAATAATACATTCCAGGATGTTTACAGTACCTCGGGCAGCAGAATTCCTTCTTCAGCATGTATTCTGCCTGAAATAGTCTTTTTATTCCATGACAAAGAAATGCAGGGTGAGGAAGAGTAACAGTGGTGGTGGTGTCTGGCAAATGAAGTGAGGTGGATGGAACTCATAGGCAGGTCACCCCACATACCAGAGGCTCTGCGTCAGTGCAGAACATTGAAACAGGAGGAGCTGTGGAGCTGTTTCAGGCCCATCCTGGCACGCTTGTGTCTGGGCTGACCTAGTTCACTGGAAAACTTTCTGTCCCTCCTTCTCTTTCCCTCCTTCTCTCTCGCTCTCTCATCCTTTACAATGGGAGGAAATACCTCAGTTCCTCCTCGTCACGCTGGACCTTCTTGTGTGTGAATGTGCAGTGAGAGGAGAAGGAGGGCGGGTGGGGAAATGTGTGAGTCATATTTTGGGAGAGGTAGCCGTGCCGTTGAAGGAGGAGGGACAACAAGCGAGAGAGGGAGTGTTTAAGTGTGTGTCTATATATATGTAAGAGAGAGGGGGCCAGTCAGAGGCAGTGAGAACAGTGCACAGGCATTTCCTGTTTTTCCCTGGCCTGCGGCGCTGGAGGGGTGGGGGTGGGTGGGGTGGATTGGTGAGGGGAGGGGCATGTGGCAGTGCTGTTGGGGTATAATGGGCAGGTTACAGTGAGGAATTCACGTGGTGAGCGTCTGAGACTGTCATTAGGTGTGGGCTAGACATTCAGACAGGAGTGTGGGGAATAAAAGTATTTAAGAAGTTGTGGTCTTACATGAGTTTTTTCAAGCTTGCACATTTCATGCATTCATGTTTTTGGTCAGTGAAGGTTTTAGCCAAAGCGCTGATGTGGGGAACGGTAGGGAAGTTGGAGCAGAATCTTTGGTCTTGTAATTTGTGCATTGAATCATAATGAAGAAATGGGATTTTGCCTATTACATTTCTCTATTTAATCTTAACTATGTAATCCACAGGCCAGTGTGAGTTCTGAAGTCCATGCTTATGGTCTGGTACTGTTAAGTTCAAATAAAGCAGGAACTTCTCAAAATTAACTTTCCTTGTATCACAAAAAGAAAAAAAAGAACAACAAACATTTGTCGTGCATCCCAGATCCACATTCATTCGTAATAATGTGAAGTTATAAATAATTTTTCCCCCCCTTTTTTTTTTTTCTGGCAATGTCCTGATAGTGATCAAGCAGAGTTTTGGTGAACATTTCAGTTTACTACATTTTGAGAGCAGAAACAAAAACTTTTGTACAAATTTTAAACCCATTTCCACCAAGACTGAGACTTTGGATATCATTGCACATTCTCTGCTATGTAATCTTGAAATGTCCTCCTCAGGGTCCATGGTTTGCTAATCCTGGAGGAAGTAACAGCATGCCCAGTCGTACCCACAGTTCCGTGCAGAGGACACGTTCCCTACCAGTTCACACCACACCACAAACCGTGGTCACGTTCCAACAAGCTGGTAAGTAATGCCGGGACACACTTACATTTACTTTAACTAATTACAACACTAACATTTGCTTTAACACCTTGGAACTGGCAGGAATGCCGGCTCATTAATTCATCTGCATTGATGGCGCTGACATCAGCGTGGTATCTGCTGACAGTGGGGCAGCTAGAAGAAGTCACACTTCAGGGATGGGCTGAATAAAGTAGAATCCCCCAACTAAATTATATGTGTGTTAGAACAAGACAAAGCTACATAACCATCTTCAGGCTTTGAACATGCCAGCTAAGTGGTGAATGTTGGCCTTTATGCAGTCGTAGATCTAAACAGCTGTACATGCAGCCTGTTAGATTTGTTTTTCTAGCCATTTCCTACTTTTTATTTATTTATTTTCCCCACAGTGTTGCTGCTGCTCAGGACTTTCTGGAACTTTGCCATCTATGCCTATGCTGTTTGTTTTTTGTTTTTTTGTTTTTTTAAATGATGCTATTACCGTCTTCATTTAAACATCATACTGTTGCCAAGCAAATCAACACTCAGTTATTTATGCCACAAACCAGCAGATTATATGTATGAGCAGGAGAGCAGAACAAGAGCTAACATCTCAGCAGAAGTTCGGGCAGGTTCCTCTGTATAGGCATTTGTCTGACTCCAGACCTCATAGGCTGTTGAAGAGGGGACACGCATCTCTTGTTTTTCCCTCATGGGGTATCAGAGGTTACTAGAATATAAAACTGAGTGAGAAACTAAGTAATTTTTTCCTTGAGCATCGAATATTATGGGTTTCACAAAAACACTGCTGCATGAAAGACCCTGGATCTCATCATTACCACTCACTGTTTTCAGATGCTTCCTGGCAAACAGAACTTAAGAGGGGCAAGGAAGGAGGGGCGGCACTTGCTGCATTTATTAACAGCAAATGGTGCCACCCTGGTCACATTACCATGAAGGATCATTTCTGCAGCCCACTTATTGAAGTGTTAGTAGCAGAGTTGCATTATATTACATACCCAAGCAGTTTGTATGCTATTTTGCTGGTTGATTACATTTCTCCTTTCACATGCTTGTCAAACATGGCTTATATCATCAAGTCTGTTACTGTAAGACTACCCTCTGCACCTGTGTACTTTCCTCATGACTTCTGGGGACTGAAATGAAGTGACTTTGTTCCAATTTCACTCAGTTTGTGGACTTCGCTACCAAGGGACACGGGTCCCTGCTCTGTGCTGACATTAAGGCTTGCAGCTCTCAAGGCAAAACCTGGTCCGCCATCAGCCCAGGCACAGACCAATGCTTTCACTTGGCACAGCTGAGACTGTGAAGAAGTGGTCTGAAGGCCCATATGTTTCTTTGGCAAAATTGTTTTTAATGCACGACCATAGCTGGACTGGCCATCGGGCGTACCGGGAATTTGCCCGCTGGGTCGATGGTGATTTTTTTTTTTTTGGTTTTATGGGCCGATGATTTATTTATTTTCTTTCATGTAATGGTATAAACAATGAGAGGTGGTGGATTGGCCAGATGCTGGCCGATGTGTAAAAATAACTCAGTTGTTTGGTGGTGGCTATGGCGGAGCTTCCACAGAGGCCAGCAGGTGGATGAGGGAAAGGGGAGGCAGGAGGAGGAGAGACCCGAGGCGGCCGCCAGTCCGAGTGTCAGGTGAACTAAACTTCAGGTAAGAAGTTATGACCTGCAGTCTATCTGGGTCAGATATAAACCAAGTTTAGTTGTAGTTTATTTTCGTTGTGCTGACTTTTTACAGTCAGTTACAGTAATTCGTACTGCGTACTAGCTAGCATGATGGAGTTTCTACAGCTGGGTGGGTGCTATGATGTTACTGATAGTGAACTTTATTTTATTCATAAGGTTAGATAGTAGAGTTGCCAACTGTCCCGTTAAAAAACTGAATCGTCCCGTATTCAGGGAAAATATTACGCGTTTCGTATTGAGCTGAAAAGAAACAGTTTGTCCCGGACTTCAGCTAGAATGAAAAAAGACACAAAGCTGGAGTTATTCTGTGTCTTTACACTGCAGCTGCCTCTTCTCCTCTCATTCTCTCCCCTCCCTCTCCTGTTGCTACTTCAATCATGAAACTGATCAATGATCAGCTGATTGGCTTTTCTCTCTTGTTTGTTTATCGTCCACTTTGCGCCAGAAAGAGGAAACCAGCAGATGTCGCGTTAAACAACAGCAGCACGTTTAAGCTTGATCAGCTGTTGTTAGAATTTATTTAATATTAATTTCTAGTATCAGCTGATGTTTGCTGGAGCCACAGCTGTAAAAGCTGCTGGTCATGATACCGGTTTGGATATCTAGTGAGAGGGAAACATGAAGACGAAACCAGGAGATGTCCTTACTGAATCATCAGAGCTGAACAGGTGATGGAGAAACAGGTTTACCTTTTAGGTGACATGAATGAGTTGAAGGGAAGTTATGAACTGTTTCTGAGAGACAAATAACACCAGGATCCTTTTCTAAGCAGCTGACAGCTGGTAACTGTGCAGGGGCGGATCTAGCAAAGTTTTGCCAGGGGGCCAGGTAGGGCATTAACATGAGAATAACTTTCTTATTCTCATTTAAAATGTCTTGCTTTTAATAAATAATTATCTGAATCTTACAACCAAAGTTTTTATCTGATGTAAAATGTTGGTATATGTATGATTTCATACATATACCAACAAGACAGTGTGCATCACTGTCACAACAGCGTTTGTTTTCATTCAAAGGCTTTATGGCTTTTCCTATAATACATGGTGGGCCGGTCTCTAGTCAAAATGCCCGGGCCAATTTTTTTGTCCCAGTCCAGCCCTGGGTACAATACGCAATGAGTTAATCTGAGAGGGTGCATTAAAAAATAAATGGCCGGGCCAGCGGTGCACATTGCAAATTAGCTCGCATAGACACATTAGTTGTGCCGCTTCTTAATGACGGTATCTTAGCTAACAACCCCAACTATCAGATTCAACTTGTAATTGGCTAAAAATCACTTAGCCTACCGGTGAGAGCGACATTGCTAGCTGGCAGTTATTTCAAGCAATGTTGAATTTTCCACATTCCGACACTTCAAATGCTTCAGGAGCTCTCAGCGCAGCATCAGCACCGCGGAAATACACTGATACATCCGTAGACTCAAGACAGAATTCACAATGCGTTTTTGGGACTTTCAGGTGTATGGACCAATGTTTTCTTTTCTGATCAAACCAGAAAGCTTTAATGAGCAGCTGGATTTGTCTCGCATTAACTGGCTGAGTTAATGCGACATTGAAATGCAGCTGATAGAAATGAAAACCTCGACTCTGTGGGGGTCAAAGTTTGCAGAACTAAGAACGCAGCTGGAATCCACAGCTGTGAGTGTTCATGGAGCTTGCATTTTCACCTGCTGGACATCACTACCTGACAAGTTTAACTGTCTTCAGAAAATTGCATCAAAAATCATCAAAAAGGTTGCCGACCCCTAGTGTATGCCATCTTCTTGTGGACACCTCTGTCGTTGTACAAACTATCCGCTGTTTTCTGAACTATCCCTGGGTTACCAAACACATCAAGAAACTCCTGAGTGAGACAAATAGGGTATTTTGTTCAACTCCAAATTCATCCAATAAAATGATGCTCCTAACACCTCAAACCCTCAGTGCCCCTCAGCTGTGTGTCATACCCCAGCACTGCTTTAACCTAAGTTAACAATCTGAGCTGGGACCTGAAGGCCCGCCTGTAATGTCCATGTGTGCACCAGTCACTGTAACCACGGGAGCCAAGCAAAGTGACCTGTAGTAGCCTCTGCTGATTGCTACTTGTCACTAACAGTGGACAGTAAAAGGAACGGCCATGGCTAAGCTTTAAAAGCACTATCCAAGTACAGAGTATTTACCATTTCTATGGACAAGCTGTGACAGAAATATCCCTATTTTAGAATGAAGAGGAAAAACTGATTTTAAAAAGACCAAAGGAGAGGAGCGAAATTAGGTGGAGGGAGAAGTTGAGGCTATGTGAGAGAGGAAGAGATGGAGGCTGGGAGGGAGGAAAGAGTCAAAGGAGTCTCACAATGAGGCTCTTTGTGCAGTGAGTCCGGGGCTCCCTGGCCTGCTTTCCATCCCTCTCTCACTCATTTACTTTCTTTCTTAGATTTCTTTCTTTTCCTCTCTCTCTGTTTTCCCCTCCTCCCCCCTTCTCTCCATCTTTGACAACTCTGCAGAGTCATGCACACATAAGTTGCTCTCAAGGGTGATTAAAGCTGTGTCTGGCCAGGGTAACTGATGTGAAAGGCTATACGTCCCTCACCCCTCCAACCACACACTGTCTGATGTGCCTTTCTCTTTACCGACATTTGAATAAGGTTCCTCATTAAATGACAAAAAAGTGGTGGAGGATAAGGAAACAAGTGTATGTTAGATGATTGGATGTTTTTATTTTTTCTTGTTTCCAGCGTGTGTTTGTGTAGCTGTAAGTTTGTACACAGGGGGGTTGGTGGGGTGTGGGGGAAGAAGGGGTGATGGTAGGGATTTGGACCCTATAAATAGCCCAGTGCAAACTACTGGGCCTAACTCTGTCTCTCTTTCCACAAGAGATTTTCACTGCCCAGTCTGTGTTGGAGACTCAGCTAGCCTCTTAAGCCCCAAGGGGTTTCTGAGCTTCCTGCTCGAAAATGCAATGCCCAAATTTAATTGATTATTTCTCTGCAATTACAAACTCTGTGCTTATAATCTTGGTATCAAAATAAAGCTAACACTTGTGAAATTTCATCAGAGGTGTAAATATTGAAGCAGATATTACTGTGTCAAAGTTACTGAGACTGGAACACAGAAAAAGTAAGTAGATTTTATCCTCGCCTAATTTATTTATTTATTTATTTTTAGCATATAACTCTTTTAAAAATATGCCTCAGTTCACAATTCATTCCAGAAATTCAGTAACCAACATATAAACATCATCTATGCAAAGATTTATGTTTCTACAGTGAAACAGTGGAAAAATTGCAGCACTGTCAATACATGAATATCCACACGTTGTACAAAAAATGTCCAATTTTGGCACACAATTGGACATCATGCCAGTTGAATTTTTTTTTTCTTTTTTTTTTAGGTATTTAAGAGCAGAAATGAATTAATTTTATTAACAGGCCTAAAAATGCTTTTTTTAAAAAAAATATATTTGTGAAGAATTAACCACACATTTACATGGCAATGGCCCTTTTCTGCTGTGCGCATGGTGCGTTTAA
Source organism: Diplotaxodon limnothrissa (assembly GCF_057381915.1). Lineage (NCBI taxonomy): Eukaryota > Metazoa > Chordata > Actinopteri > Cichliformes > Cichlidae > Diplotaxodon > Diplotaxodon limnothrissa. The sequence goes on from NC_140596.1 coordinate 37,161,844, forward strand.
TAGACCCTGTCACTACCCGATCTGTACCGGAAACCCGATCGGTACCCCGCATGCGCAAATCTTACGTCACTTCCTCTCTTTGCCAACATTGTGACATTCAATATATTTGAATGATACGGTTAGCGCCCAGTCAGTGTTGCCAACTTAGCGACTTTGTCGCTATATTTAGCGAGTTTTCAGACCCCTTAGCGACAAAGATGTGAAAGCGCGTATCGCTTTTACTCTCAACAAGCAGTGGGTGCTGTAACGGAGTCAGTTCTTCTTTTACTCTTTTACTCTTATGCTGTTTTGTGGATCACAAGGTTTAAAACTACTTATAAACACACAAAGTAACTCTACCAGAGTGCCTATTTCAGGTCACTTTTGCCAGTCCAAGCCCGGGTAAAGGAGCAGGGTTGGAATTGTGACATTAAAACAAACATTAATTGCTAAAAGAAATTTAATTTGTAGTTCTAAATAAACTCTAAATGCATTTAAGATGTTTTTTACTCACTTTATGTCTCTTCCACAATGTTATTTCTCTCTCCAACAACAATAGGTTACAATTAGATTAGCATGACCAATTATGCAAATTAGGCGATGACGTCATTTAGCGACTTTTAGGACAACCAATAGCGATTTTTCCTTACTGAGGAGTTGGCAACACTGCGCCCAGTTAGCTCCTAGCATTTTTTTAACAGCTCTGCCTCCTTTTCGACTACCGGGACAATGGATAATCCGTATCCGCAACAAATTTTTGCTTTTCTCCTCAACAGAGAGCATTCCCCGATTGAACAACTGCGCCGTAAAATAAGAAGAATGGTGCCTAATGACAGGGTTAATAATACAGACTTTATAATATGTCACGTGAAGATTCAGCAGCCAGATGAAGTGTTTACTGGCAATTGACAGTGATAGCGGACATTATCATCACTTTTCCAACAATCCTCTCCACACAGACCAGCATAAACACACTCGATTATCACTAAATCAAATTTAACACACGTATGTAATGACGCTAATTCAGTTTACAATAGGGTTCATTCGCTCAGTCAGCAGGTGGCGGTATCCTCGTACACTGGGGAGTACACTGCCATTAAATGAACAGAAGAAGAAGAAAACCCCTGCACATGCGTGGTATGCATCAGGTAGACCCGATTTGTACGGTCCGACTTTGCACATGCGCAGTAAGGATCGGGAGTCCCGATCTGTCACTATCTTTTTATTTTTTTGTTTTTGTCTACATTATATTAAATGTTTTGTTATCGGAAACATTTTAAGAGATACTTGTTATTCTTAACATCTTAACAGGTACTCTGACCTGTAACTATCGTAAAATGCTTCGACCGGAGGTAGACACCTTTCGCGCATGCGGGGTACCGATCGGGTTTCCGGTACGGATCGGGTAGTGACAGACCCTGTGCACGAGAAAATGCTAACTTCCTGGTTTGAGACCGGATGTAGGGTTGTACATTTCCGGTAGCTTTACTTTGCAGTCAGTCGCTACTGCGAAGATATGCTCCAAAATCATGTCCAAAACTCAAAAACGGAAAGATCGCGTTAAATTACAAAGAGCAGAAGGTGGGAACACTCACCACTGTTGTCATAAAAAAAATGTAATGATCAATTTTGACGTTTAAACAGTTTAGATCGATCAGTTGTTTACATCACTCAAGGACAGCAGAGCTGCATTACAAAATCAGAAGACACATCGTCCACATTCAGAAGCACATCTCTGTATAGTGACTGGTCTTATGATTTAAACAGGCAAATGTTCAACATTCAAACTACAGGTGAAGAATAGTCAAACTAGATGTCTCCTCGTTATGTCGATATCAGCTAGTCAGGTACACACCCACACAGCATGTTAACAAACTGTGGAAAAAAAGCCACACAAAAAATTAATGATTGCTGGTAAGGGTTTCTATACATTAGCATTTACGAAGGGTATGTTGTGACTTACCTTCAAAATTACAGTGGTCCCTCGCGGTTCACCTTTCACCTCACTGTTTCGCAGATTTTGTAGTGCATCACATTGTGTCCTGCGTCCTGATCGGCTGCAGACGATCTCCTCCGTCACGTCTCTCCTGTACAGTACAGAATCGCTGCATCGATCGCTAGCAGTGTGACTTTGAAGTGCAGTACTGTATGTCGACCATGTCAACAAAACGTTTTGCACCGTCAAAAAATAAAATTGGCTACTTGATTTCACTTATCGCTGGTTATTTTTAGAACATAACACCCGCGATAAACAAGGGACCGCTGTTTACAGATACTGAGAAATATAACATTTGAATCTTTCTCTTTTGCTCTGAGGCGCAGGGGAAACATATCGACAAGTCGATGAACATCATTTACAGATATGTTGGGTAAATGCCCAAGACATCTATAGAAATGTAAATCGCCGCTTGATTCATTAATTTGCTTAACTTGTTTTGGACCATAAACAAGGCGCTAATAGGACACCGGAAACAAAGCTCCCCACAGGTGTTTCCACACCGGAAGTAGCATATGCTATTGGCTTCTGGCCCTTTAAACTCTGAGCGGCTGTAACTTTGGTTTCTTTTGGTCAATTTGCATGATTGACACCTCATTTTAATCGTTTGAGCCAAACGATTAAAATGTAACAATGTAACAATGCCACAGTAACAATGCCACGTTCACGTCACTTCAACCAATCAGACGTTGCAAGGCCAAAAACCACGTCGGCCCGAATTTACTGCATATGACGTCTGTCCAGTCACATGTCTGTAGGTGGGTCTAAAATGGAGGTTGTCAAAGGAAAACAGCTGTGATGCGGCTAGTTAGGCGTGGTAACTGCTGATAATCACGTGGCTACCGGCGAAAGTAACTGAGGAAATCGGGATGGTAAGCCAATTTCTGTCTTATAGAATTTGCGCCGCTGTGTGGGTTTTTTTGTGGTCTTCTTTGGCGGCTCATTCAGTGAATTTTGGTCAGAGTGTGGTGAAACTTGGTGTTTGGAGTCAGTAATAGCTCTGGAAGATAACTAGCCTTTCGTTAGCCGGTTATATGAAGTCTGAAGAATTTCTTGTTCGGTTTCGTTTGTTTAGGGGACGTCTGCACATTTACGTAACTGCTCGTTTAATCATGGTTTGTTTTCGGTGTGTTTGGTGGTTGTAGAAATGGTTTATATGACATTTTAGCTGAGATTCTGAGGTTTCTGTGGATACCACACATGTCTGGACTTATATTTCTCACCCCGTGTTATAACCGATTAAACCTGATCTCCTCCTTTTTGCCCCCGGTACCGGGGGCATGGGGCTTAAGTGGCTAGGGACTAAATGGTTTGAAGTGGTTGCTAGGTTCCTATTTAGGCTGCTAGACACAAAATTTGCTAATACACAGGCCCTTGGGTTAGCATGCTAAATCTGCAACATATCTGTTTTGGTTTTTTTTGTTTTGTTTTTTTAATAAATTGCTTCCTTCAGGAAGTCAAGTTGTCATCTGTTTGTGCTCGATGTTTTCACTGTTGTTCTTGATTTCAATATGTTTTTGTATCTGCACAGATCTTCAGTTACCAGTGACAGAGCCAGACATCAATAATCGCCTTGAGTCTTTGTGTTTGAGTATGACCGAACACGCCTTGGGAGGTATGTTTTTCACCGATCCTCATATTTAACTGTAAAATACAATGCTGTGATATGAAAAGCTTAGTTTGGCTGAGGACAAGAAGAAGAGCCTTTTATAAAGAAGTGCTCTAATAAGCTGCATAATCAATAATATAACGTTGCCCAATGAAAGCTGTGAAATTTCCAGCGCAGCATTGTGAGCTTTAAGGGAAGGTTTAAAGTGGATTGTAGTTGGTGGATGCAGTGGCTGTCAAAGTTCCCTGTTTCTCCTGTGATCTAAAGAAGCGCTTAATGAATCCAATCACAAATTTTCACGAAAGACATTTTAAGCGGCTCAGTTAGCTGAAGTTGTTATTTTCTTACTATGTTCAGGTCATGTTCTGTTTTTGACACAGGAAGCAGTAATCAGTAACCTGTTTGTGTGCAATATTATCTATTCTGTTTCTGTCATGTGAGAATTGGAACAAATAGTAAGCAGCACACTTTTGCTCTTTCTCAGATTCTATCAAAGTCAGATAGCTGGTGTCTTACTATGGCTTGATCTCCTCAATTGATTTTAACATTGATGTAGGACCTGATTGACCCTTCCCAACACTGTTGGCTTTTAGAGCTTTAGATTTTGACTCCAGACTTGTTGGAACACAACAAGGATTTTTCAGATGCTTTTGATTTTGAAGTTTAAATCTGGCAAGATAGGTCCAAAAAATGCTAAGCTGGGAAACTGACAGCGACTCTGCAGTAAAGTCAAGTTCATTTAAGACGAGGGAGATAAATGGAATAACCACAGTATTTACAAAAAAAACCAAGTTTTAGCAGCAGCTTTCGCCAGTATATTATTAGATATGAGCTGCTGAGCAACTTGGAGCGATGTGACTTTTTGATCCAACTCATTGATTCCCGAACTGTGGGCCACAGCCTCCTAGTGGCCTGCTGAAGTAACACAGCTGTGCTAGAAAATGTTGTTTACCATAAATTCTTATTTTTTATAAAGGTTTCAACATTTTAAAAAAAAAAAAAAATAGGACTACATAATTAATAAATAAACAACATTTAGTTTTAGTGAGTTGGCAGTCTGAAATTCAGGGATGGCTGATCGAATCAATCAATACTGTAGTTTAGCATGCCAGAGTGTTGCTGTAAACATTATTTTTAATTGATGCCTAATAATACATGTAAACGCATAATCTAACGATATGAACAGCTTTAAAAAAAAATGTTTATAATGATGTGGCGCTTTAAATGCTGATCTTAAAAAAAAAAAAAAAAAAGCCATGTCTTGTACATTAAATGAGCTTGTAAATGTGTCAGTACTGTACAGGACTGTAGTGGATGAGACCTTAATCAAGTCAGACTGTTGTTGACCTGGTTGTGGAAACTATACTCGTATGTACAGTGAGTTTTAGTCTCGTGGCCAAAACTCAGCTGAAGTGAAGACAGTGCTTCTCAGTCCTCAGCACAGAACGATGAACAAGTGTTGCTTTATGCTGCCGTATGTGTGTGTATGTTTATGTATAGCAGAACTGGGCATAGCAAAAAAAACGAGTGCATCGACCTTTAAAAGATAATAAATAAATAAATAAAAATGCCCTGTATATCAGAATTTTTACCTTTTTTTTTTTTTTTTTTTTTTTTCTGTTTTCTGAAACATAACTTGGTAACTTAACTCAAACCACAGGAAGTGACCTAAAATGTTTGATGGCATATAGAAAAATATGCTGACTTCTGGCACACAGATGGCCTTTTTTAGACAGCCTGGACTAAAATGAACTTTGATTAAACTGCCTCTCGACAAGTGTTCCTTCTCAATTTGTCATGATGTATATTCCCAAACTGCACAAAGTAAAATTGGACTAAAAAAAATGCAAAAGTGTACACACTTCCATCAAGCTGCTTAAGCCAGTGTTACTTTAACAAGCCCAGGCTTAAAGGCCTTTGGGTCAATTATAAAACAAAATTCAAGGATAGCTTAACCGTCATAGTTTTGTTTAATGCAGTATATTCTCCCCTTTGCGACACTATTAAACAGCAGCATGCGAGGACATTAGCCCTAACCCTTTTTCTCCTTTTCTTTTTTTCTTCTCGTGGAATTAGAAATCTCCACTGGTGTGCAGCTTGATAACGTTTTCTTCCTCAGCCAAACCAGCAGCAGCAGGTGTCAGACTGTTGTTTTCCTCTGAAAGGCTCTATCAGTATTTTGACAGATGTGTTGTTTTCTCACCATGACAGTGTGAGCCCTAGCCCCCTTGCTGTTCACCGAATTAGCAAAGCTTCATGCTTTCAGTTCAAATGAGATGACATCATTATTCATAGCCCAGAGTCACAAGCTCCACTACACAAGTAGCCGGATCAGAATTAGATTTGGTACACATAAGAAGTCAAATGGCTGTTTTTTGTTTTTTTTAATTTAGTAGAGGGATTAACAGGATGGAGGGGCATAGCTATGTGTTTATAGCTAGCGTGGTTTGATTGTACTGATTTCTATGGTGTCACGTTCAGAAATGATAGAGAAATAAATTCTCTAGAATTCTGTAGACTTGTGTGAACTGGTCTAGAGAATGAAATATATAAATATATGAAATATAAGTAAATAAGTATATATATATATATATATATATATATATATATATATATATATATATATATATATATATATATATATATATATATATATATATATATATATATATATATATATATAATATAAATAAAAAAAAAAAAAATAACACAACACCCAGCACGCCCCTGCGGGCGGTTTATCCTTCAAGCTCGGGTCCTCTACTAGAGGCCTGGGAGCTTGAGGGTCCTGCGCAGTATCTTAGCTGTTCCCAGGACTGCGCTCTTCTGGACAGAGATCTCCGATGTTATTCCCGGGATCTGCTGGAGCCACTCGCCTAGCTTGGGAGTCACCGCACCTAGTGCTCCGATTACCACGGGGACCACCGTTACCTTCACCCTCCACATCCTCTCGAGCTCTTCTCTGAGCCCTTGGTATTTCTCCAGCTTCTCGTGTTCCTTCTTCCTGATATTGCTGTCATTCAGAACCGCTACATCGATCACTACGGCCGTCTTCTTCTGTTTGTCTACCACCACTATGTCCGGTTGGTTAGCCACCACCATTTTGTCCGTCTGTATCTGGAAGTCCCACAGGATCTTAGCTCGGTCATTCTCCACCACCCTTGGGGGCATCTCCCATTTTGACCTCGGGACTTCCAGGTTATACTCGGCACAGATGTTCCTGTACACTATGCCGGCCACTTGGTTATGGCGTTCCATGTATGCCTTGCCTGCTAGCATCTTGCACCCTGCTGTTATGTGCTGGATTGTCTCTGGGGCATCTTTACACAGCCTGCACCTGGGGTCTTGCCTGGTGTGATAGACCCCAGCCTCTATGGATCTTGTGCTCAGAGCTTGTTCTTGTGCTGCCATGATTAGTGCCTCTGTGCTGTCTTTCAGTCCAGCTTTGTCCAGCCACTGGGAGGATTTCTGGATATCAGCCACCTCCTCTATCTGCCGGTGGTACATACCGTGCAGGGGCCTGTCCTTCCATGATGGTTCCTCGTCTCCCTCCTCTTTCTTGGGTTTCTGCTGCCTGAGGTATTCACTGAGCACTCGGTCAGTTGGGGCCATCTTCCCAATGTATTCTTGGATGTTCGTTGTCTCATCCTGGACTGTGGTGCTGACACTCACCAGTCCCCGGCCCCCTTCCTTCCGCTTAGCGTACAGCCTCAGGGTGCTGGACTTGGGGTGAAACCCTCCATGCATGGTAAGGAGCTTTCTTGTCTTTATGTCAGTGGCTTCTATCTCCTCCTTTGGCCAGCCTATTACCCCAGCAGGGTACCTGATCACGGGTAGGGCGTACGTGTTGATGGCCCGGATCTTGTTCTTACCATTCAGCTGACTCCTCAGGACTTGCCTGACCCTCTGCAGGTACTTGGTGGTTGCAGCTTTTCTAGCGGCCTCTTCATGGTTCCCATTCGCCTGCGGGATCCCCAAGTACTTGTAACTGTCCTCTATGTCTGCAATGTTGCCTTCTGGTAGTTCAATCCCCTCAGTTCTGACTACCTTCCCTCTCTTTGTTACCATCCGGCTACACTTCTCCAGTCCGAACGACATTCCAATGTCATTGCTGTATAGCCTGGTAGTGTGGATCAGTGAATCGATGTCTCGTTCACTCTTGGCATACAGCTTGATGTCATCCATGTACAGGAGGTGGCTGACAACTGCTCCGTTCCATAGTCGGTATCCGTAGCCAGTCTTGTTAATGATCTCACTGAGGGGGTTCAGGCCTATGCAGAACAGCAGTGGGGACAGAGCATCTCCTTGGTAGATCCCGCACTTGATGGTGACTTGTGCTATGGGCTTGGAGTTGGCCTCTAGTGTTGTACGCCACATCCCCATTGAGTTCCTGATGAAGGCTCTTAGGGTCCCATTGATCTTGTACAATTCTAGGCATTCCAGTATCCAGCTGTGGGGCATTGAGTCATAGGCCTTCTTGTAATCAATCCAGGCAGTGCACAGGTTGGTCAGTCTGGTCTTGCAGTCTCGGCTGATTGTTCTGTCTACCAGTAGCTGGTGTTTTGCGCCTCTGGTATTCTTGCCAATTCCTTTCTGTGTCCCGCTCATGTATTGACCCATGTGCCTGTTCATCTTAGCCGATATGATGCCTGACAGGAGCTTCCATGTAGTACTGAGGCAGGTTATTGGTCGGTAGTTGGAGGGGACCGGTCCCTTCTTGGGGTCCTTGGGGATCAGGACCGTCCGACCTTCGGTTAGCCATTCCGGGTGTCTCTCGTTAACTAGCAGCTGGTTCATTTGTGCTGCCAGACGCTCGTGGAGTGCAGTCAGCTTCTTCAGCCAGTAGGCGTGAACCATGTCGGGCCCTGGTGCTGTCCAACTCTTCATACTGGAGACCCTTTCTTGGATATCTGCCACTGTGATGGTTACTGGACCCTGTTCAGGGAGGTCGCTGTGGTCTGCCCTCAGATCCTCTAGCCACTGAGCATTGCCGTTATGGGTTGCATCCTTCTCCCATATGCTCTTCCAGTATTGCTCAGTCTCCAGCCTTGGTGGTGCTGTTCTCTTATTGTTCCCTTGCCACTGAGAGTACACCTTTGCTGGTTCTGTGGAGAACAGCTGGTTTATTCTCCTGCCTTCTATCTCTCTGGTGTACCTCCTCAAGCGGCTGGCCAAGGCTGTGAGTCTTTGCTTGGCAGTTTCCAAGGCCTCAGGTATGGACAGCTTGCTGTATTTCTTAGGCACCTTATTTGTCTTACCTTTCTGCAACTCCGTTAGTTGGCTAACCTCCCTCCGTGCTACTTTGATCTTGCCCTCTAGCCTCCTTCTCCATGGAGGGTACTGCCCCTTGTCGCTGTTCAACTTGTAGCCAAGCATCTCACTGATCACTGCTGCCGTATTGTAGATCAGCTTGTTAGTGTCGGTAATCGTGGTTGTAGGTATTGCCCGTAGTGCTGCATTAACATCATCTAGCAGACCTTCTGAGGGTACTTCACGTAATCTTGGTAACCGGCTACGGGGGATCCAGGTTTCAAGCTTGGCCATGATCCTATTTTTCAGGTCAGTTCCTCTCACACTCAACGATCCTTCTCCTATCGCACTTGGGGCTATGTACCCAATCTCGGGTGGGGGTGATGATATCGCCCCCCTGACCTGGCGTCCTGACTCCTCCTTGCCGTAGCATTTGTGTTGTACCTCGTCAATCTCTAGCTGTGAGAGCAGTCCCTTCTTTCGAATGTTGGAACACTGAGCTACTAGTTGTTTCGCCGTCATTGTGGATGTTGGGTATCGAAGAATCCATAGGTCCCTCATCCTATTCATGTAGCCCCTTCCGCCGGGGTTACTTGTGTAGTAGCATTCCAACAACGCCCTGTTTTCGTCTCTTGCCCACCGATGCCTTCTTGTTCCAGTAGCCCACTTTTCGCCAGGGTGCCCTGGTTCCTCAACACCTGACGCGGACCTTGTTGATCCGGGCGACGTCCGAGCCGGCATGCCTTCATATTTATCTGTCTCGCTCATGTCTGCGGTAGGCTTGCTTAGCATAGGGGGTCTAGCCTTAGGACCCTTACTGGATACAGACGCCCCAGGCAGGAATCGAACTTGCGATCCTCTGTTCCAAAGGCGTGTAGTCTAACCACTACGCTATCCAGGGTTCGTATGGGTGCTTGAAATCCTTGAAAATACTTGAATTTTAATGTCGTCTTTTCAAGGTTTGAAAAGTGCTTGAATTTCAGATGTGGTGCTTAAAAGTGCTTGAAAATGTAACTGTATTTCATTCACAATAAATAACTATCTGATTGAAAAGTTTTCTTATCAGATAGAGAAATAAAATGAGTCGCAAAATGTAAAAGCAAAATTCCCCCCACCCCTGGGCTGCCTTGCGCCTCTGTCTGTTTCAACGTGTGACCCCAACCCTCCCTCGGACAGGATGAGTGCGCTAACATACCTGTAGGTTGCTGTTTTAATGAGTGTTGATGAAAAACAACAATGGCAGTTTGCGCTCTCCAGTCGCATGATAGGTGAGTAAATAATTTTCCAGTATACATACGTTACACGTGTTATTTTTTTAAAATTATGATTATTATTAGCTATCAAACTCGCTGGAGAGATGATTGAAATGCACTGAGTGTGATGCAGTATGGCAGCGCTATTATGGAATATGCTGTGAACTTAACACATATCACTGCTAAGTAATGTTAGCTAATTTACTCAAGTGAAAGCTTTAAACACTAGCCTGATACATAACTAGCTAACTTAAGGCTTTCTAATTAACCCTCTGGGGTCGAGGGACCCAGAGTCTCCATTTCAACTTAGGTTGAACGTGCGGACTTCAAACTATATACCAGTTTTAAAATTGTGCTGATAGGCCACGTAAAACCGATGGGGGGGGGTTTTTTCGGGTTTTTTTCTGAATAACACAGTGGCGTTTACTTCGGGAAGAAACTGTAAAAATGGCGTTTTCTAAGGAGAGCGCTAGCAAACGCTTTGCTTGTGAGTGAAAAAAGACAAAGAAAAAACACTCCTTCCCTATTTGCGGAAAAATGTACCATGTCAACCAATCAAAAATGATATGGCAACATGTGGCATTTGGTTGTTTGGGAAGAGGGGGAAGTTTTAGGAGAGAGAGAGCGAGAGAGAGAGAGTTTTGATACGTGAGAGATTTGTGACGTTTACCGTGTTTGGAGTCTCAAGTTAGTGTGTTGTCTTGTGTAGCTGTTGTTTTGTTTTGTGTGTCAGTTCTACTAGTGATCGTCACAGTTGCTGCAAAAAAGCCACCAAAGGCAGGTTGCAGTGTAAACGCTGAGTGACACACCTGCTGTCAGACCTGCAGGTTTATCCCTGTGCTGTTCTCATCTGTGTTATAGTGGACACAAACTATTTTTTGGAGTGGCATAAATAATTTGTGTGCTTTCTTATTTGATGCAGAGCACCTGATTGTTCTGTAAATAGTTTTAAATGGTTATATAAAAAACGTCTGAGCCTTGGCTGCATTTTTAGGTGAATAGTACCATATAACTTTGTTGTTTGCAAAACTTGTGCATATTTTTAAAAAATGTACAATTTCTATTTGTATTTTAAGTTATGAAAATGATTCCTTAAACATGCTTGTGGTTTCTACAGTCAAAAATATCACTTTCTACTCGTATTTTAAATTTTGTCTGAATTTAGATAAATTGTGCTGATACAGTTTGTCAAAATGAGTAAATAACAGATTGGCAAGATAAACAGTTTTTAAAGGTGAAATATAGAGGCCAAATCAAAAGTAGTCAACAACGGCCAATTACACCCTGGACCCCAGAGGGTTAAAGGCTAAAAGCAAAGTTGTCACCAAGTACTGTTTATATTTCTATGTATTTCTGCAGCTTTTTTAAGTATTAACTTGGTGCGTTTGGGTGAAATAATGGTAATATGAGGGACCGAGCCATATGGTCACAAAGAATAGCCACTTGTTTCTGTGCTACCAAAGTTCCCCGGCTTTCATTCAAAATGTGTTTATGGTCAGCACCTGCACATTAAACTACTTAAACAGTCAGTGCTGTTCTCCATGCCTGTCTGACATGTTATTAGCACAAACACTTTAAAGGTGATCATTTAGGACTTCAGCATTAATACAGACAGCAATGTAGTTAGCAATAAAACAGTTTTATTGGGAATTCACTTAAAAAACAAACATCTGTCTCCTATTTTAAGAAGCATCAATATCTGATGAGAAGACTTTTTTTCAACAGGAGAAGAATATCTCTAACAAGTTGATTTGTTCACATTTTCACATCTTAATTTTTAAGTGAAATGTGCGTTTTGAGTTTATACACTATGTATATAAGGCAACGGTTTCCTTTTGCAGTATTTTTGTGCGGTGTGTTTTTCTATGTCTTAACAGAAGGGGAGCAAAGGTGTCTTTTCACATGGTCTTACTGAGGTGATGCGAATTGAAGCATGCATTGCGTGTGGGGGGTGTGCTGGAAAAGCTTGAAAAGGGACCTTGAAAGTGCTTAAAAAGTGCTTGAATTTGACCCTGAAAAAGGCGTATGAACCCTGCCTTTCACACTCACTTTAAATTTTATGCAGGAAGACAACTGAGACAAGTACAATGAAATTACATCAGCCCGTCACAAGATACTTCTGTCCAATCACAAAGAAGAAAGTTGCCCTAATGGTTCCTTATTAATGTAAGGTCATGTTTTCTCAAATATTGTGTTTCCTCTTTTATTATTTAGTTTTGTGTTTTGTACTTCAGGGTTAGAAACAAATTGGAACGTAACAGCTCCTAAACCCCATCAGGCTCTCTGTTGTTCAAATCAGCTTCATCTCCAGTTACTTTATATTGCAAAGACCCTACACTGGGGCTGGGCCATATCATACCGTTCATGGTAATACCGGTATAATATTGGGCAACACTAAGAAAATGAAATAACGCGATAGAATATGGGTAAAACACGCATGCGCAGTGCCTTTGTTTTCATACGCACATGGCGGAAAAAGCATTTCGCCGACAGAGAATGAGAAGGGCGAAAGCGGAATGTTGAATGAAACGGATGAATCAGAATTGGTTTGTAAAAATGCTGCAACTTCAGTGGTGTGGCACTGGTTTAGCATTCGTCTGTCAGATATACAACAAAGCACTATTTTTGGTAGAGCATGCTAGCGGGCTGTCGTTATTACCGTGTTGTTTGGAAAATACGGCACACTTAAAATCAATCCTTTGATTTTTCTGAAAGTCGACAGTGCCCCTTATAATCCCGTGTGCCTTATGTATGAATTCTCGTTGTGCTTACTGACCTTGAAACGATTTTATGTGGTACATGGCGCTTGAAAATCTGTCAAATGTTTTAGTACGACTTTGCTAAGCTACGAAGCCGCACCGCTTGATGGATTGTGGGAGCACTAAGGCTATCGTAGGCAGGAGCCTCGCGGAGTGATACGTACTGTGCTTCAACATAATATTACCGTATTGTGTGTGTGTAACCTCTTTTGAGTTTTGTGGATATTATACATAGTTATGCTGAGGATGTCGGCCAGTTTCCACTGGAAATGCCTTTTGGTTAAACTGTCAGCAAGGAATTTGCACTGTTACATTTTATATAACTTTAATGCACATAAACAGCTGCTTGTTTAAGTGAAAATACGTAGATTTTTCTTTTTGTGATTTGTTTTTGTTTTTTTTCTCACTAATAAATTTGTGGAGTCGTAAAGTATTTTGTCTAGTGTCAATTATATCGTCAGTTATATCGTTATCGAAAATTTTCAAATGTATATGGCTGTTTTAGTTTTATGTATTATGTGTTTTATTTATTTATTTTGCTGTATTCTGTTATTCTATTGTTTTAACTTATTTTCTGTACAGCACTTTGTTCCTGTGCTGGGTATTTTAAAGTGCTTTATAAATAAAATTGGATTGGTATATCGTGATAAATATTTTTGGTCATATCGCCCTGCTCTACCCTACACTAACACAGAACAAAACCAACCATCAACCGACCTCCCATGAGCAAACACCTGGTAACAATGGGAAGCAAATCTTCATTTCAACAGGAAGAAACCTCCAGCAGAATCATGCTGAAGGAGGGGCAGCTAGCTGCAAGCAGAAAGTTAATATTTAATTTTCTCATGTTTCGTTTTGTGTCCAATTCATAAGCTGAAGTTTATCTTGGCAAACTTTGGTGATAAACCGGGAACAGGAAATGGTAGTGGTGGGGGCCTGAGGAGTCATGACTGCCTTCATTTGCACATTTGATTCCACAATCACTCTATCAGGGTTAATAACGTAATTGCTGACTTAAACTGGGATGCCTCTTCTTCTCTCTGCTGTTCCTGTTTAGATGGTGCAGATCGCACATCAACAATATGAGCTGAGGACCTGAGTGAGAGCAGCAGGACGGCGCAGGTTTGGGGAGCTCTCTCACAATCACCTTGAGGTCACCAGCCCTTTCGTTCCCTCTCCCTGTAGCCAATGGTAGAGCTCAACCAAAGGACCGGGCGGGATCCAAGATACACTAGAGAGCTGACCATCAAACCGCTCACACAAGCTATCACACTGGCACCGTCCAACGGGCTGGAAAAACACGCTTCCTGCTCGGGCAGCACACTCACAGTCACCTGTATGTGAGTGAGGAGAATGGAAAGCACCGAACGCGGCCTGGAAAGTGTGTGCAAACTTTCCCCCTTGTTCCCACCCCCCACCCTGCCCTTCCCATGGAGAGGCCAGAAGCAGTCCAGTTAGCCTCAGCAGAAGAGAGATGCTGGGCTTTGGATCAGGGCTCAGTGAGACTCTCTCTTGCCCACATTGTCTGGTCCCTGCACATTGACCACAGTTTGTGGCATCTTTCAGATCATAACAGTACCTCAGACCCAAAACATGATGAGATGAGCAGAGCCACAGGGATGCAAAAAGGAAGCTTGGGATTTCCCAGACTGGTTTCAGCAGGATCACCGTGTCCAGGACGGTTTCTTGGAGAGCTCAAAAAGGCCGCTTGCTCAGTACTGGGTGGCAACAAACCTTTTTCTTTCTATTGTATGTATTTAATGTTTACATTATGATGCTACTTTCAGAGGGTACAGAGACATTTATGAATTTCAGGTATGATTTACATAATATATTCTGTAGAGCCTTGGCTTTCTACGAGCTTTACTTCCGACGAGTAGCCATCACATTAGTTTACAACCAACATACTTATTTTTATTTTAGCAGCCAACAACAAAGATATGTTGGCCTGAATATTAATGGAGAGAAAACGAGATGGGAATTTGAAAGAGATGGAGGTAGCACGGAGAGGGATACGAGGAAGAAGGGGGATGTGGAGAGAGACACAGAAAGTAATAGAAGAAAGAACCAAGCTGAAGTGATATTAGAAAGGGAAGAGGATGTTTAAAGGAGAGAGACATCAGAGGCAGGACCTTTGATTAGCTGGAGACGACGGAAGAAGATGATGTCACGTCTGATCGTGCCCTTAGTCTGTTCGTGCAAGTGAGTGTAGCAGGAAGTGGATTTGGCACCATCAGTTCATCCACAGCATGTACTGTATAAATGTATGTTTTTATACATATAAATATATATATTGGGAGATTAATAAGTCAGTGGGATCTGTCTGCATGTTCAGATACTGGGGAGTTAGTTATTTTTCTAAAGCAGGGGAATATGCTTAAGCTGCATGTTAAAACTAAAGGAAGATTGTGAAATTTAGAGTGGAGAAGGTGTCGGAAGCAATGGGAGGCGGATTTAGTTTCCACTCAGATCTTTTTTTTCTTTTCTTTTTTCCTTTTCATGAGAGGATTGCAACATTGGAGAAATGAAACACTGTCAATCCATGAAGGGAAGTTTTCCCTGAGATCTCATTAGTGCTTACCTCCACCTGCTGGCCAGTTGCAGTCATGGCGGGACAGATGCTGAAGTCCAGGGAGACGCAGGCACTAAAGATGCCAGCAGAACAATAAAAACTCATCGGTGAACATTTGGGCAAATATCAAAGCTGGTTGGTTGCTTGTGTATCTTGGCTTTCTGTCAGTTCTGTCAGTGCAGGCCTCATCATATGAAAATATTTTTGTTTTTATTCTAATCTCATGGTTATTCTGTGTCTTAATATTTATCCTTAGTTGTTTTGTGCCTGGACTCTAGACTTTATAGGATTAGGTTTATATTGAAATAAGCTGGTTAGGTTAACTCCTTTCCGTGCTGCTTTCAACCCAGCATGCGAGTCCTCAACCTGAAAGGTCAGCTTTGAGGTTTATCATTATTATTATTATTATTATTGTTTAGTTTATTAGTTTCTTGCAATTCTGTCATATTTCCTTTGTATCCTGCACTTGATATGATAATGTGAGACACTACAATCCAAATGTTCAAGGCTCGAGCAACGATGCTTTGCTTTGGAGTCGGATCAAACCGAGCAGACGGACACTCGTTCTCGACTGTAGCATTACAGCCTTGCTGGACAGACAGACTGATGTTGAGAAGCAAAGCACAAAAGGTGGCAACGATGAACCCAGAGACAAAAAAAAGCTTCTGATGCCTGTCATTGACCTGTCTAAAGGTTGGAAATACCGCCTGATCTGAAGTATCCCACACACACAGTTCAGTGGCCATACAAGACTTTGTGCATGTTTTAGTTCTTCTTTCTTTTCTTTTTTTTTAAATCACTTTTCAAATGTTTCTCAAAGTTTCTTGGAAACATAATCTGTTGATTACGATGGCATTAGAATCAGAATGACCCGTTTCTGGCCAATAACAACTAGCAATTTGAAATCTTCAGACTGGTTTCTGATTTGATTAGTTTAACTAATTACTAAGGTTACTTTCCAGGCTTTTTAAAATTGTTGTCCATTGCCATTAGTTATATCGGTCACTACATAAGTAGAAATTACTGGTATGTTTGGGAGAATGGAATTTAAAAACACTCTGAGTGTGGGACTTTATAAAGACAAAAACATGCATAAATTCTGATGTGGTACCTCTCTGCAGCCCATCCTCATCCTGGCCAGCTGAACATGGCTTCAGATCTCGTGATGGCAGCTCAACACTGCAGTCTGAATCTGTGCACACACACATGATCAAGTGTGTGTGATGGTATGCATGTAGTCTGGTTGCTATGACCCTGATGGACACTTCAGATTTTACTTGGTGTGGATTAAGAGTGTGTGTTTTGCTCTTGCACCCTGAGTCATGTTTATGAACAAAGGTTCCACCAAAGCGTGAGTGGGTCACAAACCTGTTTCAGCCCCACGTGGATGCCGCACCTTTGACGTGGTCATTGTTTGTTGGTGCCCCTCGCTGACGGGCAGCATCAGGATGTCATCATATTTAGACTCTTTCAGTGTCACTGCCATATGAATCAGTACTTAAAGTAGAAACTACTATTTATTCTTTTTTCCTTTCTTTTTTTTGTTGTTGCAGAGGTGATGCTCATGTGGGTGTAATATTATTTAAAATACCATATGTATTAACATGTTATGGCTGGTGACCATAAGTACATCTCAAATATTAACATAGTTATTGTGGACTGTTTTTTGTTTGTTTGTTTTTGTTTTTCTTGCTGTTGATGAACTACGATATTATTTGTATCTGTCATGTCATGTTAAGATGTTTTGGGGTTTTTTTTGTTTTTTGTTTTGTTTTGTTTTTTTAATTTGAAGCCGAGATCAAGAACTGGTCCTTCAGATACACCAATCCATGGTCAATTAGAAAGTTTGTTGTTTTTAGCATAGATTGTTGTAGTGTGTGCGAGATCAGGAGGTAGATGGGTCCTTTGCGGACCCATGGCCTTGCAGGCCATGTCTTTCTTTGAGTTCTGTTTGGGAGAGCGAGGCTTCAAAGTTTCTGCGTATGCCGCTTGCAAAGGTGGCATTGCTCTACAGTTTCCTCACTGTGGATAAATCTAATGAAAAAACCCGAGACCACATTCGACCATGTATCAGTCCAATCATCAGTGCTTTCTGGCCATTTCCTGTCTGTGGCACACAACAACAACGACGACGTACATGCACAGTAAGATGGTATACTTGGAGTGGGGTGCTACTTTTATGTGTTACATGCATTGAGTGAAAATGAGTGGCGTGTTTGTATTCGTGTTGGTGGATGTGCAGTAGTTCGGCTTGCTTTATGGCACAGAGGAGGAGGCTGTGTGAGGATTTGATGGTCATTGCTGGGGGGTTTTTGTTTTCTTTACGTGAGATGCGTTCATAATGAGAAAAGTTCTGCAGTCAGTCATGTAATCAAAGGGATTATTAAAAGGGGTTTTTTGTCAGTATTTTTATGTACTTTTATATCGCTGTGCATTTATTTTTTTTCCAGAGTTATGGTTTTGAATTTAAAAAGTGCCATATTTATATGAATACTGACTGACAGCAAGTTCGTGTGATTTTTAACAAAGTTGCGCGGATTGTATTTTGAGCACAGAGCAGCATGGCAGGCCTCCACTTTCTGCTCAGCGGTGGTTTCTTGCAGCGTCTGTGGGTCAGAAATACAAGTGTGAGGACAGAGGGGCATACCTGTGAGGGATGATGGCTCTTCACGTCAAACCAAATGCTTTTCCTTCATGCATATCAGCTCTGTGGGTGTCCAGGAAGGCTTCTAGCGCTGTGCCCACTGCAGTATTAACAGCTAGATGACGCCTTGATATTCCAAAAACATTTAATGTACTTTTAAGTCAAGACACGTATGCTGTTTTTGTATCTTTTATTTCTGTCATAGATTCTGCAGTTTAGTACGTTGGTTTTTTTTTTTTGTTTGTTTGTTGTTGTTGTTGTTTTTTGTAAATTCAGCAGCATCCATTCTGTAACAAATTGTTACCGCTTGATTGTTTGCCTTTTACTTCATTTAGTTTTATTTTATCAAAGAGCCGATGTCCTGTATTGACTGCAGGCTTACGTATATATTTGACAAAAGAATATTGTATGTTTAATAATGAAAACAAAAACCACACGAAAAGACAAAAAAAAGAAGGAAATACAGGAAGAAAAAAAAGGAAATGGAGAAAATTGAGGGGGGTGTAATTTATATTTTAAAACTGCATGCACAAGGCTGGGAAAGTCATATTTAGAATAACAAAGTAACAAATGGCAGTGCCTTTTTCTTTTTTTGTACTCGAGACATTTAGCCCAAATGTAAATGGTTTTATATGGACTTTAAAAACTGTAATGATACAGGATGAAACGCGCAGCAGGTGTATGAGGTCACGTTCACACTGCAGCCCTGAAATGTCAAAAGTTCACATTAAGCTCCACTTATATTCATGTACAGGTGGGTAAAAAACAAAAACAAACAAACATTAGCTTGATTAACTTGCGAAATCATATAGTTTTATGTTGTGTCCCAAAACCCTCTTATATTTGACACTCACTGAGGACTTTTTGGTTGTTAAAAATCAGATTTTTACCTGGCTACAGCACTGATCACTGTCCATATCTGTGATATTCAGTAACGCGTGTATGTAGAACTGCAGCTGACTGCTAGTTTTAACACCACTTAATTATATCATTACTTGTTTAAAGGGACAGAGAACAATATCCATAATAACACAGTGATTTGTCTCACTGTGACTAACTATGTAAAACCAAAGACACTCTGTTCACTGTAATGGAAGAGCTTGGTGCTTCCTGCTACCTGAGGCATGAGTTCTGATGTGTTGGATCCTCACCTGGTGGTAACACGGCGTATGCTCACTCATGCAGTGATCCATCCCATAGACTACCAATATATATATATATAAGATGTTATTTGCTAGATTACACCTTGCAAACCCTTTGTCCTGGTCGAATTCCTCCTTTATGCATTTGGTCACATTGGGCCAGCCTACTCTCTTCTCTCCTGACATGCTCTGTTCATTTGAAACACAGCTGCAGTCTGAAGTGCTGATGCATAGACTTTGATTGGAGGAGGGAGACTGCTCCACCTGATTATTAAGTTAATGCAGCTTCCTAGATTTAAGCTGCTTTCTTAAAATAAATGTGAGGCACGCAGGGTGAACGTGAACTCGGCCGCTCGTCTTGTTTCTGTACTCTGTAGGTACTTCTTAATGCTGAATGAAGTTAAGAATTATTCTGGTCTCAACAACAACAAAAAAACGTGTGAATGGCTATGTGAGAGAGAGAGAGGTTTTGTGTGTGTGTTTGTGTGAGAGAGAGGTTTAGGATACATTCAAGTATTTTTAATGTGTCTTGCTGTACTTCTGTTGCGATGTACCAGAATGCTGTGACTTGGCATGCCCTGTTATACATTAAAAAAAGAAAAGAAAAAAAAGAACAAGCTGCAAGTTGTCCAGTGTTTTTGTACAAGTGCTGGTTAATTTTAGAGGGGGGGAGAGAATCTGTCTCTTGTCACAGTGTCTTCTACAGCTTCTACAGAAACACACCATCTCAGGAGTCCCAAGCTTCATCATTTTCTCTTAGTAAATCTGATCCGTTTGCTAATGTTCCAAAAAGAATGTCAGTTTTTCTGTATAAGTTCAAAGGCAGTGCAACAGTTCGCACATATGATTACTGTGACCATTACATGTTGCCAAAATGATAACCGTGACATTAAGAACAGAGTACAGCAATTCAGTATTTGCAGTATGCCATATACAAATAAACATTTGTATATGGCATACTGTATATGGTCTGTGGTGGAGGTGTGGTCTGCAGCTCGGCTGCAGAGGGGGGGGGGTGGCGCCGGCGAAACTGGCAAGGCAGCTGGAAGCAATTCAGTAATTATGCTCTGTGTCAGTGATGCTGGGACCTGGAGGAAGAGGGGACAGGTGGAGACGGCTGGAAAGCTGTCAGAATGAGGGAGTGAGACACTGAGAAACACACATTTTGTAAATAAAAACATGGTCATAACCACGCCAAGTGTCTGGGGTCGCACAGCTCAATGCTGTCCCGTCCAACTATGAGCACTAGGAGCTGGTTTGAAGCTCTACTGAATTTAGACCTGCGGTCAACTCCATCAGATAACTCCTCTTTACAAATGGGTAAAACATCAGTGAAAACTCAGAGACCTGCTAGTCTCCTGAAGCATGGTGCGTACACACACTCTCACGCACACAAAAAGCATTAAGCAATTCAAATCACTCAACCACAAAAATTAAAACTGATTAATGAAGTTATTTTAGTAACTTAGCTATTTCTGTCCACAAAGTAACATGGGCAGCCATCTGGCCTGACTGGTTGGGGGTGAGGGGAGGAAGACGGCACAAAAGGGAGATGGGAGAGAGAAGACAACACCTAATGGCATGGTGGAGAAGAACGCTCAGTGCATCACAAGATATTCCCAAACAGGCTGAACTTAAAGCGTGTCAGGCATCCCCTGACACAGCCCTGTGCTTTATTATAAAATGAAAGTTTGTCTAATCTTAATTTAATCTGATCAGATTTCTGTAAATGAACGTTTGTGTGAATCAAACCAGTAGCTACATGTAAACGACACTTTCTTCAGTGATTCAATTTCCTGTTTGTGATTATCGTTTTTAATTGCAGTGAACAATAAACATGTTGATATGTTCATTTGATTTATTTGAAGTTAATTTTGAAGCAAATCTCAGCTTTCTTTAAAAATCTGATATGTTAAGTCATGTTTATAATTTCTATATATAAATTGCCTCTCTACTGTACCAGTAACCAAAGCTGACTACGGAGCTTGGAAAGAAGAAGAAGCTTCTTGGATGAGAGGTGAAACGTCTTCAAGCAACTTAAAGAAGTCCAGACGCTTTTCTTTCCAAGCTCCTTAGACTATGATGACCTGGATGACTGAGAACCTTCACAGACGTTAAGTTAAAAGTTTGCGTTTATGCTGTATGTGTATATGTATATGTTTGAATCTGTACTCAATGACCATAAAAACATTGTGTGTTCCATTAGTTTATTCAGCATTAAGATCCCCTCAGTTAAAAATCCGACGTACTGTTTACCAACTTGAGTTTGTCTGCATATTTCTGCACATTATCTCTCAGGCTCAGACATTTACAAACCTCTCTGGAGAACATAAAATGCTGCCTAGATTCAAGTAAATGTCACCTGAACTTTTCTCATTTGTGAACACAACTTTCACACAGTAGGTCACGAGAACTTGGTTATCATCTCGAAACAACCACCAGGGGGAGCCCAAGTTGGGATATTTTGCATCCAGCACACAGTAATGGAAAAGAGTTGTGGTGGTGCAGTGTTAGATTTACTTTCAATTTTACTTTAAGATACTTGCTTTAAAAGTATTGAAGGAAATATGATGATGACCCAGGTTGTGTCAATAAACAGCTGACTATTTTTTCATGATAACAATAACAGCAGTGTGTCCCGGCAGCAGTTTAACAGCATTAATTCTAAAATGTTATTTGAAAAATAAATAAAGAAATGAAATGGGCACTTATACTTTTTATATTCTCAGTTTCAACATTCAATATGTCATCTCGGTACTATACTCAGTTAAATGTAGGCTTGTATCAACATTACAACCAACACTTGCTCCTCTTACTTTTCCTGCAGCACAGATTACTGTCACAGCAGTCCTGCTGTTGATCTGTAGGTGTGCAGCCTGCAGGAGCCATCACCATCAAGGAGATGTTTAGGATTAAGCCTTTGAATACTGTCAGAAACTTTTTAAAGGGAATTCAATCTGAAGCCTTAAGTTCTACATCACGAAGCAGAGTCAGTGTCCAAACTGAGAGTAGAGCTGCTGAGTCATGCTCTGTCAGACACCCAGACCCCGACCAGCTCCACCTTCCCGCTGCTCTCTCTGGGCCCAGGGCCAGATTAACCCAGTAAGTGACCTCAGGGCTAAAATGAGCTCTGGGCCCCATTTTGTCTGTTTCCACTTTAGTTCAGCATTTTCTTCTTTCCCTTTCAGACCAGGGTTATATGAACTTCTCACTGCTCTTTTTATCATTTCCAACATAACTCTGTAATGGATCAGATGGCAAGATTTAATTTTTTAATGGAATAAATAAACTAGCTTCTAATTGTCCAAAGGCAAATCTATAATATACTTATAATCATTTAGTTAGTGTGTCTAACACAAGCTTGCTGTCATGTAGCAGTGCTTCACTTTTTTTACAGTAACAAATGGTCAAATTACAGAACAAGAGTTGCTCAACCTGAACGTACAACAAACTGTAAGCTGGATCTACAGCTCCCCTAAGGTTAATCGACCTTTAGACTGTATATAAAAGATAGTCATAGCCACCATGACATCACTGAGCTCGTGAGGTTCCCATATCAACACTGAGGTGAGCGGTTTTATCTTTTTGAAAATAGATATGAAGTGCAGAGTATGGATCTGACCTGGAATCTGAAGAACAATTTATGCTAGTTGGTTATCCGTACCCCAATTAGATTTTCACTCAGGATTATGTGGGGATCTACTCACTTTTGGAGCTTTAGAGGAAGTGCAGCTCCGTAGGTCATCTCCTGGTCAGCACTAAACAGTCACATCTGCAGCTGAGGAACCAGACATGTACCTCTGAGGTTAGAAGAAGCAAAGAGCCACAACAAAAGCAGTTTGTTTGCTTGACATTGACATTGTGCGTCCATGTCTGTAAGTTAAACTCTTCACCGAACACTGCAGTAACTCCACTGGAATGACCTGCAGTTCATGCAGCATTTACCTACACTGAACCTTTTAGCAAACAGTCGGTTATTTACACATGGTGCAGTTATTAGGAAGCATCACTGTACATTCAGAGTCATATTTGTGTCCACACAATGAACCGAGTTCATTCTCTTTTCTGTCTGTTTTTGGTTTCCACCAAGAAAAACAAAGACATTGAAGTTGGTATTGATATTGTTACAAATGACTATTTAATCCAGTAATTAATTAGTATCCAAGTATGACTTTTTGTTTTGGCCAAGCCTACTAAAAGCCACACCTACACAGTATGTCATGAGCAAGACTGAGTATGCCCACAACCACCACAGTTGTTGTCTTCAGTTAAACAATAGTTCTAATCAACAGTTTCTTTTCTCTTTTTTTCAGTCAGTGATACTTTACCCTATAATACCAAACCTCGTGTAGTGTTAAAGGACAGAGAAATGTGACAGCAGCTAATGAAATGTGGATGCTAGTCTGAATCTTTGGTCTTACTGCACAGGACTATGCAGCTGCAATATCCAGGACAAGACACATTTGAAGAAATGTTGCTCCAGCGGTTCCTTGGACAAATATGGTTTCTGAAATTTGACTAGTTGAAAGTATCTGTTTCTGTGTGTGGCAAAGTTAATGTAGACAAAAGACCATAGGTATCAAATGTGAATTTATAAAATATGGAAACAATATCACCCAATACTATCTCCCTTAGAGATAGGGTGAGAAGTTCAGCCATCTGGGAGGGGCTCAGAGTAGAGCTGCTGCTCCTCCACATTGAAAGGAGGCAGTTGAGGTGGTTCAGGCATCTGACAAAGGATTCTTCCTGGGCGAGGTGTTCCAGGCATGTCCTTCCCACCGGGAGGAGGCCCCAGGCAGACCCAGGAAATGCTGGGGCTGGCCTGGGAACACCTTGGTGTTGCCCCAGACAAGCTGGAGGAGTTGGCTGGGGAGAGGGAGGTCTGGGCTTCTCCGCTTAGGCTGCTGCTCCCGCAACCCGGTTCCGGATAAGCGGAAGATGATGGATGGATGGAAACAATATCAAACTTCCTCACACATGCCTACACTGTTTTAAGTGTTTTCTTGTAATTGTACATTTATTTACTCGTGTATTTTAACATTTTGTTACTA
Source organism: Diplotaxodon limnothrissa (assembly GCF_057381915.1). Lineage (NCBI taxonomy): Eukaryota > Metazoa > Chordata > Actinopteri > Cichliformes > Cichlidae > Diplotaxodon > Diplotaxodon limnothrissa. Next base: position 37,186,099 of record NC_140596.1, read on the forward strand.
ATCAAAATTCTAGGGAAGTCTGACATATTTGTTTCACGTGCACTTAAAACAACATATCCATAGTCTGAGGTAATAACTGGATACACACCATGTTTCTGATGTTTTGATAATAATTACAGTGAAGGGCAGTTTTGTCTGAATTTCAGGGCAGAAAATTACAGTTCATCAAATAATTTATTATGTACATGCCTGTAGTTTGGCTATTTGATTTGTGCCATCTGGCGTCATAGATAAACATAAATGGGTATCATCTACAAAGTAATGAAAACGTATGCAGTGCTTTCTAACGATATTGGCAAAGTAAGCTCGTATAGAATAAGAAGGTCTTATGTCACCAGTACAGTCATGAAGCTCTGTCTGTGTCATAGCACAGAACTTTATGACTGACTTTTGAATCTATCAGATGGATACGATCTTTTTCTTGATTTACAATGACTTTTTAAACAATTCTTGAACTAAAGGTAAGATTGGTAATCAGTCTCTATTTAGCTGAGACAGCTGAATAGACTGAGGGCTTTTTAAGGACTGGTTTAATTACAGCAATCTTAAAAGCCTGTGATACATACCCTACTAATCCTACTAATACACAAAATCTCTATCTGCCCTCCTACACAAACAAGACAGGTGCAGCCAAACTTGGCACACAGGTACATGTTAAGCTTTTATTTAGATTACATATTATAGTGATTGGTGGTTACTAGCAACCACCTGCCAAAGGACGAAAAATCTATAGCATTTATGCCTCTGTAACTCCTTATAAAAGCACAGTATAAAAAACATCCATTTTATATCCACAGAACATCAATATTAAAATATACTTATATACCACCATTAAAATTACATTTTTACAGTATGCAAGCACTCAGGGAGACACACAGAAAGGGAGCTAATTAATATACGTAATCACAACACACCAAACAAAACTGTACTTAGGATAAATTGATTTTATTAGCTGCTTTAGTCCTTCGCCCTCTCCTCACCACCAATCAGTCACGGCAGATGGCTGCCCCTCCCTGAGCTTGTTTCTACTGGAGATTTCTTCCTGTTAAAATGGAGTTTTTCCTTCCCACTGTCACCAAGTACTCACTCATAGGGGGTTGGTTCCCTGTACTATTGTAGCGTCATGAAGCGAATGTTTTTGTGAAATTGAATATTAAACTTTTTGTAGCTTTTGTACTTTACATAGTAAAATATTGTTCATAGCTACTTAAAAAGCAAGTGGTGCATGAACACGAAACTTCCAAAGTCAAAAATTTTCCTTGTCTGCTAATGTTGCATGAATTTACGGAAAGCTTTAAAGGAAATAAACTTACATGTAAACTTATGTGTGTGCTGTGAATAAAGACATGGGCGCTGCTGTCACACAGAGGTTTATTTTCTTTGATTAAAAAGTCTTCAACGTGAACACAGTACATGATGCGACAATGATGTCGAAGGGGCCAATGAACAGGCTTTCCTTCTCGACAAGGCCAGAAAAACAACATCAGAGCTGTTTGTTAGCGCCCATCTTCACTCCAACACACACACACACACACACACACATATCCAGTCATCATGTTGCACGTCACAAGTTAAAACCTCCCAAAATCTGTCTGGGGACAATTGTGATGCATTGAAATGTAAAAGCATGAACAGCACACACACCTGTCACCATACTGTTCATCTGCTGGCATGCAAACTGTATGCACAAACAAATGCACTAACTCACACACACACACACACACACACACACACACACACACTTCATTTGCCTCTCATGGAAATGACAAATTCCAGTTTGGTTGATAAAGATTGGTTTTGTTGTGAGAAGCGAGTTGGCACATGAAGGCAGGCCCTTGCAAAGGACCATAAAACAAATGACAACGAAAAAAATCAAATAAAACTCAGAACACTGGTGTAATGTAAAGATGCAGTCTGAATGTTTCCATTGATGATTCCACGCAATTTGATATTAAAATTATGTTAATACAACAACAACAACAATAATGTCAATAATAATAATAATACATACGTCATGGTAAAGACTCTAATTTAAATTTGAGTTGTAAATTAATTTAAAAAAAAAAACAGACTGAAGGGCTAAAAAGTTGTGACAGCAAATTTTAGAAATGAGGTTCTTAAAGAGTGACACAGTGTTAAAGTGACAAACAGCATGTTTAAAGCTCAAACGCATGAACCAATGACACAAAAAAATCTTATCCAGGGCTATAGCTGTTTGTAATTACGTTTTCTATTTATACTTTTTTTGGGGGGGGGGTTCAAATAAATGTAGTTGGAAAGGCCCCAGAGTTCAGAGTGATACTGTCAAAAATGGTTGGTCAGTCTAACACCTGGAGATACGTTAATATATGTAAAAACATTATATTAAAAAATTAGTCAGCAGGTTTGCTTTCAAGCAACTTAAAGAAGTCCAGATGCTTTTCTTTGCAAGCTCCTTTGACTACGATGACCTGGATGACTGAGAACCTTCACAGACGTCAGCAGGTTTAGTTTATAAAGACTTTATGAAGCCTGAAAAGAGAGCCCAGAGAAGGTTCAGACCACTTGAATTATAATATGCTGAGAGGTTGTTGGTTTTTTGGATGTTTTGACCAATGGCCTTCAAAGCTTTGCACTGAACCTGTTACACTTGGCCTTATTTTATGTCATATATATTGTTCGACTGGTGGACACTTACATTAAACACGGCCATTTTCACTGTATGTACAAGCTCAGGATATAGGCTGCTCTAAATGATTGGCTTCAGGCCCTTTTTTCTACCATTGACTCTGTATGATGTCACAAGGAGGGGAAATCCTAAATATGGTCGTCTCAGGCACACAGCTCTGAAACCCGTGTTGAACCATTACTGGATCAAACAAATGACGAGTTAATGAGATAATTCTACCTTTAGCACCAATCTGTTGAGAGGAATGGCCACAAAATCAGGTTTATCTACTTACTGAGGAAAAAGTAGACAGACAATAGCGAAAACTAGTATATTTGAGGTCACAACAGCAGTGAGAAGTAAAATGTCCAGACTACAGTGCTACAAGCAATGTTCCATCTAAGCTGCGCGCGTCTCTGCGCACAGAAAATCTGCATTGTGCACAAAAAAAAATCTAACCTGAATTGAAATTAAAATAAATACGTTAACAATTCTATTTTGCAGTATTAGTCAATAAGTGACTGGCAGCTCCCGTATAGGATTATAACGATGCCACCTTATCCCATAGTCCAGCCAATAATGCGATTCACACTCGTATATACGCAGCTAATCAACGTCGTCGGCAGGCTATGACAGCGTCCTTATGTGCCGACACCGGTGTTTTAGCTAGCAAAGCGGCGTGGCTAACGTGGCTTCCCACCACATCAATGACAACGTGTACAACCATTGGAGATGTGAGCAGGACAGACAGCGGTGTTTTGAGATGTGAGAGATTTGCAACGTTTAGCGCAAATCTTGTGTACTTAGTGTGTAGTGTAGTCAATAGGTTGTGTGTGTCAGAACAATGAGGCGACTGCTGAATGTTACAGGTGTTACAGGAGTGATACATCTCCTGTTGTCAGGCCTGCAGGTATCAGGCTTGTGATGTTCTCCTTTATCTCATAGTGGACAGAAATTATTTTTTGGAGTGGCACACATAATTTGTGTGGCATCAAATTTGATGCAGAACAGCTGATTGTTCTGTAGAAAGTTTGAAATGTTTATTTAAAAAAACGCTTTGGCTGCATTTTTAGGTAAACAGCTGCAAAAAACTTTGTTTACAAAAGTTACTTTTTTGAAGAAGTAACTATATAATTAATTGCCCAACATTTGTCATTATATACTGCATTTTGCAGACAGAGAGTTACAGACTCTCTCCCAGACCACAGACTCATAATACAAGTCAGAAAACAAAAGAAAGTTGTGTTTTCAAAATTGGAGTTCAAGTTATTTTTACTTCCAATAGTGTTGACATACTACACAGGTCATGAACAAGATTTGAAATTTTCATTGTAAGTGGGCTAAAGCACTTAATTAAAAGTAGTCTAACATAAATGTAAATGCTGTAATTTGATTATTTTGGATGGATTCGATGCTGGCGTGACCACAGTGCACACGTCTAATGTTGCTCACAGTGGTTCAAGGGACTGCTCAGGGAGATTGTGTGTTCGCTCAGAGACATGAAAATTTAGAGGGAACATTGACTATAAGTATCTGAGTTTGCACGTTTGACCAAGTGCTACCACATTAATAGACAGATGAAGCCGTTAATTTAAAAAGGGCTTGTAGTGACACGGACTCCTCTGGGCTGTTAGACTGTAATGGAAATATTTGATGTTTTTCTAATGCACTTTGGTCAGGGTTAGCTGCCAAGTGTTGCTTGATGTTCTCTCTGAATCTACTGACTTAACATAGGCACCGCTTTTAGTGAGGACATTCTTTGGATTCTGATTCCTTAGTTTTTCAAACCTAAAAGTATTTTTGTTTTGTTTTTTATGGCTTTCAGTCAACAAAATCTGAACTGCTTAGTGTCAAAATTACAGATAATTAAGGAAATACTGGTGGAAATATTTATGCTGTTAGTTTGCTTTTGTCTTTGTGTTATTTACTTGTGTCAGTGAGTATCCGGAGGAGTTAAAAGGACCGGTTACTTTTACAGGGAGGGAATTCTCTCCATAAACTGTCCTTCCATTTTTCCTCGAGGCCTGTGACTGATATTTGAAAGACGAGCACACACACACACAACACAAAAGAGCTCAAAGTCTGTCCCGTCGTCTAAAAGCAAACAACGTGTAAACCAGTGGCCTCGCACTAAAATCACAGAGGTAACAGTTCACTTTATCCGATGAGCACAATAACACAGAAAACACCCGCCTCTGCCTTTGATGAGATGGAAACAAACACACGCACACACTTGTACAAACACACTCACACACACACACACACGCAGGTAGCACGGCAGCTGGTTCATGTAGGTTGGAGGTAACCCCAGGCAACAGGAGGAAGGCGAGAAGCTTCATCCCCCTCAACTTTTGATGAGCCTCAGAAACTCGTCGCGGGTTTTTGGATCCTCTCTAAAGTTCCCCAGCATGGTGCTGGTGACGGTTTTACTGTTCATCTTCTGAACGCCTCGCATCACCATACACATGTGACTGCAAGGAGGAAGACAGGAAAGATAAAAAGATTTGATCCAAAAGAAGAGACAAGTGCAAAGACCAAGTCATTTATTCGCTGAGCAACTGAAATGTTTTTAAACGGTTAGAACCTGGAAATTTGTCCAAGAATTTGCGACAATATCATTGAAGGTGAAGAATTTCACATTCAGCAAGCAATTTTTGATTTCTCAGGTCACCTGGTGGGAGGACACCGAAATAATCTCTAAACAGTTGTGGTCTGACTTGAGGTCCCTCTCAGACAGAATGAGAAAGTTTTGCAAATAATTTCCATCATGTTGGAATCAATCTGAGCCAGTCTGTACCGAAGAGTGCAACTCGTCTGCAACACATTTTGATTATCAGCCGGTCGTATTCTGGTTATCTCATATATAACTGTTAACTTTGCACTGTAGGGGGATCTTTGTGAGATTTGCCACATTGTAATAATCGTAGTGTGGAACTAGCTAACAACACTGACTCCTTAGTGGCTTTCAAAGTCTCTTGCACTGTTTTTCCTTGGCAGTGCTTGTCCTGTTGTTTGTTGAAGGTCATCCTGCTACACTGTAACAGACAGATGGTTCATGCAATTGCCACCCAAGTGTTTGTTTAAAGTTCCTGACCTTTTCCAACCCTAATTCTAACTTCCTGTCCATGTGACAATTCATAAAGGGTTTCAAAATACTTTAATGCCTATACCATGACAACATTATCATTTAAGAACTCTTAAGTGGTAATAAGCCATGTTTTAATACAGATCCTGGTTCCTTCTGGAAATGCAGATTTCTCACATTACATTTATTCCCCCTGAAAGTTCGTGCAGTGACAACAAACCTTTACAGTTGGGCAGAGAAAAGAAGACGAATGGAGAAAGCAAGGGAAAGGAACACAAGATAATACATTTTAAAAGTAAAAGGTCATTTCACTTGTTGGTTCATGTACGTACGTTGCCTCGATGACAACTCCGACCCCAGTGGGCTGCAGTGCCTCTGTAATAGCTACAGCGATTTGTTTGGTCAACCTCTCCTGAACTGTGGACAGAGAGTACAAACAGACGTACGGCCAGAGCAAACAGTCAGGGATCAAGGGCAGTGCTGGTAGAAGTATTCAGTCCTCACAGGACCTCTGCTAACAAATGATCATTTACTGTGTTCGTGAGCTTTAATGTGGCTACATCGTTGTGTAAACATCGCCACAGATGGAGCTAATAAAGCTTTAATTACATTACACACCGTCAGGTAGTTTTTTTTTAATTTAATCAAAGTGTCAGGGCTCTCAAAAGGGACAACATAAACTTGAGTATTTATGAGTTGGTCTTTGTTTTCATGCAAAATGTTTGATATTTTTACCATTTTGGGTCAAATCAATATCTCGCATAGCGGTGCTGAAGTGGTTACTCGAAGAAAAAAAAAAACAACTCAATTTTTGTTGTTTTTAATGGAAAATCATTCAAAAAACCCTCAAACTCAAACATTGAAGGCTCACCCAAAACCATAACCTGCTTTACTGTGCTTTCTGTACTTGACCCTGTAGGGCTTGACTTTATATTTGGGAAAAGATGGATGGTCACACACATTTTTACATCCAGCCCTTCCTGTCAGATCAAATGCAGTAAACCAACAGAATATTTCCCTGTGAGATGTAAAATAAAAGTGAAATAAAGCTAGTAAAAATCAAAGTACAAGCACACAAAAACTGCACGTTGACAGGAGGAGTTTATTTATTACCTTGTAGTCGACGGCTGTAGATCTCAACAATCCTGAGGAGGAGAGGGAAAGCATTAACACAGCCTCAGGGGAAATATGAGAGCAGTGAGTTTTAGCAGCAAAGATTAAAACGGTAAAAATAAATAAACATTTAGGGCTGACTCATGAATATAGGAAGGAAGACACAAAAAATGTGTTTTTTATGAAAATCTAAGTGAAAGAAGGACTCTGTTTTGGTTACTTTTCACTCAGAATAACTTCACTGAATAGACAAGCTAGAAAGGAATCGCCACATCCTGGCAACAGAGCATTTTTTCAACTAATGTGTTGTCTACAGTATTAAAAAATCCTCAATAATACTATTATTTAAAGCATGTAATCCTTGGTCCTTTTAATAAACTAGTGCCAACTACTATCTACAATGAGCGTATAATAACATACATTTGTATTTTTTTAAACCTGAACTGACTGGGGCTAGAAAAATGATCAGTTATCAAGACTTTTTAATCTTAGTATACGCCCCCTCCTGTCATTTGAATGGACATACACAATAAACCAGCTCCATTCAGTAATTTTAGAAGCAGACGCAGCTCTTGTAGATGTGCAGAATCCACCCGGTCTTCCCCTTCAACCTGTTGCTCTTCTCGGTGAGCAAAACCACTTTGGACAAACTCGACCCAAATCACCTTCAGGGAAATGTCACAAGAACAAACAGGCAGGCAGCATGCAGGAGATAACCCACTTTTTTTTAAGGGAGATGATGGTGTAGCTAAAATCTTATTGGAGGCTTCAATGCAACTGGAAATTTTAAGCAAACAGCCTGCTTACATTCAGTGATGCAGATAAGACTTTGATGGTTGACAGCACCAAGAGATCATTATTTTATTCCTTAAATGATGTGAACTTTTTTGGTGGTTGTTGTAGGTCCAGGAGTCATTTAGAAAGTGCAAGCGTCATGGCTTTCTTATCCTGACATCAAATGTGATGCGAACAAGTCTTCCCGAGTGTTCTCGAGGCTTTAGCTGGTTTGGGCTCACTATCCACTGAGAGAACGATTGCCTGGCTGTTTTTCTTTTCCCCTAAAGATAATGTGATAATGGACACAATGTGCTTTGTTTTAAAGGTGCAAAAGGGTCTGTATCTGTATAAATACACTTTATAATCATTTTTAATCATTTGATCATGACTGTGAAGCAAATTTGATGACTCTTTGACATGTGTAATAAAGCAGCGGTCTCCAACCTTTTTTGCGCCACGGACCGGTTTATGCCCGACAATATTTTCACGGACCGGCCTTTAAGGTGTCGCGGATAAATACAACAAAATAAAACTAGTACCGGTACCGAAAAAAAGAAAATTTATTCATAACACACGTGAAAAGACCCAGGAAAGCCGAGTAAACGATAAAAACGATAACAAAATAACGCTGAAAACCAATAAAACCCCTGAAAACTATACATTTCACACCTGAGCCTCAACTCTCGCGGCCCGGTACCAAACGACTCACGGACCGGTACCGGTCCGAGGCCCGGGGGTTGGGGACCGCTGTAATAAAGGAATAACAAAATTATAATAAAATAACATTGGATGGAACAAAGCGCAAGGCAGTATTTTAAAGGTTATTCTTTGCAGGTCTAAATGTTTGTTAACCAAATTTGAACTATATCAGCAGGCTGATAATATATTAGCCATTTGCTGATATACTGGTATTGGCATTTGTAAAAGTAGATAAATGAAAATTTAAAAAGTACAGAGGAGACAGCAGAAACAGAAAAAACAAGTCATAATTACTAAATATCGGTACTGGCATCTGTCTTAAAAACTCGTGTATAATGATGTGAAGCTTCACTGGCGATCTGCCTGAAAACAAAGCCAAACTTTATAAAGAAACCTTATGACCGCAATCATGAATATCAAGAGCTGTCACTCTTATGTCAGTATATTTTTTATTATTTTAATTATTTTGTTAGGAAAAAAAACAACATTGTGATGTTCTCCATAACAGAAAAATAACTATATTCTCTTGAGATAATCTTAAAACTTAATCTGAAAGTGTAGTTTACTGATTCCACTTGTAGGGATTTCACTTAGAGATGCTCTAAGTGAACGGTGTAGCTGCTGCCGTCGCAGTGACTCTCCAGTACTGCGTTAGTAAGGGGTGTTAGCCTGTAAGCCTGAGGGTATTGGGGTCAGTGGGTAGTACACACACAAGTTTTAATAATCAGCTTAAACACACACACACACGCACAGATAATGTGACAGTTATGACAATAGAGTAAATGTACTTACCTGGCTAGCTTGCTGAGGCCCAGAACTCTCTTGTTTGGGAGGTATCCAATGTGAACCTGCAGAAAGTGACAAGCTCAAGGTTAACCCTGCTCTCATTCTGGCTTATGATACAACTCACTAATGGTATAATTATGAACTGAGGTGTTACTGATCCCAGCTCAGCTCAACGCTGCACGGCGGGACAGCTGTTGCTGAACGTGTCAGCCAGTATAGCTAAAGCTCTCGACCTCATTAGCCTCAGTTCTGATCGTTTCACATACTAATTTGACTACGTTCAAATCTAATCTTCAGCTTCTCGTAACATAATCAGAGTTTCTCGAAACTCATCACCAAGTAGCTGCTGGGCTCACAGCAGATGTCTGCCCCTCCCTGGTTTCTTCCTGTTAAAAGGGAGTTTTTCCTCCCCGCTGTTGCCAAATGCTTGCTCATACAAAGTTGTGTGCTTGTTGGAGTTTTTTCTGTATAACTGTAGTGACCTTACAATATAAAACATCTTGAGGTGACTATTGTTGTGATTTGATGTTGAATAAGTAAAATTGAACTGACTGTACAGGATACTGACACTCCCCGTTTTCTTATTAGCCGTGCTTTCATGACACAATTCTTTCTGATACTCCAATAAATAAAGATTCAGTTGCACAACTAAAACAAGTGTGGCCACGTTATTCTTAGCAGAAACCTTTATCTTGACCCGGATGGGCCTCACAGGCCGCTGGTTGCCCCGATCATGTAATAAAGCTGTTCTTTTTGCTACAAGTGTTCCTGAAGCGTCAACCTTTCTCAGATTCATCTTCTTCTCCATGCAGCTTGGAAGTAGGTGAAGTTGTATTTTAATTTGTTCTTAGCCTCAACCTCAACACGGGCTTCTCTTTTTCATCTTTCTTTGTTTTCTCATCACACTGGTGTTTGAAGCTCCAACTCTGATCGATGGATAAGCACATCTTTGGCACAAACCAGTGTTTTAATCCAAGGACATAGCCCTGCTGTACACACTCCTTCCAACCCTACTGGATCTCTGGTCAGACATATTACATCTTTCTTCACTGACAGCTCAAGAAATGCATCCACCCCGCCCAGCAAACTGGAGTTAGTTAAAAGCTTTGCCATCAGGAGTAACAGTTTAAAGAGAAAACAGAATAAAGCCACAGGTGTACACTAATTGCCAATGCCAAGTTTCGCACATTAGGTACGAAGTGAACGTCAGGTTGATACGAACAACAGGAAGGAAAAGGAAGGCAATGAAAACCGAAGAGGCAGGCGGACAAGACGAGAGAAGCGAGAGACAGAGTCATCAGCTGGAAAATCACTGCTCGATGGCTGCAGGCTCCAATTCTCATACACACACATATACACACCAACACACACACTGGTACGCTCCACTCAAATGTCAGACGCAATTTTTTGACAAGACGAGAGAAAGGGCAGTGGCAACATGCGTGTGGAGATCTCTTTTCCCTTCAGATGTTACTTTTTTTAGTTCTCTGCTGCAGCGGCCTGATAGACCGACATCAAACGGGCCGAGCATGGCGGCTGCTTTTTTCACTTATCTGTCCCCGTTAGTCAGATTTACTGCCTCACGCTGTGAGTGAGGAGGGGGCAAGGCAAACAAAAAAAACCTCCTGAGGTTTACAACAGCTTAAGTGTAACACAATAACACTCCAACTCTTTTTCTTTTAATAGCCATATTTTGTTCATAGTTCTAAATATTTTGGCATATTTACTATTTGGAGGTTTCTCACTTAACCTGCTGGCAGCTGTTCTCAGCATCAGGCTCCGATTAAATCATTTTATGATACGAGGAAAATTTAGCGGGTAGGTGTTGAAGTGATTTCTTATTTTGTCCATCTTATTTATAGCACTGAGGTAATGCTAAATCACCTGAATGCACAGGTGTAAAACAAAAAGAAAGTGGTAAACTGGGCGCATGCGTCTGTCTGTGTACAATTTCATTCACTCTCACGATGAATGATTTTTCTCTAAAGATACGTGAATTTAAATGTTGGTGACATTTTGCTCTGTTCCCAGTCAGGATGATCCCACACTGGTTAAATAATGTTGAGGTCCAAACTCTGCAGAGCCAGATATTGTTCCATTGTGTATTTTTCCATCCAGGTGTGCTTTTACTGCATCGGCAGTGTGTTTAGGATTATTGACGATGATAAGCTGTTGCTTAAAAATGAAACTGTTGCAATAAGATCCTTTCGAGTACTGAAAAGATGGCTGTAGATGCAGGTTGTGCTGCTGCACAACCTGCAATGATTTGAAATTCAATTTTCAAATGTGGATTCATCACATTATCGGCCCACTAACTGTATGATATGGAATACATCAGCCTTTTCTCCCTCTTTCCCTCCCTCGAGAGTGGCTACTTGACACATGCCCTTTTAATAAGACCTTTTTTGATAAGGCTTAAGTAAACAATAGATGGATGAACTGAAGGGTCAGGTCACTGCAGGGTTTGTTCCTGTTTCTTAAGGCATGACTTTTAAATACTGTTCACCTGCTGCAGCTAGACTAGCAGCACTTTGAGAATCCCTTTGTTAGTGCAAAAACAGGCTTGTTATTTTTGGCATTTTTTTTTAGATTTAAACAAAAAAATCAAAGAAATTCTGGGTGGCTCAAGCGTTTTGCACAGTACTGTATGCTGATGGCATTTTAATATAGAAGTATCAAAATAAAATCAGGTATTTAGTCCTTGAATTGACTGATAAAAGTAATTTTTGTAATCATTCATATTTTTAGGACACTACTGAATACGTTACCTTTGTAAAAGAAGGCTGCAGATCATAACGCAAGTTATTAAATACAATATTTGGAGTGCCAAATGTCCTGATCAAACCAAACTGCTTTGTTTGTCCACAATTCATAGTTCTTTGGTTTTCCCAAAGCTCAGTACCCGATTGCTTGTTTTCCACAGGAAACACATCGCAGGGAAGAAGCAATTATGCCTGAATACAAGAACAAAGGACACATGTTTGTTCCAGTGTGTTTTCTCTTCAAACGTTTTCTGAAGAGTTGACATGATAGCATCTCTGCTGACTGCAAATCAGTCAAATGTTTTTAAACAGCTTATTCACTGAACAGCTGGCGACTACCTGCCCAGCAGAAGAGGAGGACCGAGACACCGCAAACAGACAGCCGGAGAGAGGGGCTGGATAAGAGGAAGTGCTGCTGATGATGACAAGAGGGGTGGGGGGGATTGATGCACATGAGTGGACACACTGCGAGAGGAGGCGTTTGTGTGATTCACTGCTGTCATCAGAACCCATTTACACCCGGTGGAAAAAGATCAGCTGCCAGCCTCCATTGTTTTAAATGACATGCACCTGCAGGTGAAGACGGAGGGAGAAGGGAAGCAGAGGAAGAAAAGCAGAAAGAGGGACGAGGCCAGTCTGCCGGTTGGTGGAGAGTAATGATATCAAAGGGGCAGAGAGGAGGCTGAAAACAGATCTCAGCTAATCTGATTGCTTCTAGTGTTCTCTGATGTCCAGACAAACGTCAGAGAGAAATGGTTTTTGAAGATACACATCTGGTTGCACGGCTTGATGTTTGTGGCAATTTTTTGTGCACTAAATTATGGGAAAATATATATATAGCGAAGTGCCTTGTGAGTAAAGCAGAGTGTTTGTTTATGTGTCTCTTTTTGCAGTCCAAAGATGCAATGAGATGTCAGCCACATCACATGGACTGCAGCTCCCTTTCTGCCCCAGCGGTCACCTGCATCTTTAGTCATTGTCCTGTTCCCATGGATGTAATTACATTTGTATCTAGTTGGAGGAGCGTGTCATTCTGTTTAGAGAAAATACGTTTTTATGTTGAATTTCATAATTTAAAATCAGGTCATTAAACAAATTATGACATTTAATGATGTCATTTTTAAAGAAAAGGTGCTAATGCTAATGCTAATTCCTCCCGCCCTTAGAAAATGAAGAGGTCACTGAACCGTTTGATGGGTATAAAAATGATGATTCCAGTAATGAAGCTTATAATGAACAGCAGCGATAAACAGAAATGTAGCATATTCTGCTATAGGAAAGTTACCAGGTTAAGCATTCAGCTAAGGAGGCCCACAGCAACCCTGCCGTGTCTCGTGGCCTGTTTATGTAATCATTCACTCAGGGAGCATGAAGTCACGTGCTTTACTAATACGAGATGGTGCGCACTGGTAACAGGTTCATTAGAAGGACTACTGAGCTTGTTCTGCGGGCCCCAAATTCCTGAAATGCATGGAATATCCTCATACACCATCAAGTTTGTGCTTTCAGAATCGCTCTGTGTGTGTGTGGTTTCTTTTACCCTGCCAAAGATGGGCACCAGGTGATGTTCACACATGGAGAACATGTCGATGTCTTTCACTATCACCATCTCATCGTGGTCTTCATCGAAGATGGCGTCATTCAGTACGTCTGAGGAAAAAAATGGGAGAGATTAAACATAAAGGAAAAGTCTAAATAAGGAACGGCAGAATAGATCAGCATGATCGCAAAAAGTAAATAATCAATCAACCAAACAAGAAATGCTGCAAAAAATTCAGGTAACAGTCAAATTCAGGCAAAAAGAGGTTTTTTGTTGTTGTTTGGCTTAAATTTTAAAAAACTAAAATAAAAAAAAACAAAAACAATGCAGGATTTTTTCTTCTTGAGGGCAGACAGACTGAAGTGAACCAGCCATGCTGGAGGATGCCGGGTTCGCCTTGACCATTCAGCTGCCACGCCCTTTACGATGGACTTCAGTGTTTCTCTCTGGCAAACACCACTGTCTAATTATAGCTCTGCATCCTCCTTCGTGTGGTTGCCTTATTGCATTTTTTGGTTGCCGGGGTTCAATAAACTGTTTTATCTTTTGAACGTGACGGCGCAGACGCTTCTCGCTCTCATCGCAGCAGTTTTTAATTTCCTGACTTGCTATCTGCAAGAGGGAGAGGACGGAACACGGAGGGGTGAGGTCACCAAAACAACAGAACACACTGACTTGTTGCTTCGGCTTCTGCTGCTTATTTTATCACTGTGCACATAAAGGGAGAGGCCTGTGGGGTTGACAAGACCGATACATATTTTTCCTGTCACCACCTTTTTTTGTATTTTAGCAAGCTAACAACAAATTAGAGCAAACCACAGTGTTCAAATGTTGACCTGATCACCAACATTATTATAGCTCACACTTTAATGTCTGAACCATTCATTCTTGTAATCATTTTTCCAATAGACTAGAGTTGCAATGGTTAGTTCAATAACTGCCAGTATTTTTGTTGTTATTTTTCCAGTTCAGGGTTGAAGGGCCTTTCTCAACTGCCAATGAGCGAATGGCAGGATACGGCCTGTACAGGCTGCTGTTCCATGAAACTGCCAATATTTTAAAAAAATCACTGAAATCCTTCTTCAAGTAAAAATAAAAACAGACATTTTTAGCCTCTTATATACGAAGAGTCTCTGTTTTGCTCTGTTTTATTTATTTTATTCTGTTTTATAACACAAAACTCAGGAGTGGAGCTTTGGACTGTTGCTCATACAAAACAAGACTTTTAGAAACATCATCTGGGGGGATAGGAAACCTAAGAAGTGTATTTTGGTCTTAAACAATTTTCAAACCTCAGGCAAATTTCGGTGCACCTCATATTTCATTACAGGGTGATGATGAAGCCATCTACATCCACATGCCCCCCAATTTATAGTGACCATCTGGAACTATATGATTCTAGCTTTAGAACAGACAGAAGACATCCACAGGAGCAGGGCTTTCAAAGCTTTGCAGTCTTTTAAACACTGGTTTTTGGTTTAATCTGGGGATGAGCAGTACTGCTGGCTTTTTAGGTACTTCTACTGGGATCAGCAAAGCTGGATATATATTTTAACCCTGTGGATGGAGGCTTTAAGAATTCCATCTATCTAAAGTCTATGTGGTGTCTCTAAGGCAAGACGTATTGACCTACAAACGAGATCCTGAATGAGTGCTGCCTTCAGGTTGACACGGTAACAAAGCGGTAATCGTGTTTGAAAGTTTTGCAATCAAGAGCAAAGTTAAAATAGTGTGGGAACACAGCAAAGTCAATAAAGTGCTACACGAAGCAACCAACAGTTTATTCAACCTTTTATTACCGTCAGACAAAAAGTGCACTTTTGAATAAATTTAATATGGAAAATACTAATTTTTCCCTAAATTTGGCACCATTCAAAGTATTCAGAGTTGCTGTTTTCAGAGACCCTGTCAGATCATGCATGACTAGATTATTGTAAGATCCAAGAAAACTTAAAACTGCGACTATTTCCAGGAAATTTCTACAAGCTAAAGCCAGTCATTTTTAAGGTTTACTGGATCTACAAATACCAAGACTGTGTGAATGAATTAGGACTGTAAGAAAAAGTGTGAATGCTACACAGTGCTAAGGGGTTAAAACCTGCCTGATCCAGTTTGTTGCAGCAATGTCCTCAGATCGAGCTGTTGTAGTGAAGCACAGTCATCCTTTAAGGTCATTTCAGTCATTACAGCTTCTGAACCTCTAGTTCAAAGGAAAGTTTCATTTCTTTCAGACATAATCAAGTGTGCACCCTGAAGGAAAATAATGATAATCAACATTAACTAAGCAAAGCCAACAAAGGTTGGCTTGGACACCCTGTGGCTGCCAGAGAGAGACCAGGCATTTATCAGGTAATGACAGTGTTACTCATCATCTGTGCTTACAATAGGGCTGCCTCCTGTGTGTGAATGAATACCACAAAGACGCACGCAGAATGAAGAGGCCACATGTTATCACGTTTTGAGCGAAGCAGGAAATGGTGCCGTGAATGACAAAAGACATAAGCAAATAATGGGGACACAAACTCACTGCTCCAGGTTATAGATAAATAGGAGTTTGTGCTGAACAGTCAGAAGGTTTAGATGATGACTCAGATTCTCAGTCACCATGCAGCACATGCAGGAAGCTTTCTGATTATTCCTAAATTTTTTTAAGCTTGCTAAGTGGCCCTATCATACAGCCTGGCTCATACGTAACTGTCTTCAGTGACGAGAAGAACAAGGAGTTTTACACAAGATGTTATGGCCCACAGCTTGATGTCACATTAAGTGGTCATTCTAATATTGGCTGTAGGTTTGGATACAAGGTAGATAAAGGACATCCACCCAGCATTCCAATAGGATGATGCTGCCACCACCATGCCTCACTGTAAGGATGGTAATAGCAGGTGATCGGCAGTGTCATTCATTCATAACAATTCATTATTCACATTAATTAATATTTTCTCATCCAGGGAGGATTGTCCTGTCTCAAGATAAAATGATAAAATTAAGATGGTTTAAACACAGATACATAAATTCAGATTGGAGCAGAAACAATTTGTACATTAACTGTTTAATAAATTGCCAAATAAAAAAAACTGTTGTTTTCTTTATTTATTAATCAGCTGGGTGTTCTTCTGAGTTATGATCTTGTAAACCACTCTACAGATGGAGGCATAACCAAGATAAAGGGAATTACTCAAACTTTGTTTGACTGATTTGCAGTGACCCTTTTCTTTTCTTTTTTTTTTTTTTGTTACAATGAGTCCAATCCATGTCATCAAAAAGCACCTTCAACACAACAGAGCTGCCAGACTCAGTCACTGTGTGGTTTAAGCCCACATCCTTCTATCACTGCATGCCTGAAAATGTGGTGGAAGATGTAACAGACCGGCGATGACAATGCTTAAAATTAAGGTTTAGATTTTAAAAGGCCTCCTTTCACTTGTTCATGTTTTGTAAGACATTTTTCATGAAGAACATGCAACCATTTGGTGAGTCTAACTTATTTCTCTGACAATAAATTAAAAAACAAACAAAAAACAAAACAAAAAAGAAAATATGCTTTGGTTTTTTGTTTTTGTTTTAACAATTCTGTAGAAACCAATTTGAGCGTTAATAGGCTGATGGTTAATGAAAACATTAGGTGCAAACTCCATCTACTTATGAATTAAAAGCATGACATTTGCACTAAACAGAAAAACATCTTCCTTTAAATAACAGCCAGGGAAACATTACAGATCAGAAGTCCTGTTTAATCCCTGCATAACTTTTCTTTACTAAGGTTGTGTTCGTCATGTGCTCGACAGCAAGAGGATTTTAGGCTCAGGTTGTGATGAAAGCTGAACCCATGACCCGCACACACAAACACATAAACGCACTGAGCAAACAGTGCGATACTTCTCTCAAAATGCTATAACTCTCCACAAACATCCAGCTGCGACCTCCAATACATGTGTTTTTTGTCTTCTCTGATTTTCAGTAAGTCAACGGGGAGGCTCCTGCAACAACCAATCAGCAGGCAGATGGTGCAACGCCACCGCCTAAACAACAACGCATGCAAAGCCATCATTGTCCATACCATCAACTGAGAAGAGCTGAGAAGAGCTTCAGGTAGATGTAACCATGCTATGAGTTCAGTCAGGTTAACATTAAATTAAAAAAAAAACAAAAAACAAACATGAATTAACTGTCTCAACTGGTGCCCACACATGTTTCTCCATTGCATTCCTTCTTTTTAAAGCTTCATAACACACACACACACACACACACACACACACACACACACACACACACACACACACACACACACACACACACACACAACCCCAACACCCAAACTACCTCCAGATGCAGTTCTGGAGGGGGCAGATCCCCAAATCTAGCCACTCCAACATGCTGAAGGATGGAGAAAAAAGCCCATGTGGAACTGACACTGCACAGCCCTTCTCCAACGTGCTGCAGTAAACCTCCTCACAGCAGCAGGCCAGCCAGCCGGCTCAGCTGGACCAAACATGACATAAATCTAGCAAAGCCTCGGAGAGTGGGTCTTTTCCACGACGACTTTCACCTAAAAAGTTTTAAAAAGAACTGTCTCATCACATTACCTGATATAAAGGGCTGCAAGTGATGATTATTTACTTTTAGGGATGTATCTAGAAATTAATCTGGCAATTTAGTAGTCATTGGTATTAAACCTAAAGTTTGACGAGAGTCCTTGCACACTAATGGATAAATCCTCAGGAAGCAGGATATGGTGCTTTTATCAAATGTTTTATTAGCTTCAAACAAGCAGAAACAGCACAGGTGAAGTAATGAAAACATTATAAGATTCTTATATTTGTATTTTAGACATAATTATTGTTTTGTTTTTTTCATTTGGCAGGAAACACAAAATTAAATCCATCTTTCCACTGAATTTGTGTTTCAGTTGTGTGTGTGTGTGTGTGTGTGTGTGTGTGTGTGTGTGTGTGTGTGGGGGGGGGGGGGGGGGGGGGGGCTTTTATTTATTTTTATTGGTTTTTTTGTTTTTTGTTTTTTGAGGGGGGAGGTGGTCTCCCAGCGTTAATCAGTTAAACATTACATGGCTGTGAGCCAGCTTCTATTATATAATCAGCTTGTGAGGTAGATGCATTGTGCTTATGTGCTTTATTTTATGCTTAAATTACTTGAATATATTTTACCACACTTCTATCTGAAAAGCAATAAACGATGATTTGCTGTGTAAAGCTTAAAACTAAAACATAAAAGATCAAATGCTGCTTTCGCATGAATGATAATTCATGATAACACTGTTTATCTGCCTTTCAAACTTAAATCTGCTTTTCCTTTAAAAAAAATCACGTATCCTGTCCCACTACTACTGTCCAAAGCTTTACATTATTAGCGTTATGCATTCACAAAAATATGACGAAAACCGGCTGAGAGGGGAAACTCTTGAATTTTATAAAAGCCGTTTATAAATGATGGTAATTACTTAATTATGTATTTGTCAGAGGTCTCGTCTCATTTTTAAATCCCCCCCACTCAGATTGGCACCTGTTAAAATACTTTATAAAGAAGCCGATGACCTCGATCACCTGACTTTTTTTTTTTTTCAAAACCAATAGGAACAAAGTACACCCCACTAAAACAGTCAAGTATCACTAACTGTGCTATATTTCCCTGTGATGGTCCTGACGGAGCACATGTGCACTCTCGGCTCTTTGCGCACTGAGTTTTGGGACGTGTTCTTTCTCCTGTCACACCTGTTGACCGCGGCGCAAATCCCCGGCACCTCTGAGCGGCTTTGTGGATTTAAAAAACAAAAAACAAAAACACAACTCACCGATAATTTTCTCCTGGTAGCCTTTAGTGAAGAACTGCATGGCCGTGGCAGCCCTCCAGGGGGTTTTGAGGAGTCCCTGCCGCTGCGGGTTCTCCCCGAGACCCCGCAGGATGGTGGTGTAGGCAGCGGCCAGGGACGGCAAGCTCATCTCGTTGTCCTCCAGGCTCCTGGTGCGCTCCTCCTTCCAGCTCTCCATTACAGCGGAGGTCGACCGGTGCGGAGCGGATTCTGCTGCCGGTGCCTGAGGACCGCCGGCTGCCCGCTTCACCATCCCGTCAAAGTGGCCGTTGAGCACGGAGCCGCCGTCCCCGTTGTCCTTCTTCTCGTTTGAGCTGTACTTGTTCTGCTTGGAGCGGTCCATCGCTGCGGTTCTCTTGCCTTCTTAGTTGAGCACTTGTTGCATCAGTTTCTGACGGGTACTTTAGTTTGAGTTCAAGTGGGCGACACGGTTGCAGCCTCAGCATCCTTTATAACAGCAGGATAATCCAGAGCGAGCTCCTATTGGCTAGCCAGATCTGAAGGGGCGGGGCCAGACCCCCCTTTGACCGCTATCTGCTTTGACTGTGACCTGCTGCTTGGAATCATTCTGCAGTTTGTGGAAGGTAACAAAGTGCATTCAGTGTGTTTATTACTATGGCCAGATTACATAACAGCGACCACTGACCTCTCTTAGACAGGAGCACGGTTCTAACTGTGCTGCTTACAGTCCATCTCTTCAATCATACATGTATCAGTGTCTGAGTATATTACAAAGCCTTTCGCCAATCTTCGTTTTCTTTTTCGAGTATCTGTTGATTTTGTTTTTTCTTTAGACTTTTAAAACACAGGCTCAGGAGGGCTGTGAGGCACTCTCTGCACCACTGTTGGGGATATGTTATTGCCAAGTAATAAGTACGAAGTAATAAGTACGTAATAGTGCCCTAGTTTTCCTTTTCAAACAGACTGTATATAAAAGATGCCTGTAGCCACTGTGCTATGCTGTCCTGAGTGTTTTTATAGTTGCCTCTTCACACATCGAATGAGGGGTGGTTCTGTAAAACCAAGAACTCAAGCTCATTGATTAATAACTTCTTTAGTCACTGCCGCTGCCCCCAGGTATACCCTGGTTTGTCCTCCATTCTGATTCTAATATTGACAAAAGTTTTCAAAATGAACTAAAACACTGAACCCAAACGTTTCCTGAGCTCACAGAGCTAGGGAGCCAAAGACCATTTCTCTGACTTCGACAAAGAGAAGTCTTTGTGCACATCCACAGCACTTCTGAGACTCTAAAGCCACATCCATCTTTTAAGTACAGTCTTGTATTTTGTTTAATTAGAATTACCACATGTTAGTAAGATGGCATAGAGTACAGCCTCTGTATCTTGAAAGTATTTTCATGTCTTCATGGAAAAAGCAAAAAAAAAAAAAAAACAAAACCCAGAAGAACGCCACTTTAGATTTCATCATAAACCCCCAATGCTTAGGGAAGCTTTAAATGTAGCAATAGTTTGCCTAAGCTGTCACTCAGCAAGAAATTAACAGGGTTGTTGCTGGTTATGTCACAAAAGGGATACTGCCGAGCACCTTCACAGAGAGCTAAAGTCGGTATATTCAAACGCAGAGGTAAGGTAGGCCCTCAAACTTAGAAATCCTCTTTTGATATTTGAATTGATTAATAAGCTGTACAAAATTAAATCACAGACTAACATGTGAACTAACAAACATTTACATTTATTAAATTGTTAAAATACAGTAAGTGTAAAAAACAAACAAAGAAAAAAAAAAGAACCAAGTGTACATTTTTACTGAACATCACTCATCCGTCTCCAACACTGAGGGCAGTTGTTGATATACATGCGATCTCCGTCCACTGGAGGTTTAGTTTTGGTTAAACGCAAACACTGAAAGCTTGGAAGAGGGATCCAAAGACGACTTCTTCTTGGCACTACTTTCATCAGCTTCGGCCTTTTCATTTTCACTTTCCAAGCCTTCTCCTCCTTCTGCTCTTTTCCTCTTCTTCAGATCTGCTGCGTCTCCGCTCTGGCCTTTAGCTCTTTCTGTCCATGACTAAAAGGGGGGGGGGGATAGAATAGACAAGGATCGCACATGTTAATTACTGCACATTACAAAAACAAAAAATTGTATTGTTGTTTCTATACAGGCTCCAAACAACCTACGTGATGATGACGAAACGCACACATGGGCACTCGGGCGTGCAGTTTGAAATTGCATCCTGTCACGTATAATCACTATTGACAGCATGCATCTCTTTGGCCTGCTGGCTCTTTCCCTCCTCGAGCCCCCTCCTTTTCTCTAAGCCGACACAAAAGGAAGCGCTTTTCTGGACGTAATGGAGCCAGGATGAATCATCAGGCCTGGTGTGTGCAGTGCCAGCAACACACACGCACACACACTCTACACCTCCAGTGCTTAATGAAACACTGTCATTAACCCATGCATATTCACACAAGCAAACACACACACAAATGGCACCATTACAGAGCTGGTAGATGGTACAAGCTTTGACATATCACTAATCAGCTTCTGCTTTATTGAATATGGACTGAATAATTTTATCAACACACACTCGCGCACACACAGACACACACAATGGTCGAGCCGTTTTAGGCTAAAGTTAAGCCTGCAGGGCCATCATCTAGGTTCTTTTTTCTGTAAACATACAGCTGAAATGCACTTATACAAGTTAATAAAAATCATATCAACTCCTTTGGTTCAAACTTGAAAGAAAATTTCATTTTTTTTTAAAATGTGAATGTTTAAATAAAATAACTGGCAGGTATGAAATGATGTCTTGTTCATGCTGACCATATTTTCCTCTGGCACTGGTCAATATTTCTTTTTGTTGTCTGACTAATTTTAGCTAATACGGTCAAAAGCTAACTAATGTGGTCAGCGGCTAGCCCGCTAACTTTAGCTTTGGGGCTCGCTAACCCTGTTGCAAACAAAATACCATGTTAACCCACAGCTACAGTCTGTGTTGTGTTGGGAGCCGGTTGTTTTTTGACATTTGTGGTAAGTGGACTTTTCTAAGCTACTGTTAGCTAGTTTTGCTCACTGTTGACACTGTGAGCTTAATGGTTTCTTTATGGTCACTGCATCTTTTGTGTCAGGTGCCAACTGTGATGTCACTACAGCTACCGGTCTATACTGGTGCTCACTTGTGCCGGATATGCTTCAGTCTTCTCCTGAACGGTAGGTGTTGCTTCTCAGCAAAAAAAAACAAACCAAAAAACCAAAACACCCCCCCCCTTAAGTATCAATGAGGTAGAAACAAGAAACAAAGATATTGCGGGTTTTTTTTTTTAAAGTTTTCTACAGTTAGTCTCATCTTTTCAAACTGTTGCGGCTGTGTTTGTTGGTGTCAAACGGGCTGGCCCGAGTACTTCAGAAACTGCTGATCTGCAGTTTTCCTGAACAACCATCTCTAGCGTTCAAAGAGAATGGTGTGAAAAACAGAAAATATCCAACAATATTCAGCTAAGAACAAGAAAGTGTGCAATTTCACACATGCCTGCCAAAAGAGGACTGGTGGATTGGAAAAACACTGCCTGGTCTGAATGAGTCTCAATTTCTGCTGCATGCTAGGGTCAAAATTTGACAGGAAGAACAAGAGAGTGTGGATATAACCCACCCAGTATTTAAACAGTTTAGACTGGTTACAATCGTGGTGTTCCGCTGTAGGAATATTTTCTTGGCACACTCTGGGGGTCGCTTTGTATTAACTGAGAATCATTTAAACTCCGCAGCCTACACGAGCATTGTGGCTGGCCATGTCCATCCCTTTATAACCACAGTGTTTTTCTAATATGACTACATCATTTTCTGATGACTACATCTGGCAACGTAACTTATCATGTCGCAAAGCTCAGATCATATTAAACTGGTTTCTTGAACATGGCAATGACTCTAATGATCTTGCATGGCCTCAATCTAACAGAGCACCTTTTGAATGTGGTGGAAACTGGAATGTGCATCATGGGTGTGCAGCCGACACTCTGGATTCATCTTTCAGAACAGCTGAAAATTCGGATCAGAATTATGCTCCTGCTGATTGACCAGCCGATCGTCTCTCATGCATCAATGCTTTGCGCCCTCAGTGCCCAAACACACTTGACTGGGCTCCCAGGCAACAGGCATCCCCTCACCCCCACTTCCTCGTCATCCAGCTTTCTGCTGAGAGTCTTGATGTATGCAGGGTCAGGGCCAGTGTACCACAGAAGCACTCGGCTGGATGAAAGGACGAGGCGTGTCATTAGTGGCACAACCACCCTCATTCACTCACCTATTGACTGACCACAGCTGAGACACAGCATTTCAGAGAAAAGTGGTTAAAACCAAGCACTGGATTTCTTTTCTTTTTTTTGTTAATGTGACCCTGCAGGACTCTAATAACAGTACAACTTAATCGAGTGATTTTAAACTTTTGAATACATTTCTTTATATCTAGGAATCTACTTATCTATTTTATTCAAATCTGTAGACCTGCAGTCATTTTTAAAAATAAAAAGCTTCAGCAGGTTGGACAGCTCAAGCGGTACTCATGAGACTATTCGAAGCAATTATGCTGGTTAGACTAGTGATGGGTGAGTTTTCAGATGAGCTGTTGCTGGGAAGCGGTACAACTAGCTCCCATGTTCTCAGCTTCTCATTAAAATGCGAAAAACATTTCAGTGCTTGGGAGGAAGAGAAGAGTACACGTATGGATACATTTCTCATTTGATGTGAAAGAAAATAAGACACTTTGTAAACAGTGTGGAGCAGCTATCAGCACAACACACTCTTACATTTTATATGTTATTCACCTGAACCAATTTCAGATCGAGTTTACTATAATTTTATGATATTTTCTCAACTGAAACTAGACTAAAGCTAAAATAATTTAGATGGTTAAATTATGAGTAACACTAAATTCTAATTTGCTGAACACGTGACCATCTTTGATTTCTGAATGGGAATCAGCTTGGACTAGAAATATGGCCAAAAGCTGAAGTCAGCTTATGAAAACTGCAAATTGTGCACACCCACATAAAACTTTAAAGAATCCTTACAAGCGGAGGGCTGAAAATGGGATTCTCTGCATTTACAATTTCAGTTGGGTTACTGAAATTATAGACAAGGGTGTCAACGGGGGCTCCGGGGGTTGAGGATCAACCTGCCAAAGACTCCAATCACTGGACAGTAGAGCTGGGCGATATGAGATTTTTTCATATCACGATATGTTTTTTTCATTTCAGGCGATAACGATATCTATCACGATATAAGCCAAATAACTATATTTGTAAGATTTAAATGTGCCGTTGCTCACAAGTAAAATGTGAAATAATCAGCAGCTTGTTTTTATTTAAATATTTATTTCCCATAATAAGTTCAACAGGGTAGATGTACTTAAGGAACATGAGACTTTTTCAGATAAATAAAGGCAAATATTGCAAACTACACAAAAGGCAGCCGCTAAAGCGTTTAAGTTTCAAAATAGAACAAATGAAACAGACTAAATTGTCAATTCCACTTAGAAACAAAATATTAATTCTAAAAATAAATCTTAGTTTGTTTTACAGAAGAACAGACAAAACTGACTAACTTTTGTCAATATCAAATAAACTGAGAACTAAAAGGAAATTCTCAATCTCTCCTTGTTGTATAGCTTAGCTTTTCAAACAGTTTTAACAGTTACTTTAGTCTGACAAAAGCCGAATGACGAATTAGCGCTTCCAGTCAGAGACTGAGGCTACGTCCACACGTACACGGGTATTTTTGAAAACGGAGATTTTCCGTTTTCGTTTTAAAAAATAATCCCGTCCACACATAAAGGGAGAAATGAAGGAAAACGCTGCTATGAACATGCCAAAGCAGCAGGTGGCGCTAGATTCCTAACCGTGCAGAAATGTTGGCCAATCAGAAGTCTAGAAGCCTCGGTGGGAAAAAGTAAACAAAGCTGGGGCATAGAAGCAGAACCGAGTCGTATGTGTAGACGGACAGAAAAATGTGTGTGTATGTAAGCATTTAAACACTGCAGAGAGTAGAATTAACAGTAACAGTATTGTAGAAATTCATTTCACCGAAACAATAACGTGGCGCACAGTGTGACGCATGCACCAGTTTATTGTATTTCCAGACTTGCTTTCGGCACAATTTACAGTGCACGCTACTCTGTTTTTTGTCAGACTTGAAATAGCCGAAATACCTTCACACTACGGAACTTCTATGGCTCTTCCGTTCGACAATCTCTCCGGCATTGGAACCATCATCTGTTTTCTCTTCGGTCACGCTCGGTTGATTTTTCTAGTCAGCACACTCATTTCCTCCATTACCCGCTGGCTGCTTCCCAAACAAACACACGTGCGGCGTGGCACTTGTGCTGTACGTAACAAGTCACGCGACGTGACGCTGCGGCTGTGATTGGTTCGGCTCTGCGCTACTTGATTTGGATTGGCTGACCCTTTTTTTTTTTTTTTTAAGAGGACAAGAGCGGCGAGGTCTATCGCGATAGCTTAATTTCTCTATCGAGTAAAAGTTATATCGCGATACATATCGTTATCGTTCTATCGCCCAGCTCTACTGGACAGCTTTCGAAATTTTTGACATCACTGTTTTAGCAACCCCCCTCCTCTCTAAAACCCTCGATGTGTTATACCAGTCTCTCCTCCGCCGACAGCGTCCTGAAGCGTCCCATAGCCTCCTTGATGACGTCGGTCTCTTCCAGGTCAGGGTTGTCGGCTAGGATACTTTTCCTGTTCTCCTCCAACCAAAGCTGGAAGCCTGTCTTTGGCCTAAATGCACAGAGAAAACGAGAAATACTGCCCTGTTTAAAAACGCTCTACATGTAGAATCTGTTTTTGAACATCCCAGTGTTCGAAGGGTCTAACCGTTTCTTTCTTTGAAATCTTTTACCTCTTGTTTTCAGAGTTATCTGCAGGTGGTCCTGGAGGCGGGGTGTCTGGTTGTTTCTGCAGATTTGCAGCTTGCTCTGTATTCTCCTGAACCTTCTTATTAGCTGTCTTTGTGGCAGCCATCTGCAGCAGAGTAGACTGAGTCTTCACAGGAAAAAAAGGACATTTTATTGTTTTGAAAGATGCATTATCTTTTCCAGGTACTATCATTTTGAGACCTCGGCACAGCTATGTGGAGACATGCTACAGCTTTAAATTCTGAGACAGTACCTTGGTTTTTGGCTTGGGGGCCAGAGGTTTGAGGATGGGACTTTTGCTGGGTTTCCCCCCAGAGCTGCTGAGCTGAGCTGACTTCTTGCTGGACGTCATGTTGTCCAGGATGTTTGTTACTCGCGGCTGACCGGATGAAGCTGACATTTTCCCCGAACCAGGAACCTGAACACACCAAAGCAATAACAAAATTTAAAGAAATATCTTAAAGATATTGTTCCTTATAGTCAACAAATCACATGAAAAACAGCAACAACAAAAACAGTGCGTTTCTTCTTCTTCTTTGCCACTGACTCCAAGGTGACTGAGCCACACCCGGTGGCTTACCAGGTACTTTATTAAGAAGAAAGCCTGTATATAAAAGATGGAGGCAGGAAAGTGATTTCACCCATCGTTTTAGTTTTTATACTGTACTTAACTGAGCCTTGAAGGCTAGCCAATACTTAAACCCTGCCTTAGTGTTTATCTCACTAAAAAGAGAAGGAAAGAGAAGTCAGTGTGCAATGGGGTAGCTTTCTTACAGAGTTGTGTACAGATCTTTTTGCAACCCGAGTCAGCTCCTGCTGGCCAACAGAGGCTGCTGTTCAGACTCCACACGGTGCATTTAAAAGCAGCTCCACAGACAGACAGGAGAGATGAAAGTGATATCTGAGGAATAAGCTAAACCTTCTTAAGAACCACTTCTCTCTCTTTAAACCTCTTACAGTCTTTATTCATATTCAAAACCAAAAGAGTCCGTTGTCTTTTATTAATGGCTAAACATCAAAAAATGACTAAAAGCCTTTTTCCATTAGTACCTACTTGGATTGGCTTGAGCGAGTGGACTTGTTTTCTATTACAATCGAGTGCTAGCTAATGTGTGTGGGGTCGCTATAGCAACACGGCCGAACGTCCTGTGACATCATCTGTGTGCACCACAAATGCCACAACAAAGGAGTTGGCAGTCTCATAAGACCTCATCAGATCGCCTGGAACCCCGGCCAAGCATGTTGTAAAAAAAAGCACATGGTACCGAGTCGCGTAGGTAATATTGGAAAAGGGCTATAATGAGACCACATCCTTGATTTTGACGAAATTAAAATCTAAGAAGTCACAGTTCTTACCTTAAAAGGATTTGCACGTCCCATTTTACCAACTGAAAAACAAGAGACACATTGGGAAGTGATTCAGATAAAACTGGCTGACCAAATTCTTCATTCAACACCTAATAACAGGTCTTGTTTCATATTTGAATATTAAAATGGGCTTGGGTGATGGGAGCGGCTGTCCCACTTTAATCTTACTCTGAAAACCTTCCAACAACTGACAAAGACTTGAAATGAAATCAAACCCAGCTAAAACTCCACTGACAGAGACACCACAAGTGTACAACATGAGGAGGACAGTACATGGCCATTGGGTTATTTGGGTTATTTGTCCTACATCACGCTAAAGTGACTCACCATAATACCGAACATCTAAGCTGACTGACAGATATGCGTTTACTCACTTGGTGTCGGAGACGGCTTGATGGGTGAGCCGGCTTCTTTAGCAAACGGGTTCACACCTGACAGACATGGAGGAGGCGTGTTAGCATGTTAGCAGCAGCACTGGCAACTTGTGCAAAGTAAGAGGTGGAACTGACGTTTTTTTGTTTCTGTCGCCTCTTCCGGCTCCATCTCCTGTCTGTCCTCTTCCTCCATGAGCTCTTCTCCTCTTTCCTCCTCATCCTCTTGCTCCTCCTGCTGATTCTGTCTTCTGCTGTAACGTCCCCCCGCTGTGCCGTCGGTGTGGCCATACCTGTGCAAAAAGAGAGCGAATACTGCTATTTTTAATCTGTTTGTAAACTATAAAATAAATTGGAGGAGACTGATGAAGGTTTTACACTTAAAATGCTGCAATAAATGTTACATGGTTGATATTTGTTCTTCCTTCATCCATATAAAAATAACATATAAATAACCTATTTAAAAAAAGTGTTTAAGGTTTCACATCATAAAAGAGCTCTGCTTTTTTTCCTTCTCTCACCCCAACCGGTCGCAGCAGATGGCCCCGCCCCTCCCTGAGCCTGGTTCTGCCGGAGGTTTCTTCCTGCTAAAAGGGAGTTTTTCCTTCCCACTGTCGTACAAAGTGCTTGCTCATAAGGGGTCATATGATTGTTGGGTTTTTCCTCTGTATCAATTATGTACGATCTACAGTACAATATAAAGCGCCTTGAGGCGACTGTTGTTGTGGTGAATTGCTTTTTTAACCAAGTAACCATCTCGTTGAAGAACATGTATCAGCTGACCTGCTTTGATAAAGATAATTTTATTGAAATGACACACTCCTTGTGTGGTATCTATGCTGCGCTCAGCGGTGACGTGAAGTCGTCTGACAGTGCTATAGGGTAGTCACCCATAAAGGGTGAGGTTTGTTATTTTGGCCAAAGCCAGACAGTCCAGATTAATTTACACAAACAGTGAAAGTGATGCATGCTTTTTGACATTACCCAGAGCTCCGTCTCGTGCTGGAGTATTCAGGCTCCTCTTCCTGCTCCTCTTGCTCTTCTTCCTGCATCTGGTTGGATTTCTCCAGAGCAATCTCACTGAGCCGCTGTGCGAGGGCCATGCGTCTGGATCGGGATGCGTATCGTATGGCCAGAGTCACCACGTTCTGGGTCATCATCTCTGCCAGCTCCACACAGCGAAACTCTCGCTCCAGTTTGCAGGACAACTGTAAGAAAACAACAACTCTAAACAAATCTGTACTTTGGGAGTGTCTCGATCACCAAGTGTTTGCAGCATTCACACTTACTGCAAACATCTTCATGAGCAGCTCCTGCTGCTCCTTCTGGGACTGATTCTGAGCGTCTTCATCTATTTCGTAGCCGCTGGAGGACAGGAAGCTGTAGTGGTCGTGGAAAAGGACCGAACGCCAGAACTGCTCCTGAATAACAGCGGAGGATAGGCTCAGCTGTTACTGGATCCATGACACCACTGAGCCACCTGAAAAGATCTGAGGACTGGATTATTTCGATAACCCATTGTCCAGGTGCTCATTCTTGTGTTTATTTACCTCCATCTGCCCTTTCTCTGTTGTGGTCTGACACAGGGGCAGCTTGAAGGGTAGGATGGCCACGGCCGGTCTGGGCAGGGTGGGAGGATACCTGGAGCCTTTACATGGAATACACCTAACAGGACGAGGACAGAAGGAATGTCAGCCTCTAAGAAGCAATAATTAACCAGCATCGAGTATCGGCTCATATGCACCACTCAGTCACTTTTTATTTCCTGTTCAAACTGCTAAATCAATGAGCTGTGATGCAGATGAAAGCTCACCTGAGCTGCTGAGGGTTCTCGTGCACTCCAACCACCCAGTAGTGATCTGATTTGCTCTTGCAGGTCTCCCTGGTGTTGCACACTGGAGTCCATGTGTTGCCCAGGGAGCGGTTCAGCATTCGCACCACGCCGTCTGAATCCACATAGCACGGGGTACCTGAAAGACCACGAGATGTATTCCAGGACAGGTTGTTCCAAATCATCACCAGCAGCAAAGTAATGATGCTTCCCATGAGATTCTTTCACATTATAATATCTTGACATACTGACCCTGGGCTGTGAAGCCGAGCCAAGACAAGTACGATTTTTGAGAGAGGGGGAGGGGTTCGCCACTGATGAGTTGCCTCCTCTTTCGACTTAACTGCAGCAGCTGGACACCCAGAGCCTGTTCTCCATCGAAACCTGTAGCTGGTGGTGGAAAACGAGACATGTAAAGAGCTGGAAGATAACACTGCAAACTGCAGTACTTATATTTGGAGAGAGTGGAAATTTCCAGATCACAGCTTAAGAGTGGGGGGTTGCCTTTACTCTCATCTCTTGTGCTGCACATTTTACATTTACACTCTGTGGTGACTCCATGTGGTGGAAAGTAAACTGAATGAACGGAACTGACATGCAACAATGACACACCGACAGTTACATCACAAAGCTAAGAATAAATAAATAATTCCTAATTTTATTTTTGAACCATACAAGCACATGCAATGTGCTGATTATCACAGAGGAGTGTGTGTGTCTCTAACCCCGATGGTAGACGACGAGCAGCTGCTCTCCATGTCCTGCCATGCAGACCACAGGCCCTGGCAGGCTGAACAATTCTCTCTGTACTCCTCCGATGGAGAAGAGCCTGATCATCAGCGTGCTGGTGGCGACTGCTGCCCAGCCTTGACCCAGACAAAGCGCCCTCACGTCCTCCCCTTTAGGAAGGTCGACCATCCACTCCTTATTGGTGTCCCACGAGGAGAAGTGAAGGCACTGCAGCTTACTGGAGAGAGAGAGGGGGAAAATACTGAAAGGGGAGAAATAAATAAATAAATCCCCAGAAGCAGGTCAGGTGGAAGTTTTACCTAGCGAGCTCTTCTGTGCTGGGGCAGGCCAGCAGCACGGCCTCCTGGGAGAGATCAGCCACGGTGTGACCCAGTGAGTTGGTGAGGTGCATGGCGTGGTGCACGGCCGTGTCGTGAAACTCCACATCGATGGCGTTGTCCTGCTCGTCGTTGTAGCCTCGCACTATACCCACGGAGTTCCACATCTGAGGCACAGTTTGCTGTTATGACATGCGAGCAACTCAGATTTACAGTGTAATGACTCTCAGTGTGTCCTACCATGAAGCGGTGTGTGAGATGTGCAGGGGTGGAGCCTGGCTGGAAGGCTTTCTGGGGAGGAGTTGGCACGGGCCCCTCGTAGACAGGACGCAGGGGCACCACTGGGGCTGCTGCAGGCGCCACAGAACTGCCTGCGTCATTGTCGTCGTCCCCCAATTTGTCCTGACCAAGCTTCAGTGATCCTGTGTCTGAATGAAAAAAACAAAAAAATAAATGGAGTAATTTCAGGTGATGTCTCCATTCATGTGCGATGTATGCTGAGACATGCTGCGATGATCACAGTTTCACTTCTTCTAAAATCTGAACACCTTGTAACTTTAATCACCTAATTATTTTTTTTCCCCATAGATTAACATTACCAGTTAAAGACAGCAATAGGCTAACCTGCACAAAGACAAACTTCACTGCCTTCTCCACTAGATAGTGCTGACTTTAGGAAACATTTGCTTTGCTTATAATGATGACAAACATAACGATAATTAACAGGTTAAACATTGACTGCAGGTGGTGGAAATTCATGCAAACAGTTGTAACTGTGCCTCTTGAGCCTGAAATCCAAGTTCATGCTACAGACTTTCTGATCAAAATTCAAATAAAAACTCTAAACACTTGTTTTGATGTTGAACTTTTGCAATTGAGCTCTTTAGTTAAGATTTTTTTTTTTGCTTCTTTCACAAAGTCAAATCTGTTTTTTTCTGCACACAGAAAAACTTTTAGCCTTCCCTTCGCAAGAATTTCTAATTTCCTAATCTCGATCTTTGAACGTTGCGTTTCCTGTGTTTTGTAATACACTTTCAATTATTTCTGACATTTTAAGGACCAAACTATTGCTCGAGAACATAACTGCAAGATCAATAAATGATGAAAATAATAGTTAGGTACAGCAGGAGTTTGTGATGGCCAGATCACCTCGCTTTTATCTTCCATCTGTATTCGCCCCCTCAATGACCCCATCTTCACCCACCTAGTGAGTTCTCGTCGTCCAGGAACGCTCCTCTGTTCTTCACCCGCCCAGTCGCAGGCACCAGGAAATCGTCATCGTCATCGTCCCAGCCAACGGCTTTCTTAGCTGGAGACTTTGTGTCACTCAGTCCTTCATCCATCAGTCTGTCATCGTCATCATCAAACAGGTCATCATAGTCTTTTGCAGGATTTTTTGCAGCGACCTGCTGAAAGTCCATGACAGATTTAAGCAGCTTGAATTTAACTGAACAAAAGAAAAAAAGGGAGACTTTGAAGCTGGGCGTGTTTACAGTTGTGTTATGAACTAACCGCAAACAACGCTCAACTGGTTATAAATGCAATCTGGTAACTTAACAATCTATGGACGCTGTTGTTCCTGAACAAAGAATATGCAATAGCACTAAAAGGCATTAAAAAACTCTGGGGCCTCTGGATGTCTGGGGCCTGGATCTCCTCCATACCTGCTTCATGCCCTGGGGGACGGGGCTGTGGCTCCCCACACTCCCTAGCAGATCGTTACATGGAGAAACCTTTGGAATACAAGCATGCTGATCCACACAGGTGTGCACACAGGTGTACACTCGGGTGTTCACAGACGCGGACTACAGCTTTCTTGGTAAAATAAATCCGCTTGGCATCTTTCTTGGTCGTAAGACAACAATTCTGATGGCTAAAGATCCAAACGGGACAAAAAAGAAAGATAAAAAAAAAGAAAAGAAAAAAAAAGTAGTGATAACTTCCTGATTTTAAAGCTTTGACCTGTAAATTTATGTTTTACAAGTGACTTGTCTGTAGTTAGATTTCCTTTTATTACGGCAGAGATCTATCCCAGCTAATCTAATGAAGAAAGATAACCTGCAGAGCTGGATGAGTCTCAAAATCTTACTTCATGGTACAGGGATGTACAGAGGGGGTACAAAAAAAGGTTACTTGAGCAGTACCTTGGTCCTATTGTTATCAGCTGTGGAGGTGCCGAGTCCGTCCAGTAGGCCCAGGCAGCCCTCAGTGTCTGTGTAGGCAATATGGCTGCCTGATGGATGCCAGGCCAAACTGCACACTGTGAAGCCTTTCTCGTGTTTCTGCCTACAGCAGAGAGCAGAAAGCTTAAACTTTAGTGGTGAGCAACATCTACTGTTCAATGTTGCTTTTGGCAGAGACTACAAGAAGATTGACATCATCTGTGCATAAACTATATAAAGAGACACAAGCCCAAGAAAGAACACACGATTTGTTTAATACAAATACTGGGGGAGGGGAAAAACACATAATAAACTATTCCTTTAATGATGACACCAGCCTTTAAGTCTCGGTTATCTTTAGCCCTCAAGCACTGGGAACCAAGGTAAACAATTTCATCAGCATCAGTCCCCTAAACTGGTTTACCCTTTACCCGTCATATATATGCTTTTAAATTCACTCAGCGTCTGCACAGCTTTGTTTCCTACCTTTCCACACACAGCTTGCTGTTCACGTCCCACACTGTAAGTAAACCCCCCACGCAGCCAGCTGCCAGGAAACGCTCGCAAGGAGACCAAGACACCACGTTAATGGGCTGCAAAAATTAAGGAGGGGAAATCAAATTTAAGAAAAAAGAAAAATAATGATTGAGTTGTTTCGGCTATTTAATATCTAAATAACTCACTCACTGGTTTTAATAATAAAACAAACAAACAAACAAACAAACAGTAAAAACTCCCACAAAGGGGTTTAAAATAAATTAAATAAACCTTTAATGAAATAAAACTACCATTCAATTCTTCTTTAAGGTCAAACTAAGAAGTGAATAATATATATACACTAGGAACAAAAGTACCCGGCCACACCTGCTAAAAGGTATAGTCAGTATTTTTTTTAAGGTTATTTAAAACATAAAAGAACATTGTACTCAAAAATATCTCTTTATTTGTAATTACATCTTCCAACGAACTGATATGTTCTCATAAACATAGAATTAATCAATTAAAAATTCATACAAGGGGAAGAAGTGAC
Source organism: Diplotaxodon limnothrissa (assembly GCF_057381915.1). Classification (NCBI taxonomy): domain Eukaryota; kingdom Metazoa; phylum Chordata; class Actinopteri; order Cichliformes; family Cichlidae; genus Diplotaxodon; species Diplotaxodon limnothrissa. The sequence goes on from NC_140596.1 coordinate 37,220,053, forward strand.
TCATAAACTCGTATCAGACTCCTTTCACAAAGTTTTGAAGAGTAAATAGAATGAGTCCTGCTAAAGGGTGAGGTGCTGCAACAGGAAGCCATCATGGCAACAATGCAGTTAATTAAACTTCTTCCCTCCCAGATATTTCAGGATCTATTGTAAATGATATTGTTGCAAAGTGGAAGGGTTTAGGAACATGTCAAGTTACAGAGCGGGGTCACCAAGTGCTGAGGTGCACAGGGTGTAAAAGCCTCCAGCGCTCTGCTGACTCAGTAACTGCAGAGTTCAAACCTCCTCCTGTGGTGAGAGCTTCATGGTGTGGACTTCAATGGCTGAGCTGCACCTATACACAGTTAGTACTTTGTCCATATAGTACTTAAGCAGTCTCAAGCTAAACCTTCTTCAAAAAAATAATCGTATCTAGCCTTTTATCTTATCTAATCACAGAGTGGTTTCACACAGTGATTCTCCCATTGTATCAAACAGACCATTAAAATTTTACTTTGTATTTCTGTAGTGAATACTTTCTTTCTAAACCCAGAACTTTATTTTAAAACCTGTGTTTGCACTGTCTGTGCCTTTTGCAATTATCCTGCTGTGTAGTAAAGGCCATCCAGGTGGCAAGTCCAGTTCTACTATTTTATTAGCCTGGTCCTCAACATTAAATAAGTAATGCATGTCTGCGTGTTTCACCCTGCAGTGTACGAATTTAACTTGCATCTCAAGCTTGGTAGTGCTAGCTGATAACTTAACAGTCCACCCTTCAAACTAAATGTATTCATTTTTAATATAGAAGAAACACCCCAGTCCAACCAAAAATGTGATGTCCCAGATGCTGCTTCCTTCTTTAACATACAGTCTTTGGTCATGATGCCAAAAGCAGTGCTAAATATTGCTGTACTACTTAGCATTAGCATACAAATAGATCAGCATATTGATGTCCTAGACAGGATTGTGAGGCCATGTACACAGTTACAACAAATACTGCTTATACTGATAGTCAGGTGTAAAATGTGCACCACGTCGACAATACTGGACCTCACCTGTGCGAGCAGATCATCGGACAGAGTGCTCACGTGGTCCCAGGAGCCTCGCTCGTACAGGTGTACCTTGGTTTCAACAGGAACAGCTAAAAACTGACAAATGCAAATGTTTTGTTATTTTAGGACTGACGTCTTTCTCGCTCTCATTCAAGGCAGCAAAGAGACGTGTCACCAACCTTTCCCATCCCGGGCTGCCAGGCCAAACGACACAGAGACTTGGCGTTAGTGACGTCATTTGACTTCTGCAGCAGAGGCCAACTGATCACCTGAGTCTGAGAAAGAAGATAAAAATCATGTAGAAAATCAGAATTATGTGCATTTTTCTAATTGAAAAGTGCTGAAATGCTGATGTACCTGCTCCTCAATATTCCACACCACCACAGAGCCATCACAGCTAGCAGAGGCCTGAAAGACAAAGGCGACAGTGATGTGATGTACGACAGGTGTCCTCAGGTTATAAATTCTCTTCTCTCCTTTTTTTTTTTTTAAAACACTGTGTGGTTCTCTTTTGTATTTATACATTTAAATGAAAACTCTAAATGGAAGCAACCACAGTAATATGATGAGGAACAATGGGGTGTGGGTTCATATTAAGTTGCAATGAAATGAAGATATTGTCCCATTTGTAACTCAACACAAATACTCACTTCAGCCTCTGTGTTGAATTTCTGCTTTCAGACACAAGGTTCACTCACCAAGAAGTCATCTTTGGGGTCAAAGGTGACGCTGAGGACAGGTGCCTCGTGACCCCTGAGTGTTTTCTGTTGACTGCTGTCTGACACCTCCACCACCTTAACCATGAAGTCACTGTGGAAAAAGGAGAAAGGTAAGCTGTGTTCACACGTCACCGACTGCCTGCCAGTGAGCAGCGGCATAGTTGAGAGGAAGGGTCCATCAGCTGTGACCTAACACAAGTGCAAATTGTCAAATCAATGAACAAGAGGAGCAAAACATCACAGATTTCCTTCACCGTCTACCAGAAGGTAGATGCCGAATCTGCCCTAACAGCCACAGATGCCTGAATCTGAACAATCAATCCCACTACTGAAATTACCAGGGTGAAAATAGCAGCATCAATACGGCACCTTGCTCTGTGCTTTTATTACTGTCATAAACCTGTTTAGGGCAAATCATTTCTGGCAGCAAACACACGTTTATCTCCAATCTGGACTAATCAGAAACCAATCCGCCTGCGAGCTGGAAACATCACAGCTGTGTGGAGCTGATTCTGCACTGAAGGAACAATAATGAACCTAATGGGATCACCTTGTGCTGTAGCCATAAACACGCACACACACACCGGGGGGGGGGGGGGGGGGGGCATCCCGTTACGCACGACTGCCTCACCAGGTGCCACGGGAGAAATTGAGGCAGACGTGGACGTGCATGGTTTAGCAAAGCAGAAGTGACATTTGTTCATCTTTCAGCATCATTGGTGGAAAATATCACAGAAGCAACACATGAGTGTGTCTGGTCAGCTGTAACTCAATTAATTCTGAAGGTTTGCACCGGACATCAGGTCATGTCAGGTGTGAGGTCAGAGGTAGTCCAACTCTTTCAGCACATCAATACATGCCATTGCCAGAATGTTTGCTGTGTCTCCCAGCACAGTCTCAAGGAGACTCCAGTGCTGGGACAGTTAATCTAGGAGAGCTGGACAGGACAGTTTCTGGAGGGTGGCTTGAGGATCCTAGGTCCCCGACTGGGCCCTGTGCTCACTCTGTACTCACCATGGAGCCTGACTTACATTAGCCATTGAATACCAGAATTAACAGACAAGAGCAGGTACGTGTGAAAAGGTCTGGAGAAGCCGTAGAGAAAAGTTATACATTATTCAGCATGACCGATTTGGTGGTGGATCAGTGGCATATCCATGGAGGGATGCACAATTCTCTACAGGTTAGGCAACAAAACCATGACTGCTGCGCATCCTGGATTCCTCCCGTTGAGCACCGGGAGGCCTCATCTCATTTGAAATGTCCAAGCTGTGTAAACACTGGGCAGCAACAAATTCGGACCTGGACTGGGTTCTAATGGAACGTGAACTGGCCTTTCCATTTACCCCCATTGAGGTGTTGGCTCAAAAACCGTACAATAAAGGGAATAGAGCAGATAACCCTATTTTAAAGTTTTCAAAAATGGTGTGGCAAGAGGTTCACAAGAGCTGCAGTCTGTCCCCATGCTTTCAAAAATATGCACCCCTGTGGCACAACCCCAAAATAAAAATAGGTAAACAAGCAATTTATTGGCCACAGTGGCACAAAAAAGGCATAAGATTAATAAGTGATTTATATGAATATAACACACTCATGTCTTTTAATGATCTGACAGTAAAGTTTAACTTGGAAGGACCCGGCCATTTCTGGTGATATTTACAAATTAGAGACTGTCTGAAAGATATAATAAAGTTGTCTCAGGAGAAAAATCTCTACTTCCACCCTTACTTACAAAGGCAAAACAACACATGTAGAAGTCTTAAAAGTATTTGGGAGAAAAGATCTGGATTGTTCCTTTGACGAGGGAACATGGGATTCAGTCATCTCTGAAAATGCCTCATGTGGCGATAGTAAGCAGGCAGCTCCTGGAGCACGAAGGAACTGATATTACTGACTGCCCTCCAGAGCTCAGTGATGCCCTGGTCCAGATCAGGGAGAAAATCCCCTCCCCCATTATTGTCTCATTAGGAGCAGGACCCTACATTGTCAGGCACACATTAAAGTACACATTATTATGAGAGAAAAAAAAAAAGGCGGGTGGGGGACAGGGATAGCTCAATAGGTAAAGTGTTGGCCCCGTGATTGGAAGGTCAGGGGTTCGATTCCCCTGAACGGCTACCTTGAGGTACCCCTGAGCAAGGTACCGTCCCTACACACTGCTCCCCGGGTGCCCAATGGCAGCCCGCTGCTTCACTGAGTGAATGGGTTAAATGTAGAGAGAAATTTCCCCACGGGGGTCAATAAAGTATACATTATTATTACATGTAATATGCAGGGGCCATACAAACCACGAAGTACCATCTGAGCTGGAATGAATGAATGGACTGATGATGTGGCATCCTTTCATTCCTTACACACCATCCAGCCCATATCTGTATCTGGCAATGAGCCAGCAAAGTTAGTTATCTTTTAACCTTAATTAATGCTCCTTCAAATATCTAAGGTATTACTTTTATCCCGTTTTCATTTATATCATTTCAGTTCAGCACAAGCTAGCCAACTATCAAGTACCTGGACCCAGCTGCAACTCTCGAGCCAATGCTGTTGAAGGCGACGTGTGTGGCATTGGTGGTGAAGCGGGTCAAGATGCCGTCTGGATCGCCGTCAGGAAATGTGTGGATCTGCACGGTGTTGTTGGAGCTCGCCGTTACCAGCTTGCCATTCTGTGGAGCAGAGAACACATTGGTCCAAACATCACTTGTATGATGCAGAGTGTCACCGAATAATGATGACATCTGTAGAAAAGTCAGAGAAAATCCAACCTTTAGTGCCAGAGAGTAAGCCTTCTCCCCGACAGTGATAAACTTTGGATCATCATCATCCAGACTCTCCCAGATCCGAACATCTCCATCATTTCCGCAGGTTACAATGAACCTGTGGACAATTTGATCAGGCTAGTTTACAGAAACTTTGTGCAGCATAAGATTGATGAAATGATCTGTTTAAATTATTAAGTCTACCAGAAACCAAAATCAGGACTGTGAACGACTTCAGTTTAACGTGGCATAGAATTTAAATGAATCACATTTTACTCAGTTTCAGCCCATTGAAAGACTTGTGTTGTCATTGATGTCACTGTGAGACTGATGCGCTCAAGTTCATATGTACTTGCCTGGTCTGGTCTGACTAACCTGCGGGCTACACTAATAATTTAAAGGACATGTTTGTAAAGCAATACTTTCACAGGCTGTGGGCCGATCATAGGTAAAATCTGAGTCTTAAACGCAATCAGATCACAGCTTTACTTGTACATTAGCTGTCAAAGTCAGTGCTCAAAGGGAGACACTTTTTTGTTTTCAGACTCACCTCCCAGTGTCATCAAAGCACACCTCGGTGTGTCCTTCAGAGTGGCCGTAGCGCATCGGCTTCCTTTCACATGGCATTTTGACAAAGCACCAGACTGAAGAGAGGAGAAAACACGTGAAAACCTCTTCTTCTATCAAGTAACACAGTCTACACCTGCTCCTCCACCACTGCTGCCTTATTAACCCATGGAGAGCTAACAGCAGAGTTGAGCTAACGCTAACAATAGAGCTAAATATAGCCGACCACACTCGTACAAACTCCACGGTGTTCACGGCATCAGACACTAAACCACTGGAGGCAGTTTTACACTGAGCTGTGAACAGAGTATTTCGTTAGAAATCAACTTACACGTTTCTTGGGTGGACACACTCGGTCCTCTTCTCCTGAATCTCCCGCGCTGCGTTGAAAACAAGGAAACGTCACGTCACGACTCCCGCCAGCAACGTCATGACGCAAATTTTGTAATCCCTCCCACGTTTGAAGCAAGGATCGGGATTTGGGGTTTATTTATTTATTAATTCATTCATTTATCGAAAGGCTATTTACGACAGATTTTGGACAGTGATTGAGACACACGCTGTTATTATTTTATTCCAGTGTTATCTGAGGAAATGTGCCTTAAAGCATTAAAACAGTATTTTAATTTTTCTGTCGTTTTCCGACAAATTTATTTTACACTACAGTTGGATGGTGCATGCAAGTGATACATACATTATATAATTATATAATTAGGCTCTTGTCTGTTAGAGGACTTTAAAATGTAATATTTTAATGTACACATTTTAATGTATTATTATTATTATTATTATTATTATTATTATTATTATTATTGTCAGTAGTAGTAGTATTATTATTTTAAGTCAGACAGGAGTCTTTCAGTTCATCTCACATTTATGATTCGAACAATACATGTGTTGTAATTTTAATTTAAAAAATAATTTTTTTAAAGAATGAATGAAAGAATATAATTTCACTTGATTCGCATTTGTTTGGATAATGCACATTCTATTTTTCAGACTGACGCTTTCCACTGTAACACACATGGAAACATAGTGAGGGTATAAGACTAAAGTCCATGTAAATATTCACTCAAAAAACCTTTTTGTTTAATTATTTATTTATATGAACCTTTTAATATATATAGATTATGCACCCCTCAGTGTTTTCTCAGGGGATACTTTGATTAGTGGAACAGGAAGTTCTCTGCTGGCAGACATCAGTGTGTCTGAATATTATATCATTGATGTGTAATATTGTACCAGGACATGTGAAGCAGGCCTAAAGCTTAGTTATGTGTTTTAGTCTACACAGGGCTGCCAAATGCAGTCATGTACTAACATAAAACCTCAAAAGCAAAGTTCTTGAACTTGGAAATCCACTGTAAGATGCATCCAATATAACAGCGCACGATGGCTTCGCGTTGCTGAAAACCTAAGCTCCTTAATCAGCTCCTATGAGACAACATTAATACTTTATGTACATGGGTCAGGAAGATCAATAGACATGGCTCCTGAGTCTCTCCATTGCCTGGCTACTGACTTGTGTGCAATCAGGGTGATGAAACATAACGTTTGCCACATGAAAGACAAACAAGTATGAGAAAGTGATCAGCAAGTGTCTGGTTTATTTCATGTTTAAAATGAAAACTGTAATTTTCTGGCTTTTATCCCATGAAGGATTAAAAAATAGTAGATGCTCAATTTCCTGTGCTACAAGAATCCCACAAATATTTCAAACTGAGTTTAAGTCAACACAGAAAAAAAGGAGCATTTTCTCTGTGGTACATTGGTACTGAACCCAAGATTGCAAGGGAACGTCCTTAAAGCTGAACTAAGATGATTTTATAAATAAACTAAGAAGCTACAGTTCTGTGCAAAAGTTTTGAGTCACCCCTCTTTTTAATATCTGTTGTTAATATCTGTTGCCACACTTTCTACGTGTGGCTACCTTCCTTTACCTCCTCCTTTGGTCTGATCCACTAGAGGGCCCTGTCACCTTAAAGTAAGCATGCAATATGTAGTTTTGGGGTATTTGCTGAAACTAGCTCTATATTATTATATCTAATTTTGAACAGTAACAATGTAACAAAAGCTCAAAAAAGACCACAGCCTGACAAAAGACTAGCGAATAATCAGTCTCTGTTTCAAATACTGAAGTAAGAAACACCGTGGTCCCCAAAAACATGATGGCTACATGATGAATATTTCATACACACAAGTGTAGCTACTCACGCAAGTCACCTCAGCACATTTTCTTTTTCTTTGCACTGGCGTTGCAAAGAGGCTGAACAACACACAAATCAAATGAAAAATCTGCATTCCACACCAGCTTTGCGTTTGTGTGTGTGTGTGGGTGCGGTCTTTTTCATGTCCTTATCTCCAAAAGAAGCGCTGGCATTTAGAGGTGTCCTTTGCCAAGAGCAGGATGAATTGTTTTCAGAGTGATACTTCAAAAGCAGCATTTTCCGTACCATTAACTTGTCTAACTGTGACACAGCTGCAGCGTGAACACGCAGGCATACACATGATGTAGGGGAGACCGGGGATAGTTGTAACGTGGGTCAGTTGTAACACTTCCAATTTCTCCAATCAGGGCTAAGTTTCAAATGATGTGACTCATCCTGTGCATGCCCAACTCAGTTGTGCTATCACATGTGAAAAATCAGCACATTTTGTCAAACACAAACAATTTAACACGAAAAAAAGTAATTTGTATGCCAAAAATTAAGTTTTTCTACTTTATTTCAATTTCTAATAGCATTATCTGCTTTGCAGTTAAACTCATCAAACTTAAATTATGTTATTTGTATGTCTATGGGGATATATTCTGTGTAAGTCTTTAGTGCTAATGTTTTAGCCGTTGGCTGTAATGTTAGCTAGTTCATGGCTATAGGAGTCTGGGTCAGTTGTAACAGCAACAGTCTGGGTCAGTTGTAACAATAACGCAGATGTTACAACTTATCACACTATTACTTTAACTTATATTAAACAAGTTGGGGCAACGACATCAGCAGAGAGAGGTTCACTGGTCGCATTTGTAGGACGATCTGATTTCCTCGTGTCAGCATTGTTCCCACATCATCATAATTAATGTTGTTCCAGGTTCAACATTGCAAGTGACCAATCACCTTCTTGTGACGTCATTCCTTTGCGACTTCGAAATACCCGCCTTCGATTATTTCGAAATACAAGTGAAGAAGTGTGTGCTGAATCTATGAATCAAACTATCACCTGGAAACATAATTAACTGGTCCATAGCTGTGAAACTGGACATGAGTTCTTGATTCTATGGAGATTAACAGTAATCCAGAAATTTACAAATTTGTCCTGGTACATCGCGTAAATGTTGTCCCAGGGACATCGCGTAAATGTTGTCCCTGGGACATCGTGTAATTGTTGTCCCTGGGACATCGTGTAAATGTTGTCCCTGGGACATCGTGTGATAGCTTGTAAATAATGGAATGAAAATTATTGATTGTTATTAACTTGTGAAAAAGAAGTGTAACAAATCCACATGTTATGTTCTTACACCCTTACAGAAACTGTGACTCCTTCACAATGTCAGGTAAATGTCAACTCATGTTGAATAATCAACCAATCAAGCCTTTTATTATCACATGCAATGTTACACGTACAACTGCAATGAAAATTTCACCCCCTTCTGACCATACATATATTGCTTAAACATCACATTGGGAAGACAGGTCGGAAACAGTTAGGAAGGTCAGAAAACAATTTAATTAATAGATGAGGGGAGAGGAGGAGAAAAAAGAACTACAACCAGACAAAGCTCCTAGAAGACTGAAATGGATGATGCATGCAAAAAGAAAATGATATCTGTTGACTACAGCATATGCTTTCTCACAGATTACCTTGTGGGAGTAGCTGGACCAAACTCTATTGGTATTTCAAGTTTGAAATCCCTGTTTGACCAGACTAACATTTCAGATGAGGTACCTCTTGACATAAAAATCCTTTTATGTTGTCATAAAACTAATGTTAAATTCTGCTTTAAATACACTTTATTGTACAATTTACTTAATGAATCGTGTTCCTTAGTTCTGTTTTTATTTATATGTATTTATTTATTTGTTTTATAAGGTAATAGATGGCCTAATCTATTTGCAGTGTGAGGTATGTTGAAAAGCTTGTTTGATCATAATGACATAGCATGTTTACGTTTTTTGTAATGTATTTGAAAACATAGGTGTATTTATGTTATTTTTATAGAATTTCCCTCACATTTATCCAATACCAAGCCAAATCACTGGAAAAATTTTGGATGGGTCCACAAGAGCACAAAGTGCATACTTTTTGAAGGTATGACTTGGACTGTGGTAACTATGTTCTTATCACAAAGGGTTTATAAGTTGCCACTATAAACAAACAGCATTTTCCAAAATTGAAGCCTTGTCAGAAGAACCTGAAAAATACCTTTCTGAAACCTTTTCTGTGTAAAGACTTGTTCAAAAGCAATGCACACAGATTAAAACATTTCTGTCTTGGCCAACTGATAAAGAACACCAAAAATTGAGTGGTGCGTGTTGAGTCTGTGGTCTTGATTTGTTTTGTACACACTATAGAAATTAATTAATGTAAACCAAAAATGACACTTTCTATATGTTTGTGTATCTGCAGAATTAATTACAAGTCTCACCTGACAAGCTTTTGCAGTTTTGCAGTGTCATTCTTGACAGAAAAACATACTTGTCACATTATTTTTATTTCCAGAAAAACATCTTTCAGATGTATGAGAAATTGATTGGAGCCTGTCTGGAAAACGGCAGCCACTGGACCTTGTTTGTAAGTTGCACAGATTTTGCACTCTCTCTAGTGCATGATACTTTTCAGTGTCCCTCATTAGGAATTCTCAAGGCCCAAGCCTACCATATCCATCTTTTTACAAAACAGTTTTGTGACATACCCAAGAGGACCATAGTCTATATGAATTCATTTGGCGAGTCGGAGGTCAGAAAAAGTGCGGTGTTGAAAAACTGGAGGTAATTAATTAACATATTTAACATAACATATTTAATTTAATTGAAAGCATTACCGAACGTGGTTATTGATTTCTCTATATGCTTTTTATTTGTAATAACTGCGATCTCTCAGCTCATTTGCTTCAGCAAGAGGCTGCGCTGGAGAGTGGACCTTGTCACATGTGAGCCACCCACATCAACAGGATGGGAACTCATGTGGAGTGCATGTCATAATGGTACTGAAAACTATAGCTTTAACCTATATAAGTAATGTTTACATTTTTGCCTATTCAGTTTTTAAAGCCTTAGAGGCAGGATGGTAAAATCTCAATTTTTTTTGTAGATTGAACCATTTCAGCAGTAATGCTTTGCTTTGGTTGCTCTGTTTTGTTTTTTTTCTCGGGGGGGAGGGGGGGGGGGGGGGGTTAAAAACAAACAAACATTTCTTTGTTAATCTAATTCTTTTTGTTCTTTTTTTTTCTTCGTCAATTATTAGTTTGCCCAATCTCTCATTGACGGTAAAACACAAGTGGAGGAGTACAACACTGAAATCACAAAGCTCAGGTCCCGACTTTGCCACTACTTATTTTCCTCAATAGGTAAAAATAAAATTAGCTGCCTTCTTTTTCTCTAACATTGGAAAATGTAACTTGTACTTAAACAAATTATATTTTGCAGATCGAACTAGGAAGTGCAGTCAGTGCTGGTGTGTGATTGCAGCCAAAGACCGGGTACACTATGACATGTCCTTAGCCATATAGATTGTTTATTTAATGGACTTTGTTCATTTGTTTTTTGTTTGTTTATTTCTTCTTCTTTTTTTTTTTTTTAATTCACAGGTGCAGTGCCAGAAATGTGGTGCATACAAGCACATGCGTTGTTCAAAGTCTGTTTGTGGCATCTGTATCTTCTGTGAGAGTAAGTCACAATATAACTAAACAACGTCCAAAAATGTTTAAAGTGAAATTTTTTTTCGTAATTTTGCCTTTGCACACCAGGACTGTGTAATTAAAGTGGACGTTTCAAGATCCAGTTTTTACACAAAACTATTTTAGACATAACTGTGTCGTATTGTGGGGATTTCTCTTCACAATTAAATTGATATAGTGCTGTTTATATCATTCTTCTTTATGTAACAGCACAGTGCAGCACAGCAGAGGGAAAGGAGTTGTGCAGCATAGTGGGTGGCTATACAGGAGGAGCAATAGAAGTAGCCAGTGAAGAATGTCATCAGGGAAAGCATCAGGCAGCGAATGACAAAGGAAAAGTTCCTAAGGGAGAGAACATCTGCAGCAAATCGACAAGTAACAGTGAGATAGGAAGACTGACAGTCAGAGATGAAGGTACACAGACTGAAGACAAAGAAAAAGAAACAGAAGTATACGGCACAAGTCTGAGTACAGATAATGCTGCTGATGATGATGTTGACAGGATCGATGCAGATACAGAATTCCAAACTGATTCAGAAGGAACTAGTACAGTTTACAGAGTGCATGGTCGCTTATCTGTACCAAGCTCAAAAAAGAAAACCTACACAATAACAGAAGACGAGATCAAGCGCAGAATCAACGCAGAGAACATGTCAGTTCATGTTTTCAGAGGTTTGATTGGGGTAGGTATACATTTCGTGATTTTGATGTCACCTGAAATAAATCCGGGTTACTCGTATCAATGAAGTGACAATGTGGCTGGAAATTGTGCATTTGCTGCAACATATACACAATTACACCATGTAAACAAAAGCATTTAACTTTGTGCGCGTGTGTGTGTCTCTCTCTGCTCTTTTGGTGTTTGCACTTTTTCTTTTTTAGGGCCGTAAAGCCAAACTGCCCGCAATGATTCTTGACAGGCCTAAGAAGGCCAAAACTAAAGTAACAGTGTTTAGTGTTCTGAGTGAAGAGGCGGCTGGGGAGCTAGCCCTCGGGTTTGCCGGAAGATTGGCCTGCGATGTCACAACAGACATGGTCTGTAAAGGCATCGACCATTCAAGTGCTGATATGACAAAGTAAGTTAGTAAAACAATATGAAAGTTGTATCTTTTTTGGTATTATTTGTCATTTCCCCGTATTTGGGTTATTGGTGTAACATTGTTAATCTTACTTTCTAATAACAGACAGACTCTTCTCAAAATCCAACACAATCTTAAACATGAGCTGACTGATTCCTCAACCTTCAGTTTGCTGACACACACCTTTGGCCCCGCTGCACTGGATTCTGTCATTTCATTCCTGTGTGAAAAACTTGATCTTGTTTCTTAAATAATGAAACCTTTTGTGACTTTTGTTTGTTCTGTAAATCAGAATCTTGAAAATTGTTCATTGTTGTTCTAAGTTTGTGTTAACTATTTGGCAAAAATGATTGGTTCCTAATCCAAACAGCATAATGACTGTTCTAACACATATCTTAAAAATGCTACAAAGAAAGAAAATTATCACATATGTTTCAATATGAATGTAATTGTGTCACACTCGGTTTGTAGTAGCTTTCCTGTTTTATTTTGAGTTTTGGTATGTTTACACTGTTATTTTTATTTCCCGTGTGTTCGTCTTCCCTTATTAGTTTTACTGTATTTAATTAGTCTGATTTAATAACTTATAATTATTTACTTTCCAGTGTGTATATATGCTCCTCGTTTGGATTATTGTTTGTTTGAGTTCTGCCTGTCTTTTCTATTAAAGATTTGGACTTTTGGACTATTAGTGGACCTCGTAGGTTTTTATTCTGTTCAATTGGTAATTGACTGGGTTTAATTTAGTGGCCTGGAAAACAGGCCGGAGGGGTCTGGTCATTTTAACCCCCTAAGACCCGAAATCTTCCATGGCATGCATTTTTAATTTCTCTTTGATATTTGGGCCGATTGGAACCCGATGAATGTAAAAAGAAAGAATTACCAGGTTTTGTTTTTTTTACCTAATTTTTGTTTCTGAGAAAAATGAGAGCCACATATGAGGACATTAATTTGAAATTTCGATAGAACAGTTGCAGTATAATGTCCTCATAACTGTATATCAGGCACTTGTTGATCAAGATTTAGTATTTTGGTCTAAATAACCCAAAATGTGATGTCCACATGTGTGGACGCCAGGCTGGAGTAAAGTGTTAGAGCTATTTATACCTATGTAAACTTTTATACACTGGTTTTTACCTGTCTTGTTTCAGAAAGGTTTAAAAGGGTAATGTCCACAGTTTATTTATTTGTTTGAATTCAACATATTTTATTAAAGTAATTGAGCTTGAACACAGAAAAAACTGAATCAAATAATCATAAAATCAAATCACTTGCACTATACTGAAGTCTAATCTACTCTGAGCTAATGCCGGTTTCCAACACTAATGATCGGGTGAAGGAGAGAGATGAGGGTGTGCACGGCCACTGGTGCTCTTATCCCTGTTCTTTGTGATACAATCCAACAGGAAAGCAGTCAAACCCTTGGACATTAGCCAAGTTAACGTTCACAAATATATACACACAGAGGAACTCTGAGCCCCAATGTCAGCATTAGCACAAACATGCCACTTCATACCAAATCTCAGTGTGAGGTCAGGTGTTAGTCTCATTCCATTATTCTGGCTATATTTTCTTACTCATTACTATTAAACTTATACTTAAGACTAACTATTAACAAAATCACACCCCAATAACTCTGTTATTACACTTTGCATTTAATCATAAAAAGGCTGGATGTTGAAACCTTTTACTTCTATTTTGTATGAGCCAGGATTCTCAACAGCTGATACTCTATGTCCAAAAAGTGACAGGTATCGTTTTATGGAGCAAAAAACTTAAGAGCGCATATTTTATAAATAATACCAACAATTACAAATGCAGACCTTTAATAGTAATAAGTAATCCTTTATTTATAATGCATAGCAATATAAAAATAGTAACATATGAAAATATTACAATGGGCACAGATGAATTTGTATCAAAAACAGCAACCAAGCCAAAGTAATGAATAACACACATAAATAACAACTGCTTGAGAGACCAAACAATTTCTTTTCAACTGTTCCTTGGCAGAAAGTTAAGACAGCTATTCAGCTTTAGGTTTCAATAAACAGAAGTAATGGATGCAGTCCCTTTGAAATGTCACACAAAAGTCTACTTGTGCATATACTTAGCTTTAACTCTTCTCTTTTTTGTTTTGTATTCCAAAAGGTTTTCATTTTCTCCAGAGGATGTCTCTCTTTCAGTGGTTATCGACTGTTCACATTCATTTTCACAGACTGTTGGAATGTCGATGCTGGCCGAACGTTTCTTGCTAGAATACAATGGCCTAATTTTGCGTGCATTATCTGTCGTCTTTATTTCGTACTGGCATATACTTTTGCCTACTTGTTTTGTTTTTAAGACATTTGTATGCAGTTCATCTATCATTGGAGTAATACCCTCTGGAATGAATGCCCACTGTTTAACTGTGTCTAAAACAGCATTTAGTTTTCCAACTGCATCTTCTGTGCATTTTTTGTCTGTGCTTTCAACTACAGGAGTGTCATTCAAAGTTGATAGAGGACTTTTCAGAGAGTTTTTCATTTGTTTAAAATGGCTACAAGCCACCTTCAGGCAAGCACATGTGTTATAGTGAGAGAACGTACAACAAGTGCACTGAAGTGTTGCAGCCGATGCAAAAAAACACAGATTTCCAAACAAACTTGGCATTTTTATCACTTTCAAGTCCTCACAGTGTACAAAGTAATGCCTTTCTTTCACTGCAATTCTTGCCAAGGTAGAAATGTCTGTTTCCATGTTTGGATAGATGTCATTGTCAGCCTCTGCTAATTTTGCAAGTAACACTAGATGCTTGCAAAGAAGTCCTCGTAAGCCATATGTACAGTTGCAGTAGGACTCAACAGGGCAGACATCATACACCATGTCTTCTCTTGACTCAGATGGGACTTGATATGCATTAACTCCATGGCTGTTCTTGACTGTAATTTTAAGAGCCCAACCACTTTCCATCAGTCTTGAAGCAGAGTCTGAAACTTGAGACAAGGTGTCAGCAAACCTGTTTTTCATGCGGCCCACATCTTGCAGGGTTTTTATGACTGACAAGTAGTCGTCGGCCTTCCCTAGGAGCACTTCAATCAGATCATCCAGACGCCTATTCTTGTAGCCAGATAAAAACTGGTATTTCAGGCGGTGGAAAAATCTGAAAAACAGTTATTTGAAATGATTAGTAACTGTAATTGAAGGAATTTAAAGTTTTAATCAAGACTGTATTATTTTTTTAAAAATTGGAATACCTATTTCACACGTCTTTTATAAAGGAATGCTCTGTGCCGGTTTAGCTGATTTAGGCAAATCCACCTACTCTGTTTTTTGTTGTGATAACATAAAAAACGCTGCTAGAATTTAAAGGATTTGCCTAAAACCTGTTCTGGCAATGACATGACGAACCTACTCAGTTTAGCCTCTTGGATTAAAGCATAATATCTTTTTTTCAGCAATACAATTGAATGAGGTCAAAATAATAAATCATACCTTTCAATCACATTGTTTGTTTCAGAACGAGCGTGACTGAAGCGACGGCCGTAGTCACACCACATGTGGCCAATGCCTTCCCAGTGCTTCTGAAAATACTGGCACACCAAAGGGTATTGCTTAAATGTCTGGCAGAACTCTGCTGATGTGGCTTTAAAGTCGTCCTCCTAAGAGAATTGGATGCAACAGAATATATTTCAATCCATTTAACAGACCTATTGAAATCTTTAATATTATGTATTGAAGCCCTTTTCCTTTTATTGAATAACATTAAGAATTTTAAGTTATTAATAATATGTCGTGTTTTTGTATTAAGAAGCAATTATTTCTTACCTTACAATGGCTAAGAAGGAACACTAAACCTATAAGCATATTTGGTTTCAGCATCTGTCTGTGAAAGAATCCCACTCACAAGTTCTACTGCACAGTGGGTGACACAATGATGGTCTGCACAGCTTAAGTACTTGTTTTGATAAGCAAGATAAGAAGCCAGTTTTAGAAATTGTTTCAAAAATCTATTTTGTATCTCTCTGTAACTTTTTTAGCAACTGAAAGTTATTATGCTCTTAGTGTAATCAAGAAATCAAAATGTGAAATAGACAAATTACACTTACAGATGTGCAAGCTTTCAGCTTACAAAAGAAAGAAATGATTTCATTTCTCTTTTGGGTGTTAGAAAGCCCATGGACCCCGGACTCTGATTTTGAAAGCCATCGATTAACAGCCTGTGAATGTAAGAGAAAAAAAGTTAATCTGGAGAGAGAGACAGAGGAGCAGCTGTACAAAAAGCATAAAAGAAAGCTGACGTCCAAAAATAACTTTGTCACTCACTGGACAAGAGGACCTGTGCATTACAGAAATCAACCAGGCAAACATATTTTTAAATGTCAAAAAGAGCTTTGGGAAGCAGCCACCAGAAGATGAGTGCACTGTGGTCTTAAATGGATGGACATAGTCACTCAACATTTTATCCCTTTATATTCATTAACCTGAGTAGGTGAATATCACAATGAGGCAAATCATGACAACAGGACCCTGTTGTAAAAATGTGTTTCAGGTGCATCTTAGACAACGTGAAAAGAAAACAATGTGGTTTACCTGCAAGACATGGTACCAGCATAGAAGGATAGCTGACTCTGGAAAAACCTTCTGCAAAGCATTTATTTCCGCAAAGTCTTTGTCAACCATAAATGCTCTACAGAAAAAAAGAAAACACTAAATGAGATTAAACAGTATGAAAATGTTTTTGCTATCTCAAAGCACCACTTCAATGCCAAATTAAACATTTCAACTCACAAGTAGATATATAAAATACTGCATACAGCCTATAGGAATAACTTTAACAACTGGAAAGGAAAGTTTTTTGCAGCCCATGCTGCAGCTATAGCATTAGATTCTGGCATGTTATAACTTTTTTGAAAAGGAATTATTTCAAAATCAATAGCTGTCAATGTATTATTTACCTCGGGGAAGTTGGGAAATGCTCACAAACTATTCCAAGAACAGTTTCCAGGGTTTTCTGACTTTCGTTGCTGACAATAGCATAGGCCACAGGGACTCCATGCCCATGATCATCTCTTACAACAAGTGTGAATAAGGGAAATGAATACTGGTTAACGCAGTGCGTGGTGTCAACAAATACTAACTGTTTTGCATAGTTCTCCATGTTTGATTTCATTACAGGTGTCTGCAAAACAATCATTAGTTCTTGGTCAGATGTGTATGGTTGATAGAAGAGAACATGTTCTTGATGTTTTCCATTAAGTAAGGTATGTACACTTTGACTGTCTCCACAGTTAAAGTGCTTCTTCCTCATCATGCAGGTTCTAACACTGTCAATGTCACGTGGTGTGACAAAATGCTCTCTGTTGTGAAGATCTCTGTGTCCATGTTCTTTGGCCCATTTATGACATTCGGTTAGTATGATGGCTGGCTTAGTTCCAAGGGAAAGCAGTTCCTCAATCTTCCTCCTCAAATCACTGGAAATATTGTTGAAATGTGCGTCTTTTGGGTCCGAAGGATCATGCCCATCATGCTTATCATATGTACGCTGCACGATGACTGTGTGGTCTTTCCAACATTTGAGTACTTTAAATGAAACATAGGCCTTACAGCCCACTGCTCTGTAGCTGTTTCGACTTTTTTTCCCAGCTCTGATGCAGTTGAATTTGTAATAGTCTCTTTTCCTGTCTTTACCTGAGGCAACATTTAAACATTTATAATGTCCATGAAGGGTTAATGAGTTCAATTTTTCTAACACAACACTGAATGGGTCCTCCTGGCATTGTGACACATGCACACAAAGTTGTGTGTCTTTTCCAGTTCTTTTTTTTTCGTCATTCAGAACACTTCTTCTAATTATGTCGTCCATTTCTGGTGGAAAAATAACGAAGGTTTAATTAGTCAATATTCATTAATTCATTTTAACTTGTTGTGGGGTTTTTTGCAATACAATGTAAATATTAAATATAATATTAAAATATATATATATATATATATATATATATATATATATATATATATATATATATATATAAAATAATATAAAACAAACAGGGGCTAAAAGAAGCTAAACTTTCATATGGTATGTCTCTGGCAACTTTAACATGATGTCCCAGGGACAACATCTACACGATGTCCCAGGGCAACTTCTACATGATGTCCCAGGGACAACATTTACGCGATGTCCCAGGGACAACATTTACGCGATGTCCCAGGGACAACATCTACGCGATGTCCCTGGGACAAATTTGTAAATTTCTGGATTACTGTTAATCTCCATAGAATCAAGAACTCATGTCCAGTTTCACAGCTATGGACCAGTTAATTATGTTTCCAGGTGATAGTTTGATTCATAGATTCAGCACACAACCATAAGTCTAGGCCTTTTAGTCCAGATTCTCTTCACTTATGTTTGTAAAATGATCAGGGAAGCTACTGCAATTTTGCCTGACCCAACCCCCGGGCCACGAAACACCCAAAAAGTTGGGGAACGCTGGTCTAGAGAACACTGGTTAGCTAATGCTGTCGTCAAGTAGCCTATCGCTAGCAAACAAACAGCAAGCCAAGTGAGGAACATATGTATAATGCTTACCGTTTATTAAAGGAAAGTATCCTAAATTGACTTCAAATTCGGCGGACAGGCGGCGGTTTTTCGCTTCTTCACTTGTATTTCGAAATACTCAAAGGCGGGTATTTCGAAGTCGCAAAGGAATGACGTCACAAGAAGGTGATTGGTCACTTGCAATGTTGAACCTGGAACAACATTAATTATGATGATGTGGGAACAATGCTGACACGAGGAAATCAGATCGTCCGCATTTGTATATGCGGTTAATGCCATTGGCAACACAATTCCTCCACTGTTTGTGTTCCCACACATACACATTCCCACACTGTGTCAGAGATGGACCAGTAGGAAGTATTGGTAGTGGAAATAAATCAGGATGGGTGCAAGAAACAGATTTCCTCATCTTTCTGAAGCACTTTGAAAACCACACCAAGGTAAGCCATGATAAAAAGTAATGGAATTGCGATGCTGGTGAACAACTACATTTTTTCAGCTTCATTGTTATGTTCAAAATTGGTGCAAGAGTTGTCGGTTATAATGCCCACTGGACCAATGAGGCCAAACTCAAGGAAGACCAACCAAAATTAATGAAATATTCAGTTGCAGAAAATTCCATAATTTGTCTTTTTTGGGGGGTTGGTATATGTTCAAAAGCTAGATTTCTGCATTCTGTCACACACACACACATAACTAAATAAATGGCTCTAAGTGCATTCATGTGTTGAATAAACAAAGATTACATGTTAATGTTTTGTTAGTACCCTTATTTCATTGTGTTACATTTTACCCCAGGATATGTTAGAACTAAACCAGACTATGGGGTTAATTGTAACATTTCACTCTTTGTGTTTGAGACCATACCATGCAATGGGTAATTGTGCTGCAGAGAAAATAGCTGCACTATTTAATAGCAGAGACATGTAAATACTTTGCATTACATTTTGAATCCACTACCTTAAAAGAGCTCCAATTTACAGACAGAAATGTCAAAAATGTTACAACTATCCCCGGTCTCCCCTACTAAAAGCTATCCTAATATGACAACAAATAAATAAATAAATAAATAAACTCAGACACACAACAGAGGGCGTGTAAATCAAATTTATTGGTGTGTGTATGAATACAATATATGCTTATGAACAGTTTCTCAGTCACAACAGGTACAGGTTAGAGGCACGGCTGATGTTAGGACACATTTACAGAGGCGCTTTCAAAGACAGGCAAACGGAGCAGATCGATGTAGTGCTGTCGCCACCTCGTGGCTGGAGAGAAGAATGCAACCCAAATGAACAAGCTGGACAAGAGGCTGACATTTCACCGG
Source organism: Diplotaxodon limnothrissa (assembly GCF_057381915.1). NCBI lineage: Eukaryota > Metazoa > Chordata > Actinopteri > Cichliformes > Cichlidae > Diplotaxodon > Diplotaxodon limnothrissa. The sequence goes on from NC_140596.1 coordinate 37,239,960, forward strand.
CCTGTATCTGCATTCAAAGAGACAAGAGCACATCAGTCCAGTTTAAGCCGCCCTTCATCATCAGCCACGAGTTAGTTTCAGGTTTGATTGTAAGCTGCTTTCACTGCTGTCATTACTTTGATGAGTTTGGTGGTGGTGGTGGGTGGGGGTTAGTTGTTCTTAAGCCCCGAATGAGGACTAAAGAGGATCTTTTTTTTAATGTCAGGTCAGCAACCCTCAGTGACTGTCTTCAAATATTGCTTTCTTTTTTAAATTTAAATTTAAAATAAATACAAGCCTTCTTTATATAGCTTTTATTTTGGTCCTGTTTGGGCATCTCCTCTCTGAAGCTTGTTTTCTGTTTTATCGTATTACATTTGATCAGAAATTTATAAACCGCTTATATATAAATAACTGTGATTTTGCGTGTTTCTTTTATGAAAAGCTGCAGATTTTATTGCTGCCTTTCAACACAGCAGCTGAGAGCTGAAAGGCAAAAGGAACGACATTTGTGCTCCTCGTAGGGTTTTAATTAAGTCTCCTTTCCTGTCATAATGCATCTCTAAATTGCTTACATGTATTGATTGCCAGCAGGGTGTTTGAACCCATTTTGTGTAGCAGATAAAAGGCCAAATTAAAAACAGCATCCTTGTTGTCAGGTCCATTTGCCTGATTCAGTTTTCCTGTGCAGGATCGAGTAATCCATCCGGCACAAAGCAGTTCTCTCCAAAGAGATTCAGCTGGAATTCTGTGTTATATTACATCAATGTTTAAAGATGACCTTATATACTCTATATATATACTCTTGGACTCTGCTAGTAGCTTTCCATTATTCATTTCATACTGGGCTTGGGTACAGACCTGTAGTTCTTCGCTCTCTGACGTGGGTTGCTTTACGTCTTTTTGGCCTCTCGTTTAGTCAGATTTGTTCTTGCTGCTTGTTCATCGCGAATACAAGTTTTGAACAGCAGCTGGGTGGAGCTTTGCTGCTCACATACAGAGCTACATACCTCAGATGGACATATTAAAGATATCCCCTTTCAGTGACATCATAAAGATCCAAAGAATGGTCTGAGTGTTCAGAGCAGACAGAAGCCTGAGCCTTTGGCTCTCAATGACGCTGACCTCGTTATTTGACCTTTCGGAATGAATGTTTAACGAGTAACAGTGCATAGATGTGCATGACAGAAAATAAGAAAAGCATACTAAGTACTTATGTAGATATATTGCAAGGCTGGGATGAAATATCATGAAATGTAGAAATTTGTTCGGTTATGCAGTTAGTGAAAAATCCATAATGCTTGCATATTACTAGATACCCCCAGAGTTGCTTTACCTCAAACATTTGACTGCACTAGCTGTGTTCAGGGTTCAAGACCATAACATTTCTATGATCTTAACATCTTCTGTAATGGAGTGTTGGCTTGCTTAAGTCAACACTCAGGCTGTCTCGCCACAGTCCCCTTTAGTGGTTGTTTTCTTGTTCTGTGAGGCTGTCACTCCTAAATATTGAAAGGCTAAAAAAACAGCAATTGCCATTGTTTGCTATCACACCAAATGGAACTGCAGTACAAATGACAATCCTTGGCTCAAGATCGAATCCTTAAACCTCACGTAACAGCAAACACTGTTAGAATTTAATGGCAGTACTTTTGCCAAGGTGAGCTTCTTTTGCTTGTCCTTAGTATGAGGCCTGATTTGGTTAGTCACACAGCACAGGCCGCGTCACACTTAATATGGTATTGTCTGAGATAGTCCCTGAGCTGAGGTGGCAGCGGCAGGCTGTCTATGCCTCGGTAGGTGGTGCAGCTGCAGATCACTGCCCTGCACAAGTGCTGGAGGGAGAAAGGGAAGTTCCTTGGCAGAGGTCTGGAAAGGAGTGGCTCAAAGAAGAGGCAGGTGGCTGGGTCGCTGTAGTGCCTGAGCAGTCCCGTCACACTTGGATCACGGTACATACACGGGTCACGCACATCAAAGCTGAAACGCTTGCCGTTTTGTTCAATACGTGCATGTAGGGAACGGCTGTAGCGCCGAAAGCTCACTGAGAAGAGAAATTCGTCCTGGGCAGAGTCCCGGAGCAGAAACGTGCCCTCGGGCTGGCCCTCCAGCAGCTCCTCTGCCTCAAAGCGATTCAGCACGCCCCAGTAGCATGGGTTGTTGTTGATCTGTAGGAGATCTGGAACCAGGATGTAGTCCGTGTGTCCACACCTACCTTCTTCATGCCCATGAGCACAAGAAGGGTCCCAGTCCTCCAGACTGGTGCATCCAGGCCCAGGGGAGCAGCATATGTCCTCCCACGAGATGGGGGTTTGTGGTGGAGAGGTAGTGGATGAGACACTAGGTTTGAGGGGAGCCTCCATGTCCTTGAGGGCACTTGGGTGGGTAGCATGATTTTTAATAAGGTGCCAACATCGAGCCAGTTCAGACTTGGGTGAGAATGGGCACTTATCCTGCATGAGCTCTGACACATGGATCCTGCGTTTGGACCAGAAGAGCACCGAAAAGGGTCGCGATGAGCCCGATGAATGATGGTGGTGATGGTGGTGGTGATGGTGAGAGCGCAGAGGGAAGCACTGGCCAACAGCATCCTGAAACTTCTGCCGCAGAGAGCGCCGTGACAAAGCCTTCCGACACATCACATCGATATCTCCAGACGTCAGCGTGTCCCCTAGAGCGCTGCAGCTACATTTCCTCTCTCTGCGCCTCCTCGAACAGGATGATGACCCCACACCCAACTCCTCCGTCCCGTCCATCTCCATGCCTCCAGGGCTCGACCCATTGCGAGAGCTCCGGGAGCGTTTCTTCCCCTTCCAAATGTAACTGTCTGCGCTCCAGCTGCGGAAGCCACTTTTGGGCCGAGTGTCTGAGCCCCGGGGCTTCTTCTCTGACATGCCTGCTTCCACCTCTCAATCTGTGACGAATGCAAAAACAGAATACTCTGTGACAACTGTACTATGTCTTAGGTTTGAAATATGCCAGAATATGAGTATGAGCATTTAAAAGGTGTCTTTGTTTATCTAAAAAAAGTTTCTTATGATATAGGGGTGAATAAGTTAATGGGCTATGAGATGTAAATGTAAAGCTCTATTATCTAACTGGCACCATTAGAAGTGCTTTGTGACTAACACAGAACCCTTCGAGAACTTTCTGTAATCTAGGCTGCTGTGGACTCCCACTGCTTGTTCCTATACTGATCATCATCTCCAGTGGCAATAAATCTAATTAAGGCTTCAGAAACATCCTGCAGACAAGAGCGGACTTGTTCACACAAAGCTGAAGACTTTTCAAGCTTCATTTAGAAATAATTCAAGAGCAAAGTCACTTTGAGACGTGTTAGTTTAATACCTAACATTTCTATTTGCATCAGTTTGCAAACATCATCACTGACAATCCGACTATGATCTAATTAAAGGCAACAGATTGTATACAGCAGGAGATTTAACATCAGACTGGTAATCGCTCTTTGTTGCTATTACCTCTTTGAAGATTAATGCATGAGATTATCTTACCTTCCTAACAGTGTCAGAAATAGAGCTCCACATCCATGTTATGACCACTTGTCCACTGCACACTGGTGTCCATGCACGAGACCAGCCTGCAGCCTTTCTTTACCTCTAACAACCGACAGACTGCTCTGCTTCCTATATAATTATGATGCCAAGTCCCTGAGGGGGCAGCAGTTTCCTCTCCGCCCTGGACGGGTCTGAATGAATGAGAAGAGGTAGAGTGGGGTCGAGCCAGCAGAATGGTTGGGGGTAGCGCGGCAAGGAGAGGGCGGTCTCAGATTCAGACTGAAACATCCTCCTTTCTGTCTTACATCCCTTCTTACATGTCCATTGATAAATTCCATCTCCCAAAAAGATCAAAGATAACCACAGCAGTGAGAATTTTTTTGGTCCATACACAAAAGATATATATTATCCGTGCTTATAATTTTTTCTTTATGTTGCTTTGAGTTGCTTTAACCTGACCAGGACCACAGCTTAACCTAAAAGATCAAAGTGCATTTCATGAAAAGCTTTAAGTCTGTCTGTGGAGGAGGTTATGCCTCAGATTTACAGGCAGTCTGTATGCCTGATTAATGATTCAGCTCTGTGGAGGAAACAAGGAAGCATTTTAAAAAGCTTTACTTATTGATTGACTAACCTTTGAGTTTCCCAGTTAAAACTTCCAGAAAGTGCTGCTGATAGGACTCATCTGTCAGCATGATGTCATGTGTACAGTGTGCGAGTAGGAACATGCCTCTGGCTCTGCATGACATTTTGGAAGATCTATAATTCATGAAACAAATAGACTACATCTATCAAACAAATAATATTACTCCCAGTGGTTTAATGTGTGTGTGTGTGTGTGAGTTTCTGTGTGCCCTTTCTGCTCAAAGAGATAAAGGATAGTCATCAATAAATCCCTGACATCTCAGATAATGTAGTGACACTCGACTTCCTCTTAACTGAATATTTAATGCTTTTCACATTACCACACAGCTGAACAGGGTAATAACACCATGTGTTGTGGTCAACAACCGGATCAATTTATTTCACTCAAAACTTTGAAATGAAACATCTGAACTTTACAAAGATGACAAAACCTTAGTAAGGTACTTACTCTCTTTAAAAAGTGTCATGAGCTAGGTTGGGAATCCATGGCCGGAGTAAAAGCCAGCAGCAAACTCCAGGTTGAAAAAGGAAGCTAATGTGGACAAGCAAAAAACTGCAGTTCACTAGAGACTGGCACCAAAAGAGGGTCAGTAGACTCCCATATAAATATGCTGAACATAACAGCACTTAAAATCATATTTAACTCATTTTTATCATGCCTAAAGTTCAATTCAACTCAATTTTATTTACATAGCAACACATTTATAACAACAGTCACCTCAGGGTACTTGATGTTGTAAGATATATATTGTAAGATGCTACAACAACAGAGGGAAAACCTCAACAATCTGGCAAACCTATAATGAGCAAGCACTTGGCAAGAGTGGAAAGGAAAAACTTCCTTTTAACAGGTAGAAACCTCCAGCAGAACCAGGCTCAGGGAGATGCAACCATATGCTGCAACCACAGACAAAAGACAAACTGTGGAAGAGAGCCAAGGCAGATATTAATAATAATTAATTATTAAATGTGTTGTATAAACACACAGTGAGTGAAAAACGTGAGTGAAAAAGAAAGCCTTAGTGCTTTGTGGGAAACCCCCAGCAGCCTAGCATATTGCAGTGTAACTAAGGGAGGTCACCTGATTCAGCCCATATACAGTGGGGCAAAAAAGTATTTAGTCAGCCACCGATTGTGCAAGTTCCCCCACCTAAAATGATGACAGAGGTCAGTAATTTGCACCAGAGGTACACTTTAACTGTGAGAGACAGAATGTGAAAAAAAAATCCATGAATCCACATGGTAGGATTTGTAAAGAATTTATTCGTAAATCAGGGTGGAAAATAAGTATTTGGTCAATAACAAAAATACAACTCAATACTTTGTAACATAACCTTTGTTGGCAATAACAGAGGTCAAACGTTTACTATAGGTCTTTACCAGGTTTGCACACACAGTAGCTGGTATTTTGGCCCATTCCTCCATGCAGATCTTCTCGAGAGCAGTGATGTTTTGGGGCTGTCGCCGAGCAACACGGACTTTCAACTCCCGCCACAGATTTTCTATGGGGTTGAGGTCTGGAGACTGGCTAGGCCACTCCAGGACTTTCAAATGCTTCTTACGGAGCCACTCCTTTGTTGCCCGGGCGGTGTGTTTTGGATCATTGTCATGTTGGAAGACCCAGCCTCGTTTCATCTTCAAAGTTCTCACTGATGGAAGGAGGTTTTGGCTCAAAATCTCACGATACATGGCCCCATTCATTCTGTCCTTAACAAGGATCAGTCGTCCTGTCCCCTTGGCAGAAAAACAGCCCCATAACATGATGTTTCCACCCCCATGCTTCACAGTAGGTATGGTGTTCTTGGGATGCAACTCAGTATTCTTCTTCCTCCAAACACGACGAGTTGAGTTTATACCCAAAAGTTCTACTTTGGTTTCATCTGACCACATGACAGTCTCCCAATCCTCTGCTGTATCATCCATGTGCTCTCTGGCAAACTTCAGACGGGCCTGGACATGCACTGGCTTCAGCAGCGGAACACGTCTGGCACTGCGGGATTTGATTCCCTGCCGTTGTAGTGTGTTACTGATGGTGACCTTTGTTACTTTGGTCCCAGCTCTCTGCAGGTCATTCACCAGGTCCCCCTGTGTGGTTCTGGGATCTTTGCTCCCCGTTCTCATGATCATTTTGATCCCACGGGATGAGATCTTGCGTGGAGCCCCAGATCGAGGGAGATTATCAGTGGTCTTGTATGTCTTCCATTTTCTGATGATTGCTCCCACAGTTGATTTTTGCACACCAAGCTGCTTGCCTATTGTAGATTCACTCTTCCCAGTCTGGTGCAGGTCTACAATACTTTTCCTGGTGTCCTTCGAAAGCTCTTTGGTCTTGGCCATGGCGGAGTTTGGAGTCTGACTGTTTGAGGCTGTGGACAGGTCTCTTTTATACAGATGATGAGTTCAAACAGGTGCCATTCATACAGGTAACGAGTGGGGGACAGAAAAGCTTCTTACAGAAGACGTTACAGGTCTGTGTGAGCCAGAGATTTTCCTTGTTTGAGGTGACCAAATACTTATTTTCCACCCTAATTTACGAATAAATTCTTTACAAATCCTACCATGTGAATTCATGGATTTTTTTTTCACATTCTGTCTCTCACAGTTGAAGTGTACCTCTGGTGCAAATTACTGACCTCTGTCATTTTTTTAAGTGGGGGAACTTGCACAATCGGTGGCTGACTAAATACTTTTTTGCCCCACTGTATAAGCTTTGTCAAAAAGTAAACTTTTAACTAGTACTGACCTCTACTAATTCAAGTTACCTAACTGGACCCTTCTACTGTAGTTTGCTGTGTTGTGCCTTTTGAAGCATTTTTAATGGAATGATGGGTATATACTTGTACCCATACAGTTGCACATACAGCTTGCATAGTCCCTTCTGAAAACAAACATGGCAGGAGATAAAATGCTAGTGGTAAAGTCTTGATGCATGCTCAATCATCCCAGGTAAGGAAAAAATTTGATTGTATGATGCTAGTGGTAAGGTATCAAAATGTGTCCAGTACAGAAACCACTGAATGGTGTCACAACCTTAATCATTTTTCTGTGGATAAACACTTCCTATACCTCATGCTATTGCTAGCATGACAAGCTAGCAACTCCTAGCTAGCATGCTTAATGTGATTAGTAACACTAATGACCTATTATTTAATGATAAAATGGCTGTGATGACAAATGTCTATAATGCACATAAAATGTCAAAAAGTATTGGTCAAAAAACATAACAAAAAAACCCTAAAAAGATGTTATTGCAAACAAGGAAAGATAGTAGTAGCTGTTATTTCTGATGGGAACTAAATGTCAAACCTAATTTCATGATAATCAAGCCAGTTCCATTCATCCATTATCCATCTTATCCTTTTCAGGGTTGGGGGGGGGGGGGGGGGGGGGCTGGAGCCTATCCCAGCTCTCTTAGGGCCAGTCTGTCGCAGGGCATATTCAAACCTAATACATTTTGGGGATTCCTAAAAACCACTGAAAGTTTTTTCTCAGTTTTGTGACGCCTACTTTACAATTTTACGCAGGGCCATATCAAGTTTCACCCCTCAGTTGATAAATAATTGGTAATTTCACAAAAATAAATTGGGGGGATACTCTCACTTGTACTTTGACCATATTTACTGCTTTTTGACCCTTTTGTGCTGTTCTGATATCTCCCTTCATTCTGTAATTTTATAAAGTGTGTCATTGGGGTGTGGTGCAGAGTTTTGTGAAGGAAGTGCCTCGAGCAGTGGATGAAATCGAGTCTGCCCATTAACTTGCTGCAGCCAAGACTCGACCAGGGGCTCATATCAGTCCACATTATAGAGGCATCGATCCCTGGAGTCGGAGCATTTATGAATAATTGATGCAGCTTTGAATGAATGGAGAAGTTACTGTCCTTGTATATGTTTTATGTGAAGGCTATAACAGACATTTGTTTGCTGCCATTTGTTCAGTAATGGGGGAGGAACTGTTAGGTATGTTATAGCCTGAGTTACCTTGTTTCAACCTAGTCTTGGAAGCATATACAATATGTGGTTGCATGTTCTGTGAAGTGAAATAATAGACTTTTGATTAGTTTATATTTTTAAAATCAGGTTTAAGTCCAACAGCTAATCAAGACACAGATGGATGGATGGAAATTGAAACTATAGCTCTAGATATCCAAAAAGTTGCTTTGCCCTAGACTTTTCTGCAGTCAATCTTTTTTCAGACCCCATGGGAATGGCCTACTTTATCGTAGATTTAAAATGAAATTGATATAACTGCTAATTTAGCCCATCACTTTATAGTTAAAGCCATGACCACAAAATTACAGTTCAAGAAATTTAAAGAAGGTCAGTCGCTTTCTTTCCAAGCTCCTGCAAATAGACTAAACACATTTTTAGAAAATGTAGTAATTAAATTAAAACTGCAAGATTTCAATTCACTGTGGCATAGTGTGTTACTCATGGTATTCTTGGTGACTGTGGTCCCAACTAACTCAGATCATTAATGAGCTCCTCCCATGTAGTTTTATGCTGGTCCACCGCCTTTCTCTATGATCATCCTCAAGCCATGAGGCAAGATCTTGCATGGACTTCCAGTCCGAGGGTGAATTATGTTTCATTTCCATTTCCAAATAATTTCACCAACAATTGTCATCTTCTTGCCCAGGTTCTTGCTGACAGCCTTGTAACCCATTGCAACCTTGTGCAGCTCTACAATCTTGTCCCTGATGTCCTTTGACAGCTGTTCGGGCTTGACCATAGTGGTGAAGAGGCTGGAATGGAAGAAACTGACTCTGTGGACATGTGTACTTAATAACATGAGTTGAAACCTGGAGTATCTATAATTGTTTGATTGACTCATGGTCAACCAAAAGATCCCCAGGTCCTGTGGCTGCAAACTAAGCCCAAATCATCACTGCTCCATCAGTGCTTGATGTTAGTGTGGGGTGTTTGTTTTGATATGATGTGCTTAGCTGTCCTAAGGACATTGTTCCAAAAGTCTTGCAGGTTTTATTTAATTGCTTTTTTCGTTGGCACTTTGCAAACTCTGTTTAGATTTTGTCTTTACAACACTTCCATACAACCCCTACTCGTTCAGTGTTTTTCCTACTTTTATTGTTATAAACTCTAATATTTCACTATCATGTTAAAGTTTATAAGAAGAATATGAATTTTCGTGAGGGTTGTAGAACCTGAGATGTCGCTCTTGGGATTTTGCATTTTTTTCTGAGCATTGTATGGTCTGGTCTGACCTTATGTTGAATTTGATGAAATGCCCACTTCTAGAAAGATTGTTGTGTTGTGTCAATATACACCTTTATTCCTCTGGACCAGCAAAGTGCCCAAACGTCTGCTTTGATAGAGATGGTAACACCTGATGGCAAGGCTGCTACTAACCCTACTCTTTTTAACACATCGAAGTAATTTAAAAGACAAACTTCCTCTCCACGCTGACAAATCTTAGACTCTTATGTTCTTGAATATATTTAGTTATTAAAACTTTAAATGTTATTTCTTCCACTCTGACACTGCTGTATTTCCTTTTTTAGTAGTTCTTCCACATATAAAAGTGCAGATTTAGGTGTATTATATACATAGTGCTTTGTAGCTATTAAGTTGCATACAGGCTTGGATATTCATCTCCTAGACATGTGAGCCACAGTATCGACTTTCCTCCAGGGAGGTTTATTTATGCCTACCGCCGCTCTGTTTCCCGCAAGTAAGGTGCACACAGAGAGGTTTCTCTTCTATGTCATATTAGAAAGCGCGTAACTTAAGCTAGGCCGGTCATTGGACTTAGTGACTCAGTGTATATACATACACAGATACTGATATAGTGCATACCCTATACTCTTCATGTGCAGTATGCAAATCGCTAATTAAATACCACAGATGAGCTAGAAAAAGAACTCTGACCACTATATCCACAGTGAAAAAGTATCTTATAATCAGTAAACATGAAAAAAAAAAACCCATCAAAGATACCTTTCTACAGGCAGACATCATTGGAGCTATGAGAATATAGTGGTGCTAGAGTGTAGCAAGATTTCTTTGGTGTCCCTTAATGGGAGAATGGTCAGAGCGTCCTGTATGTTGAGAACCTTTTCACATCATCAATAGGTGTCTCGCTTTTTCACTTTAACCTGTATGGTTTGCTTTAGCGGGGTAGCAAAGGGCAGTCTGCCTTCATCTACAGAAGGTTTCCATCTGTGAGCTCTCTTCAACCACAGCCATCTTGAGCTGGTCTCAGCTGCCAAGGCTGTTTCCATGATGGCTTTCTTTAGGTGCTTCAGTTCCAAAGGAAGTGGTGCATAGATGTTGCAGGGAAACCTCTTCCAAAAATCATTAACATGCTGCTTATCTTAAAATATGCAAGTATAAAAGGGTGGCTCTGATTCAGAAAGTGGAGAGAAACATTTTGGTGGGTCATTCTCTATAACCTCCAGTTGAATGAGACAGCAGGATGTAAGTTAACAGTGTTTTACACTCCACTGGCCCATTATGTAATGACGTCCTGACAGGACATTGTAGCAGTGATCAATATTAAGAGGATGAAGAGGATGGGAATCCAACTAGATAACCTAATTACTTGTTATTACTGCCACATGCATCTAAATCCTGAGCATACAAGAAAGCACAGGGCAAATGGAATAAGATTCATTGATCAGCAGCCTCGACAGCATAGCTGATACTGTTTTCACTCTGTGACTATCAGAATCAGAATACTTTATTCATCCCGAGGGATGCCAGGCAGCATATTATCAGCAGCCTCTTCTGTAAAACTAACACAGAAGTTTTACAGAAGAGGCTGTCTGTCTGTGTGTCATCATGACAAAATGTGATCGCTGAGAAATCCACTGTAAAGGGCATACCTAGTGTAGTTTGAAGACGGACATGGCTAAACTCAGGAGCACTAAGTAGAAACAGTCAGATGCAGGGAGAGTGAGCACCGACAGCACTAGTGTAAGAGTGGCTCAGTTTCACAGGCAGCCCATCTTCGTTTGTAGTTCACAGAATTCACCCTCGCTGTGAATTCATAGCATTTTATGGAAATCTTCAAAACATTCATTGCATGGTGAACTTACTACTTGTCTTGACTGTTACAGGCATTGCTGCATTCTCCCTTGGTGTCATCATTGTGTGATGGAGTTTATCAGTTGATAAATGTCATCAGTAACAGGCTTTAAAGTGAAACGCCAAAACTTTGAAAGTCCTTCTTTTGATAATTTTTTATTCTTCACAAAACCACACAGCAAAGACTCCAAACTGGCCCACACGAGGACTTTAGAAAATGTGGAGGGCAGCATAAATGTTATAATTTTTTGACTGTATTTTCATAGATTTTATAGCTTTTTCTCCTGATAAAGACCTCCACATGTCCATTGTCATATAATGTGAAGTAGAGAGAGATTGAAGTCTCCCCCTCCAACCATCACACCTGAGGGGACAAAAGAACTTGACACCCAACCCTTTAAAAAAAATGATCAGAGTGCTAGAACAGAGCTTTTCCCTATCTGCTAGTAAGTAGGTCATCTTTATTCTTAATCTAAGTCAAAAATGCAAGTCTGAGTAGTAAAAACATATATTCTAATGTCTAGATTTCGCGTGCGACATGATCCATCCTCGACCTTTTATTGATGTCTGAGTTTGACAAGATAAGAACTGTGTTGCCAACCCATCCTTATACTTTTGAACAAGAAAAATAATGTTACATGTTGTAAGGGTTAAAGGCAATATTATGAATCGTGTAAATTTTCTGATAGTTAACTGTGTTCAGTACTGATCAGAACATAATCAGTAAACATATAGATGTTTGAGTTCGGCTGAAATGATGAATGAAAATAAAAGTAAGAAATTAAAAGTAAACCTCAAAATGTGGTTTTAGTGTCAGGGTTACAATTAAGTTATGGTTAGGTTTAGGGTAAGGGTCAGGGTTAGGCATTATGTCAATGAGATGTCCCCACAAGGTAAAGTAAAAAGTAAAAATATTCTTGCTTATTGTTAGAAGTAATTACTGAATTTTGTGAAACACTTCTGCTTTTTTTCTGTGTCAGTCCATTATGCAGTTGCAGGAAGAAAAACTTCCTTCCTACGATCGATACAGTGTCACACAGTGTCCAGCCGCTAAACAAAAACAATCAATGTATCACCTTATTGATCTAAGGAAGGAAGTTCTTCCTTTGAAGGGGGGGGGGGTCAGAGATCAGAAGACAAGTTCAGCTTAGGAAAATCTTGTTGACGCTTATAATGTGTGTTGATTAATTATTGTATGCACTTTAGTTCAAAATGTCATCCTTGTCCATTTTCTCCAAATATTGTCATTGTGTAGACTTTCTTCATCTTATTTTGTTTATCTTTGTCCAACAGGAGCCATCTGTATTGTGGGGAGTTCTCTTTAAAATTGGCTCAAAATGACCAGAGTTCTCAAAGGAAATGTGAAATATAAGTCCAATAAAAAACTTACCAACGAACAAAGCTGTTAGCTGATAAACTTAGAACTTATTATAACACCCACCACACTGACCTACTGGTCTACAGGAAGTGGACTCATTCAACCGGTAGCAGTACTTTACAGTCTTTACAATCTTTCATAATTATACAAACAGGCCACCATTAGAAGGTGAAGCAACAGTGTTACTTTGTGGTTATGGCTGTGTGTCATTGAGTATTTGTTAACTGTGAATTGTTAACTGTGGATTTAGTTATCTGAAGCAAGGGTATAATCATACCCATAGATCTGCCATCCTGATTGATTGTCCTGAAATTTAACTGACTTGATGATCAAGTGTTCCCTTCATTTTTTGAGCAATGTATTTACAAAGAATGCACTCCAGAAACAAAAAAAGACAGAAAGAATATAAATAAAAACATAAATAATAAAATCTTAAATACCCAATATGTTATTTATGTTATATGTAATATTTGAGATGAGAGAAGAAATGTTATTTTATAAGTGTGGAGTGGGGGCAACAGAGAACACCTAGACTTAGATTTGAATTAGGATATTATGTCCTCCTATTTTGAATGTATTTACTTTTCCCTCTGTTCAAACAGCATGGAAGTGTAACTCCATCAGTCCTACCCTCCAGCATCGTTGTTAGAAAGTGACGAACTGACCACCAGGGAAATCTTTGACAGCCTTTCTGTCTCTGCAGCTTATCAGACGGCTCACATCCTGCCTGTCTCCTGACCTCTAATGCATGGAGGAGAGATCAGGGGAGGGGATCATTTGAAATAGCTTGTATGTCTTTTCCTAGTTGTGTAAACATTTGCAAACCTCACTAAAAATCAATAACAGAGAGGAGAAATTCCAGTAACTCAGTCTGTGCACACAGCTTATCTTACAGTGGAAGTTTGATCCACGGTGATACAAACATGAAGAGCTATGAAACACAGTGTGAGTGAACATAGTCGTCCCTCAATGAGGGTTTAAATTTAGCTGTTGAACAGTTCTGTGTGAAAAGAATCTTCTCAGCTTAACCCTCGTATAGCTCACCTAATCAATAATATTCCCGTTACGAGTGAATCGAATGTGCCTGGAGTCACTTGAACTGACAAATCTACAGAATTTGCAGCAGCACTTTATTATTTGATGTCTACAAAGCTTTCTGCTTTGCATTTTCCTCTCCAAGCTCAGACACCTACCTCTACCTTATGGAAGTTTTGTCAGCCAAAATCAGTAAACTTAGTAAACAAAGACCTGATGAGACCAATTTCTTAAACTTTTGCTGGGGAGAATAATCCCTGCAGGGGCTGGGATGGGTTTGCTATTCATGTTGACAGTACCAATTATTTATTGGTATACTGGCTTCAGAAAATTAAGAAGAAGAAAACACATAATTGGGGGTGCAAGATGACTTACAGACAGACAACAGACAACTACTAGACCTTGGAGCAGTGATAGCAATGAGTCAAGCTTTCAGTGCAGCAAGCAATGGAGCATCATTGGCACAAGATGCAAAGCTGTGTTTGTGGCTAGAGAAAGACAACAATCTTCTTGGCCAGGAAGAAGTGTCTAAGAGAATGTAACGATGGGCCTTGAGGGGCCACTACTTCTTTAGACGTAGGGCAATTCAGTCAGGGGAAGAGTGGCAAGAAAACTATCACCTACAGGGAAACACAACCACAATCAGCCCAGAGTCCATCCAGCCACAGCCAGCATTAGAGAAGAAGAAAGCCCCAAATCTGGAGGCCCAAGTCTTGCCAGAAAAAAAGAGGGCAGCCATCATTACAGGTACCAGGTACCTGCGGCCTGCTGGAGCGGGGGGCTAGGAGGAGGAGTTGGCCGTCCGACTGGGGTCTGGAGTGTGGGGCCTCCCTGCTGCTGCGGAGTCGGGGCGGTCTGCTTCTCCCCATCGCAGGGAAAAGGGTAACACCACCTGGGTCTGGGTGCAGTTCCCCCCTCCAGGGGCAAGGGTACCTAGACCCGGTTCGTAGAGTATGCTTGGGGAGTGTGATCGTGTGTACAGCGTCTCTTTATGTCTGTCTCCACGTTGGTTGAGTGTGGAGTAAGTGCATATGAGAGCATGAGGGTGGAATGGATGTTTGTATCTGTGTGTGCCTGTATGTCTGTGTCTATATGTCAGGTCGGGTATCAGACGCCACCTCTCTGGGGACATCTCAGGCCCTCCAAGGTATGGAGGCCTATCTCCCCCCACCACTTCCCCTGCCAGTGGCGGACTCCCTCAGACATCGGTGCGTTGGTGGTTCTTTGTGTCTGGGGATGGGCGTCCAGGTACACACCGACTCACTCCTTGGCGGCTGCTTATCGGGGCCTGGAGCCTGGGGCTCGCTCGGGCCACTTCAGAGGTGGGGTGCCCCCGGCCTCTCGGCCTGGGGCTCGGTCACTCAGGCACAGCTGGCTGCCGGCGGAGCTCACGGGCACGTCACTGCAACCCCCCCTGGCTTCTGCTCCGCGGCTGCTGAGTGAGCCCTCATCTGGGACTCTCCTCAGCTCTTTCTGGGACAGTGGCGCGGCTGCCCCTCTGTTGGTCTTCCTTGGTCTCTTGTGTTCTGGGGGCCTCTGGATGTCTGGAGTTTTGATCTCCTCCATACCTGCTTCATGCCCTGGAGGACGGGGCTGTGGCCCCCCCACACCCTCTAGCAGATCATTACATGAAGGAACCTTTTAAAAAAACAAAAAACAAGCGCGCCCATGCTCACAGGTGTACACACGGGTGATCACACCCACAAACTACACCCTTTTTGGCTCCTAACTCAAAGCACACTGTGTGCTGTTGATCTTATGTGCTGCACAATAATGTTTAATATTTAGTATTTACTGTCATATTCCCATATATCATTGTGATGTTGTTTATTCTATTACTCTCGTTTTCTTCTGCTTGTTTTCTTTTTTCTTTCTCAACAGGTGATCCAGGTGATCGATATATGCATTTTTTTTTCTCTGCTTATTCTGTTGGTTTTTGGTTTTTGCCCTTCTCCCCCGTCCCTCTTCTCAGCTGTTTTTCTTTCCCTCTTTCTTTCTCCCCTTCTTTCCCCCAGTCAAGTCTGTCCCGTATTCAGCAAGTGAAAATAAAATAAACAATAAAAGGTGAATCAAATGGACCATTACAAGGCTGGGATGGTCAATTTGGTAAAGTAAATCTGTTGGGCATCTTTCTTCACCTTTAGACAATAATTCTGATGGCAAAAGAGCCAAACGGGACAGGCAAAAAAAACCAAACAAAAATAAACAAACAAACTGCTTTACAAGTCGGAGGCTGCATTGATGCACTATCAATGAAATTTGGTTATGTTGCCTATTTGCAGAAAGTTTCATTTTACAAGGTAAAAAGGCAACACAAGTAGAAGAGGATAAACACAAGCTAAAAGGATTTTTCACAACAAGGAAGTCCACAAGTTCCCTTTTATAGCTCGGTTATGGTGCAAAACAGTAATAAAAGATTCATTCCCTACTTATATAACGAATAATTTATAACTTTTTGAAAAGGGGTGGTTTAATAGAGACTTGTCCTCCTGAAATATCAAAGTTTCAAAGCAAAAATTCAGCACATTTCAGAGATTTTGCAGTACATGACTGGAGTTTTCTCCATTATCAATTATTCATTATATTAAAATTTGTATTTCATCCCTCTCACTTTCTTTGCATTAAAATAATAATAATAATAATACATTTTATTTATAGGCGCCTTTCAGACCCTCAAGGTCACCTTACAGTAACACGTAAACATACCATAAAAAACATAAGAAAAATGTATATATAGCAAACATGGTAGATAAAATTTAGACATAAACAGTCATAAAAGTATAAAAGCAAATATAAAAACTGAGCAAGGTAAAAATGGCCTAAGACAGATCAGGTGTATGCAATTCTAAACAGATGGGTTTTGAGTAGTGATTTAAAAGTGGTGAGACAGTGTGTAGTCCGGAGAGCAAGTGGAAGTGCATCCACAGTCTTGGGGCAGAACAACTAAAGGCTCTGAGTCTAATGGTAGTCAGGCGAGCAGGTGGAACTGACAGAAGGGAAGCTGAAGAAGAGCGGAGTGTAGGAAGGGGCGAGTATGTATGGAGAAGATCAGATAGATATGGAGGAGCGAGGTTATGAAGCGCTTTGAAAGTGAGAAGCAGGATCTTGCAATTGACACGGAGGTGAACTGGGAGCCAATGGAGCTGTTTAAGAACTGGTGTTATATGTTCAGTGGATCTAGTTCTGGAAATAATACAAGCAGCTGTATTTTGAACCAACTGCAGTTTATGGAGGGATTTATGAGGTAAACCATAGAGAAGATAATTACAGTAATCCAGACGAGATGTGACAAGAGCATTGACAAGTATGGCGGTACTGTGTGGTATGAGTGAGGGACGAAGTGAGGCACTTACTGCAGCTGTATTGCAGGCTGGCGAGGATCTATATTTTGCTCTAATTCAACCTGCATGCTCTCTGCTCTCATATGGTCTTGAGGATGGATTCAAGGTGGATTCAAGCCCTGACATGGCAAAGCAAACCCACTGCAGCCATGGGCACATTTATGATCACAGGCCACAAGCTGTTAATCACCACTAAAACCATTAGCTACTGTATCGCAGGCACCTGATAGTCCTGTTCCATCTGTTATTGACAGGCCGGGGACGTTTAAGTTTTGAAGGTGTAGAAGATCTGATGATTACTGTCCCTGGGTGGCATGTTTCAAACTTTTACAAAATAATAACCTGCTGCTTCATCTCTATGTCATTGTTTATGCTTGACATGAATTACATTTCTTTAAAAATGTTTATTATCTGTTGGAGCTGTGCTTGGCTGCAATAGACAGCAGGTGGCAGCAATGATTCATTACCAAGGCAGTAAAAACTTGGCTTAGTTACAAACAATATCTCCCCATCTTAAATGATTAATACTCTGTACTTTTCGTGGCATGGGCCATATTATGGAGTTGACTAATATGACCTTTTTAGACCTTAATTGTTTTACACCTTTATGAATACTCATTGCATTAATGTGCATGATGGATGTTCTACTATTCACTTATCCTTTTATTTTGCCAGTCTAAATTTGATAATAACTATTCTCCATTTCTAGCTTGCAGTTTTAATTTGCAAGCCTATATGACCTTATAATGATAGAACCAAGTCTAATTTTTCAAACAAGTGTACTTAAAACGAGTCTCTCCTCTTGTGCACAATAGGAACAGGCAAGGTTAAGCCACTCCATTATACACATCACACCAAGTATTGATTGCTTTTTTTTGCAAAATTACCAAGAAATTAAGTAATAGCTCACAATAACTTTGCATTACTTAAAATTACTCATGCAGCACTTAAATTTGTTTGCACCTAATCATTTCCTTATATTCTGCTAAATATATTCTTCTCGTCCAACATCAGTTTCTGACCTCACAAATGTGCTTCTGGTAGAATGACAAAAAAAATCCCACAAACACCCCTAAACCTTGTGGAAAACCTTCACAGAAGAGTTGAAGCTTTCACAGCTGTAGCTGGGTAGCCCAACTTCATACTTAGCCCTATGGACTAAGATAGAGATGTGTGAAAGCAGACAAGCAAATACTTTTGGAAATATGGTTGTGTGCCTGAACACACCCTATTAGGGATGTCTGCTTAATGACATTGTATGGAGCTAAAACGGAGCTGTAGAGCAGTCTGAAGCATTTGGTTTTCATGGATTACTGTACTGACTTTATTATGCTTAATATGAAAATCCACCACTGTAACAGTATATTTATCACAAAAAAGCATGGGTTCCCTTTGCTTTTGTTTTAAATTAATTTAATATGTTCCTTTTGTGTAAATCAACTCTAACCATCAGCTAGTAAGAGTCTGGAAGAAGACGTCAGGCGTTTGGTAGTAAAGATAAGTAAAGCTCCAGTTAATTTTACACTTAGACAATCATGTACATATTACTAAAGGACTTGCATTGTCTAAACAACCAGAAACACATCTGCATTCAGATATTCATAATAGCTCTTTTAGTACATTTAACTTCTGACAACAAAAACTAAAATGTATATTTAAGGAATTTATGACCCTGCATGCCTGTGTGGGAATACTTACTGCCAGCTCTCCACCCACACTGATGCTGAGCAAACCTCACACCTACTCACAGCCAAGCTGTTTCAGCCAGTTCCATCATATATCCTGCCCTTCAACACAAAGTAAAGTTGAAACTGGACTGATTCTGAAAATGTTAGGCGCTGGCAAAAGACGTGTAAGTGAAGTGTCCCTTACAATCAATGAAACAATTGAAAACTAATTAGAAATTTGAGGCTGTTTGAAGAAAGTGTCAGCTTGCCCCATTCATTCATTAGTTTTACATTTCCAGTGTTTCATTTGAACCCATGGGGGATAATACAGTCCCAGCATGCACTGGGGGATAACCTCTGTGACTATCTCAACAAAAGAGAAAATATATCATTGCATGCTAGCAAATTTACAGTCTTACTGTAATCTATCTACATTGGGTATCTTCAAAACATCATATAACAGACCCAAGGAAGGACCACAAAGAGCTCACTATGCTATATAAAGCAATAGATGCTATATTAAGGTTTACTGAAGCCAGCAGCACTTCAAATTCTGTTCAAATTGGGCATGGAGAAACCTAAGCACAGATTTTGGTTTCAGCAGACCATAAATGCCTGTTTTTAATGTAATATTTTCAATGTCCCTGATTCAGCAAGTAAAAATTCTACAGTTTGCTGCTTTGACTTAATTCAGCCCTATGTTTACATATTTAACAAATACGTATGAAACAAATACTTTCTGAGTCAACTTGGGTTTTCCCTCTAAGGCTGACAAACACAATTATCAGACAGCACCCAACTACCTGCAGTTACTTTGTATTACAAAGTCTCAAGCATTGCTCATATCTAAACAACAGATAAATAACAGGTAAACTCAAGATAAGTCCCAAAAAAACATCCATGAGTGTTTGCTGAAACAGCATACAAAATACCAAATTTGCTGATGCAGCACCTTTAGAGAAGGCTGACGGTAGTACGATGGTGAAAAGGCAGAAGTGCTAATCACCATGGAGGCTGGGATTGCTGTTCAATGTTTGACCTTTGAAAAAAAATGAGAATAATATATGTATCAGACTTCTCTTATTGTCTTGATTAACAAGATGAAGTCCTGCCCCATATAAAACTATATCAAATGAGACACAGTTTTTCTGTAAAAGTTAATTTATTAGCATTGCTGAAAGTTGCCGCCTTCATTTACATCATTCTGATCAACAGCATAAAACAGCTGATCAACACAGTCATTTCTCTGGTGAGGTTGGCTGGCTATTTGGTCACCATTGCAAATTCATTGACTCCAAACAATACTGAATATCGAATCTGTGAGTAATTGTGCTAAGAAAATATTAAGGTATTAAATCATAAACATGTAAAATAAGATTATAATTCCCGTCTTTTCCAATTTTCTAGTGTCTTACAATATTTGTTCTGCTTTTGTTGTTAAATTTCATTTTGTATCTTGGAAAAACTAATTTGTAATCTTTCAATTTATTTAATGCTGACATACGGTGTGCAGGTATTCCCTAATAACACTTGCTTTTGGAGCATCAACATACTATCGCACAATTTCATGTCCTGTTTTAACTAAGAAATAAAAACCTGACGAGTCCTAATGTTCTAATGAGTCACATTGTTTTAAATATATTTTGTAGAATTTGAAAATGACAAAACATTCTGGAAAAGCTGGGCTTTCTTATATAACTATGTATAACCATTACAACTGTGAAACACTTTTCTCAGTGTTGTTTATTGTAAACTCCTCTTTTGATCTCTTGTGAATGAATTCTAATCTCTTTATTTTGAGATTATGTTGTTACATTGTAGGTGGTTGTGTTGCATGCAGAGATTTCGGGTTTGTGTTAAGTCATGCTCTGACATTTGTATTGACCTTTGTTACCTAAGTGCATCATATAAGACCAATAGTTCATAAAGAAACTATGTGTTTTCCTTCATTTTTATTCTGTTTTGCAGCTATTTTAGAATTTCATTTCAAAAGCCTGCACTGCACATCTTGAACACTAACTTTTTTTACTTGCCACAGTGCATACTGAAATACAGGCCCCATCAACAAGAGGTACATAAATACATTTCCCACATGGCACTGCTTCAAAAGTCACAAAAGCTTGTTTTTGGATGACGTCCAGCATCATACTTTTGCTGCTTGGAGATGAAACTGCAGTCTCCTCTTCACTAAT
Organism: Diplotaxodon limnothrissa; assembly: GCF_057381915.1. Taxonomy (NCBI): domain Eukaryota; kingdom Metazoa; phylum Chordata; class Actinopteri; order Cichliformes; family Cichlidae; genus Diplotaxodon; species Diplotaxodon limnothrissa. The sequence continues at coordinate 37,260,755 of NC_140596.1, forward strand.
GATCTCTCTGACATTCATTAATCACTGTTACTGTATCAGGTAGAAAAATATTTCACATGCATTTTCCTTCTTTAGCTTCTTATCCATTTCAGATCTAGCCCTGGGTAGTTTGGTGGTTGTGACAAAATGTAATCTTTAAAAGCGTACTATTGGTTTTAGCAGCGCTTTCAACACTGTTTGCTTGTAGTAACTGGTAGTTAGTAGGTAACAGGTAGTTATCTCAGCATTTACAATATGAAAGAATTTTTACGATGAAGAAACATACATGCAAAGCTGGATTTTATTTCTCATTAAAAAAAATGTCAGAAACTTAGCACACTGAGCCCAATATAGTTTTAAGTCATTGTGAAAAATGTCATTATAAATTCAAATTCAGCCCCTTAACACAGCTAAATGTCACTGTGCAGCTGGGCCATGTCCTGTTTTATTATACTTCCATGAACACAGATAGCATCACTAAGTTATACACTTCTCAAGTTGATCTATCCCATACCCCCTAACAAAATGCACTGCTGACAATATTTTTTTTTATAATACTTTATCTTAAATGCCTCCTCAGTGAGTAAACTCACAAAGGGCAGTGGGCCTACACAATATGCAGCAGCAACCCGGTTTTATTCATTCATACTCAAATCTAAATGTATGCATTGATCCAATTCCTTAGGAAATAATTATTCAAACTACAGTGTAAGAAACATTAACGTTAGCAACCAATATCTTTAGACTGATCATTAAAAAAACACTCTGCTATGACAAGACAACCAAGAACCAGCCCGCACTGCATGAAATCCTATCTTATGCTGTAAAAGTGCATTTTGTACACATGTTAATGTTTACAAATTATAAACATCACTCCATTACGCCACTGTGATGCCACTAGCATGTTTTAAAACTGCAAAGCTGTTAAAACTGACTTGTCACTCACATAGTAGGCCAGCCATTAAGAATACCTTTAACTACATTCATTTCTCTAGTGGTGGCTACCATTTATAAAATGAGCATTATATTGGATTCAATGATACTTGAAATGATCAATTTGCATCATAGATTTATCAATACAATGCTTATTAAGGTCAAAAACTGGGACCGGAGAGATCTTTTCCCAAAGTCTTCTGTATAACTGGATTTGCAGCCTTTATTATCCTGTTAGCTGCTCTTTACCACCACTTCACTCTAGTTTATCCACTACCTTGCACAAGACCACCAGTAATGGTGGTCAGAAAGCTAGGACAGCTTGAGCTTGGTTCTACCTGAGATCTCTTCTTCTTAAAAGGGAGTTTTTCCCTTTCCACTGTCACCTATTGTTTGCTCTTTACTTTTCACTATACAGCACCTCGAGGCAATTGCTGCTTGGATTTGGTCCCAGATAAATAAACTTTAATTGAATTTTGAGATTTTAAACTAATCTAATTTATTGATTAGATTCTGAATTAAGTTTTAAAAAGCAGTTTTTAGTAATGTTTCTTTTAATACTTGTATTATTATCGTTAATAGTACTGTTATTGTGAGTGCCTTTCTCTTGTTTTGTATATATTCATCTAGTTTCTATATAGCCCCCTTGATTGCATATATTTCTCCTATTAGTCATTTATTCCTGCTGTCTTACTATTTATATCTTATTCCTGCACAGTTGGTGTGGAGCAACCACAATAACAATAAAGGAACTATTTTATTCTATTGTTCTGTAATAATTTTTCTATTATTATTATTATTATTACCGGTATTATTATTATTATTATTATTATTATTATTATTATTATTATTAAAGGTAACCTATTCCACAGAGGACTTTAATTAATTTTAAAATATTCTGTTTTTACAGTGTGATGAGAATGTTTTTCACATAGCAGTAAAGTCCTGAGTCCACCTGTGGTCAGTCTCTTATCGTGGGTCTCCCGGGAATGACTGCAAGTCACTTAAACGTCCTCTGAAGTGACAGAAGCGCGCGCGCGTGTGTGCGTGCGTGCGTGTGTGTGTGTGTGTGTTGGCGGATTCCCATCACAACCAAGATGGCGGCGGAGCGGACAGCCGGCTCGGCACAGTGAGTGACAGGAGAAGCAGCCTCGGTCGGTTGGACAGCTAACAGTTAGACTCTGAGGGGGAGAAAAATACAATAACAACACATCCCGCACCGTTCATCTCACCTTCTGTAATGCAACAGCGTCGGTAGAAGCCAGACACCGTCCGAAGTTGTGTGCGAGGACTAATCTGACGTTCACAAGCGGGGTAAGTGCGAAATGATGAACCGTTACCCTGACTGGCTGCTTGGCGTGTTGAGGGATTTACCGAACGGCTGCAGGCTGCTAACTTAGTGCTCGAACAAGCTGGAAATCCCTTATGCTAGCCCTGTCACCTAACTCGTGTATGTGTTTGTTGACATTTGTTTATATTTTATCTGTCAATAATGACAATTCACTCTCGCAGCTTTTGAACCAATACGACTCCCATGCTTTCCCCGCTTCTCGACATCTATGTGCCACAGGTTGTTTGCACTCATCGCTAAAATTTGGGAACATTTTAGTCACCGTGAACGACATAACAGCCAGTCAAAGCACGTCAAGCCTCAAACGATCCGCTGAAATGTCTGATTTACCCCACGAGCGAGCTAAAAATAACCCAAAACACTCTCCGTTTGCACCCCGTTGCCTGAGGATATTTTAGGTTGTTCGGCTTTGTATCAGGGGGGAAAAACACCTCTCATTTAGCCTTGCTGTTAAGCAGTGGCGTAGAAAGTGCACGGACAGTCTTTCCTATGTTTTATGTGAAGGATTTTCAACCTGGACCGGAGGGTATGTCAGTGGTTTTCACTAAGCTGTGTGGTGGTGAGAGATTTCATGACTGGTGAAGGGTGATGAGAGTGTGCTAATGCGGGTTTGCAAACGTGCAAGTTTGATGGGACATGTTTGCTGTTAATGTGCAAATCCTTACACGTATTTCTGTCAGAGAAATGCTGTCAGACCCATACCAGGAGTGGTGCTGGTGTAGTCTGTCAGACATCAGACAGGAGCAGCAGTGGCAGCCACTGGGGTTTGACATTCTGGAGGTCTACCCCCCCCCCAAAAAAAAGCAAAAAAAGAAAAATCCCACTTACATCCTTTCCTAGTGTTTTTCCATAGCATGAGATGGACAAGTCTGATCAAATCACACATGTGACAGAAAGCCTGTCGTTTGAAAACCTCTGCTCCACATACCAGAAAGGTAACCTGAACTGTAAACCCACATATATTCTCTTTGCTCTGATATGGGACATTTCTCATGGGAATATTGTGTTGTTGTGCATCCTGTTGATGGGATGTTTATATGTCGCCTTATTACCTTGCAGTATGTGCTCAAGAGGGCAGAAAGGTACCCTTCTGGTAGGAAATTAAGTCGTAGTTTAAAAGAAGGTGCTGTCGCCTGACACAGAGGAGCCGAACAGCATACACCAATTGCCTGGATTGTTGGAGTGAGCTGCAGTGTCAGTAAAACATCAAAAAGGAGCAGACAGCTAGACAGTGTCCTGACTTGAGTTAAAGCCCACTGTCTGTAAATAACTGACACACAGTGCTCTCTCTCGTGGCGGTGATGGTTGTAATACCCGAGGCACAGGGTTCATGTTATTCCCATCTTGTGTAATTCAGTGAAAACAAACAAAGTGAGGAAACAATTTGACTTGACAGAGTTGTCAGTGACAGAGTGTAGCTCTAGATGCCTGAACTGGAGAATCTGTTTTTTTGGCAGAGTGCAAGTCTGACAATTTAGCCTGTTGCAGATTGATTTTTTTTTCTTTTACATTTCCAACAATTTCTGTCACAAACTATGTGTATCCCTGAAGATACACTGTTAGCACTCTCACAGAGAAGCCTTTCTGGGGTTCACAAACTGTATGGAAAAATCCTGTTGATCACTCTCCTGGGTTTATTTTGTGATGAAAACACAGTGAAGATTGGAGGCTTTTAAGGATTTGCTACAGTAAAGTTAATGAATAAACAGAAGGTTGTTGCCCAAAGTGAGTTTCTTCAAGTGCCTGGGACAGCACCTTTTCACTAACGTTAATGCTGACGTAGAAGGGTTACTAATGAGCCCCCAAATATTCCTATAATTATATTCAGCTTTGAGATGTTGGATTCAACTGTGGCTTATACAGTTGGATAGAGTGATAGCAAGGGTGGCTGAATAGAGACAGTGAAAAAGATGCTGAAAATAAATGACAGTCACGCTTTTGAAATTGTCCTCTCCATCTCTCTGGTGATTTCTGCAGGACTGTGAATTGATGCATGATAGGTGAGTCTAAGAAGGAACTCTTTGACTTTCAAAGAGAAAAGATGTTAATGAAGCAACCTGACCCATGTGAACACAGTGCACAAGTTCTTGCACGTGGACAATATACAACACATACTTTAAAAAATGTTGTATGCTATAGTTTCCCTAAGAAAATCAACAATGAATAAACACTTACATAAAACTATTTAATTCAGTTCAGTTGTATTTATGTGGCACTAAATCACAACAACGCATTCTTCTAGGTGTTTTACATTGTAAGGTAAGGACCAATAAAGACAATAATGCAGAGAAAACCCAACAATGAAACCACCAACTATAAGCAAGTACTTGGTGACAGTGGGAAGGAAAAACTCCCTTTTAACAGGAAGACACCTCCGGCAGAACCAGTCTGATTGAGGGGCAGTCTTGTGTGGTGACTGGTTGGGGTTGAGGGGATGGCACAATGTGGAAGAAAGCCAGAGATAAATAATTACTTATGATTAAGTGCAAAGTGATGTATAAATACATGGAGAGGGAAAAATTGTGAGTGAATAAGAAATGCTCAGTTCAGTGCATTATGGGAAGCCCCCAGCAGCCTCGGCCTATTGCAGTATAACTGAGGGAGGATTCAGGGTCCCCTGATCCACCCCTACTCTGTAATCTTTATCAAAAAGGTAAGTCGTAAGCCGAATCTAGAAGGTCTGCCTCCCAAATCTAAAGTGAGGGCTGGTTCCACATTCATGAATGTAAAGATTTATCAGAGTCGCTTCAGTATTCTTCAGTATTGGCTGATGTTTGCCTTACTGACTGCCACTGACCTATCTGCAATTTTGTTACAGTGGAAAAAAAAGTCTTACAAAGAACTTACCTAGTAATTTATCAGTCACAAGTCATCAGCCAATGAGCATACCTTGCATAGTCCACCATTAGAAACGCCAGTCGTTTTAACATGTCACAGAGTATAACCTGAAATGTAAGACTGAGCCCATAAACTCATGGGCTCAGGAAGGTGTTTACAGTCTTATATAAGCCTGCAAGTCATGGGTATCACCCATGGGTGCAGATTTAAGGCATTTCATTGCTTGGTTTTTCAGACCCCAAAGCTACGTCCATCTTTTATACTATTTAAATATACCATTCACATTTATAAATGCCATCTTATTTCATATTATTTCTATCAATATTTCACCAATATTCAGTGGTTACATATATTTTCCCCCATGTATCAGTGCATGTTTTATAAATGTTTCATTTCCAGCTGGCCAAAATGGCCAGTTGGCAATATATTTGCAGAGATGCAAGAAAGAATATTTTTTAGCTTGTCCTATTTAGGACAATTTTTTTTTTTTACAACAGCCAAAAAACATCAAGTCAGTGAGTATAGTCAGACGAAGGATTATTGGCAGCCAATAGGTGGTGGATTAGCTTTTAGATAATCAGTGTGCACAGTCTCTAATGTGTTGGTAAAGAAAATTTGAAGCATGTGGTTGGTTTACCAAGCATGGGCTCTAGGTTAGCTTTTTAGTTCAAAGATTGGTCTACACTCAGACCATAATAAGAATCTAAAAATAATAAGTGTCCGTGTGCAGCTTTCCACTTTAGCTCAAGACAACACAAAGAAAGTAGGCGCCATCTTTTGGCTCTATATTGCAATTGTACTTTTTGGCATTTTATGAAAAAGTTCAATTCTTAGGAAGGCAGACCACTACATTTTTTAACGTAAGAGGATAATGTTTCCAGCTTAATGTACAGAAGCCAAAAGAAGATGCAGCTGGAAAAGAAAATGCTGCTGCTATCAATGTGCACATTGAACAAGTGAGAGTAGGATTACATGTTCCCAGGGAATACCATCCACAAACACTAATTAGCTGTAAGCTCAGACTCGTTGTCTGCAGGGAAAAAAAGGCAGGATGTATCCTCAGTTGGTGGGTGGCATCTGGTGTTACACTAAAATTTGGGAACTGAGCTCATAGCACCCAGGAAAGTCATCTGTCAGAATACAAAAATTCATTTCTCTCAGTTCAGATGCTGGTACTTTTTCCAGCAGTTATCCAGCAGTTGGCTATATGTGTAAATTGAGCTAATCACATTTCACTACAGTGAGAGTGGAGAGCTGGAAAGGTACTCGGGCTCAAATTGCTTGTTAGTGCTTTTGCTTCAATTTCACAAAAATATAAGTGAAGAATTATGAGAATATGAGTGGAAAGGCAAAATAAAAAGAAACACAATGTTAGGCAATTGCCTTTTTTGTTATGAAGGTTTTCTTTTTGTTTTTTTGCAAAAGTGGCAGACCCTTATTTCAGTACATTTTGCCTATTAAGAAACATATCTGGTCTAACATGATGGTTAATGTAGTTTAGTCAGGACAACTTTAATTAAAAAGATTATTTGTGTCAGCAGTAATTTATATCGCCAGTATAGTTCTATAGAAAGCTGGAGTAGGGAGATGCTGCAGCAAGACCCAAGCAGTACAGAGCAGGCATTCATGACAGCAGATACAACACTGTTATAAGGTTAAAGGAGCTGAGCTGGGGGTGGGTTGCAAAGAGACTTGCAGATGCACAGTGTCTCTAGGCAGGGCTAAGCAGCTTAATATCGTAGCCTATATGAGATTCGTCAGTTGTATAGAAGTATAGAAGTGATGACTCAGCTGATGTTGGCTGACAACATCAGCTGACATCACACACACACACACACACACATACACACAGCAATGCTTAAAAACAGCGCTAATTTATATAGACTAACATTAGAGAGGCAAAAGTCAGTCAGTCAGTTAATAATACCGGCTAATTAAAAGATGATAGCAAACTGCATGTTTAGTTTTTGTTTTATATGGGTGGGCCTGCAATCACAAGCGTTGAAGATCTGTATTTTTCTGCTCTGTTCCACTTTGAATAAACTTTCCCTTTAACAGATTGAAGTAAAACTATGTTGAGCGTAGGCTTGCCACAGTCAGTGCCTGACCAATGAAGGCTGTAATTTTCTGGTTCTCACATTGTTGTGCTGCTGCTGCTGTGTGGCCTGCTGATTTCACAAGGGTACAAGGTTATTCTCCCAGTTTCGTCTCAATATTCAGACCTGTGCCTATCAAAAACAATAAAGATGTTACTGCCAGAACTCCAGAACAAAACTGCCAGACTCAAAAGTGAATAAGCTGAAAATAAAAAAACCCATGAAAACAATAAAATATAAAGGAATGCAAACAAATGCATGTGACTTGAAGACCAAGTCAGACCCTTAAGAATGCTTTTCTGCCAAACAGGGAATTAAAAGATCAGGCTGGGAGACAAGGCAGGTCTGAAAGATCAGGTTTCCTGGAGACATGCTATTTAATTCCCACAAGGCTCTGCATTAGCACTTCCTTGTGATAATACTGTACACAGAGCCAGGAAGGTAACATCACATATAAGACTGCAGTCAGGGGCAAGTGATTCTAGTTTATACTTTGATATCTGTATATTAAATTATGATCTTGAAATTCATTAAAGGTGAGAGAGTTCTTTCTCCACCCCGCAGCTATTTTTTCCCCAGTTACACTTCATGCTTAAATTGCAGCCTGCAGTTGTTAGCATGTCACCAAGATGGAGAGCAAAACCTGTCAATGAAAGATAAGGTGTGCAGGAACCTCGGCAAATGGGTTTATCTGATATCTAAGGCACTATTGCCAAAATCAGACTGCAGTGAAGCATCAATAAGTGGGACACTGAGTGCAGAAATAAAGACATGAAGTCACTTCACTATTCACTGGAACCACAATGTGGGGCAAATTTATTGATTAAAGATTGGCAGATAAAGTGGCTTGACTAAAATCTTGATCAGTTCTTTAGCTATTTGCAGATTTGGTGGTTAAAACTGAAAGTTGAAAAAAATATTCTGAACTGGGTTTAGATCTGAATGTTTTTCAGGAAAAGAGAGGATTTTTTTTTAAGTAAGATGTGTGTTACTGGCTTTTGATTAATCAGAATTAATCATTTAAATCTGCCCCTGATCATCAGAATCAGTATACCGATGATCCATGAATGATTGACCTCCCCAGAGCCCAAACCACAACATTATTGAAGCAGTCTGGTGTCAACTTAAGAAAGAACAAAAGTCAGCCAACATTCGAGATGCAGTTTTGAATGTCCTTCAAGAAGCCTTGATAACATTTTCTGAAGACTACTTAAAGAAAAGACAAGAAACCTGCCTAAGAGAGTTCAGGCTGTTTGGAACAATAAAGCTCTTCATACCAATTATTTACTTCCAGGGTTTTCTGGAATTAGGAAAAAATATTTTGAGCTCTATTGTATACAGTCTACATGGAGACATGTTGCGACACTTCCTTGTGGCAATACTATGAAAAAATGCTTTCTCAGACATGTGGCCATCCTTAGTTTGGACTGCTATTTAGTCTGTCTTTTTTTTTTCTTTTTTTTTTAACCTTTATTTAACCAGGAAAAGTCCCATTGAGATTAAAAACCTCTTTTTCAAGGGAGTCCTGGCCAAGAGGCGACAACATGTTGAAATTACAAAGTTACATACATATTATAAGTAACAATTACATTTTAAAAACATTTTTCTCTGGCTCTCTCAATCTGGACTTAAAAGCATTTAATGAAATAAGATCTGCTATCTTCCAGTCTTTTTGCATCATGTTCCATGTGAAAGGGGCAGCATAAGTAAAAGCCCTCTTTCCCAGTTCAGTTCTGACAAATGGAACACTGTTTTTGCCTCATAACTTTTCTCCCCCTTGTCTATAATCACATATTGAGGTTAATAGTATCAGCTGCCAGCAGGTAAAGTCTGTTACTGCTGTGTCTCATGCTGCTACATCCCCATCCATCATGGCTTGAGTTTAATCATCCATAACCAACGCATCACTCAGAAGGAGTGAGAGGTTGCCTTAAACTTTAGCTGCATTTTAAAAACATCCTTTGAAATTTAGGTCAAGACTTTGCACAAAGTTTTTCCAGGTACTTGCTATGCTCTCCAATGCGTTTATGCTGAGGCACCTTACAGTGCCATTAGCATATTCATTCTTGGTATAGGTTAGTCACAGCAGGGCCTAGATTGTTAACCTTGCCACAATAAAGTCCACAATCTGCGCCACGGTCTGTCGCTGTGCATTATGACTGGCTACTTTATGGACACATGTAAAGTATTTGTGAATAAAATGTTGCTTCAACACGCTTCTCCTGCTTTGTCGAGTGCCTAATATGGAAGATTTAAGTTGCTATCTAGACGTTATTCTGGAGGCCTCTCTTTATTGAACAAAGCAGCACATTTTTACATTCTTTAACCTTGATGCTTGTTTGACGGTATACTTGTTGTGTGCTTCAGAAGCTGATATGGTTTTTATTCTGTTGTCTTTTTAATAGCAGGCACAGGAAGTCCCATCTCTGTTCTTCCTGTGCTGATAATGTTGGAGGATATAAGCATTAAAGTGAAAGTAAATGAAGATTTACGGTGGAAGTTTCTGTGGATTCAGATGCCTAATGAAGCTATAACTGTACAGTAGTATAATATCAACTGACCTTTGAGATGCTCTTGATAATGATCTTGCAAAGAAAATAGAACTTTCATAGCACAGCCTCAGTACAAACATAAACCAAGTCAATTACAGCAAAAAAAATCTGTAAATGATTCTACAATAATTCATTCATCTAATATCCTACAGGCAAAACAAAATTTATTGTGTCAAATTAAGATTCCTTTATTCAAACAGCTTCTGAGGCTTCCAGCTTAAAACTTTTGATTTCAAAATTGGCATTGTAAGTCACACATCGTATTTAACCATATAACTAAACGTACTTATACAATAACCTACTCTAACAATAATTACAGTAATGCAGTATTCATGACAACCTGTGGGGCTGGTTGGAATCACACCACACCGAGCTGTAAGGTGATCTTTGTGGCTTCTCATGGATCATCAGTCTATCTGCAGGATTTGAAAAGTGTTAAAAAGAATTACGTCTCGTCTTGAGTAAGTATTAGTTGCATACACACTGGAAGAGATTAGCAGCAACACAGAGAGCAGATACTGGGGAATGTCACTGAAATTCAGCAACTTGTAGCAGTGACATACGATATAACCCATGTATTAGCTATGCAAAAGTCACAAGCATAGAGTTAAACTGCACTCAGCTTTAAGTGTAGTGGCTGAGCAAATAGGAGCCAAGGATACTGCTGATTCGCAAATGATGTTAACAAAATAAAACAAAACAAATAACAAGTTTACCTGTGCAAACGTTTATTGGAATGCGCACGATGTGAGCCAGCTATCAGCTCTGATGTAGAACAAGCCAGGTCATATGTGAATGGGGCTTTTGAACTGTGCCTCAGGGGGCAGTTGAATCCTTTTTGGTTTCACTCAGTCACCAGTTGATGTTTAACAGTTATTGTTAGCATGCCATGAAACTCAGTGACTGTGACCAAGTGTCAGTTTTAGTGTTCCAGGTTCAGGTGACCATAAAAAACTGTTATCATTGTAATTGCTTCATATACCACTGGATAATGCAAGAAAAGAATAACCCCAGGCTGTGATGCATCCTCTGACTTTTCCATCATGAGTTCATCCTTTGGCTGGTTGGACTGTGAAGTGTTATTAAATGTATTCAGTAATGTATTAAAAAGATATAAAATGGTGTTTGAAAATTCAGCGTATATATAACTCCTGTAGAAATCTTTATTTTGCTGCAATACAGTATCTGCTCTTTATGTTAACTGTCAGAGCCCAATCCTCCATCTTAGTGAATCGTAATGTTTTAACCTCCATTTGTGTCCAGTGTAATGTGTTCCTGGCTCAAAATAAGAGTTTAGAATCCTCCATTTGTCTCACTCTTTTTAGCACGTACTCGCTAAAATAGGTCTGAATAGCCCTCCTGGCTTTTGTAATTTTGTCCACCTTTTTTTCTATGTGTATGTCAACTTGGAATTAAAACAAGGTGAATGTCTACATGTTTAACTAAATGATGCCTCTTTGTATATTGCCGATTTTATTAATCTCTGAGGGAAAATTTGTTTGAGCTTGTGAAAACAAAAACCTATTTGCTGCTTAAACATGCAAACACACAAAAATACACCAATCTGACAAATTGTCACCTGCCTAATTAACAATACACTGTGTTGAAGAAGGGTTAATGGATAGCAGCTATCTCTTATGCATAATGTCTCCTCTCTGTACACACACATACACCCATTCACTTAGTCTAATTGCAGTTTAAGTGCATGTTCAGTGCTAGCTGTTTGGTAATTACAGTGACAGTGATTCCAGGAAGAACGTGCTTATCTGCCAGTGTGGAAGGTAGTATATACATTCTGGACAAACTTAAAATGATAAAGTTATTCATTTATCGGTGAGTATATGGTTTGATATTAGTTTTGGTGATTTGTATTCTTTTGATTGTTCTTGGAGTTGGAGCACTTGTAAAATGAAGAAATGTCAGCATCATACTCAGGGGTTTCAGGTGTTTACAGAAACATGAAACCGCTCATGTTGAGTTTCTCCGAGGCTGGTCGACAAGGTTAGGCAATAAGTAAGGTGTAGAGATTACAGTGGACGTGGAAAATGCTATTTCTCACAGAGGTTATCTTTCCTCCGCTATGTTACACGACCTGGATGCAGAATAGCCAAACGCCCACCCCTCTGGACTTAACTAGAAGCAGATGCTTGACTTCCTACTGGCTTGTGTTTATGTTCTCAAGCGCATTCCTTTTCACCTCCTCCACGTGTCTGCCCTGCTGTGGCTGTCTATGCTAGATGTCTATACAGCTGGAGCTGGTGTGCAGAGGCTGGCCCAATGGAGCCTCAATTGACAGAGGCCCTTTTCGCCAGTTTCATTGCTAAGTCTGGACAGCTGGAAATCGTTCCCCTGTCACGTTGCCTTAAACTAAATCCTTGTGCAAGGCCTGTTGGGCCTGGACAGCTTATCGAACTCCTCCCAGAACTCCTATTGTGATTACGAGTCAGCGAGTTTGGGCTGGGAAGCTTTGTCTATGTCTCTGGCTCCACGCCGGTCATGTGGCCAAGTTTGAATGTTCTCAGCCTGTGGTGCTTTTCTCTGATTCTTGATTACTGTCAAGAATCGGATAGAACCACAAAACCCAGATAATCTTCCTTAAGCTGACTTAAGCACAAAGTACCTTTAAAGCAAGTTAACCATGGCAGTACTCACAAAGACAAATAGCTTGCAAAGTCTTGGGAGAAATCGAGACATTTGTGATAAATGAACCAATGTCATGTATAATTCAGAAATAACATAAATACATTTTCTAGTGCAGTGAGGGGCTCCAGTGACCTTTAAAGAGATTTGTGGCCTAAACAATCTCTGCTTTTTATGATAGGAGGAATTGCTTGGACTTCTCTCTCACTGGGCGTTTACCTCAAGCTTTCCTTCCATGTCAGTCTTGCCAGGGGCGAAGTAGGGCGGCCAGCGAATTAAGATATTTGGATTAGGCCACTTAAATAGTGATGCAGTTTTTCATTCATACGCGCCAGCCGCCATGTGAGTCACAGCTCTGCATCTTTTGGATGCATCTCCCGTGGGGAAGTCCAGTGATCCTCAAAGCGGCTCGCATGCGCAAAAGAAGACGTCAAACACAACGCGCTCTGTTTAGACCCAGACCAAACAGTATTGTTTGACTGATGGCCCTTAGTATAAAGACTTGTTTCGGACTTTACGTTTCCCAATTTTGCTTTAAGTTATAAAGTTATTTTGTTATTTACAAATGGCCTAATAATTATCCTTATTGCTGTTTTAGAGAGGAGCGGTGCTTCAAATTATAGTTGGAAATGTCTGTCAGAATCTGCAGATTATACAGTACAAATAAAATGTTCACGTTTCTCCACCGTTGTCTTCCCAACAGTTTCACTAACATCTACACGGGATGGCCAGGAAGCATTTGCGATGTCTTTTTGGGTGCTTCTCCGGCGCTGATAATTGGCGTCTGTCTTGTGTCAGTGACGTAAAAGATGGATTTAATGCAACATGACCATTCAAACAGCAGTCGCTTTCTAAAACATCAGATGTGTATCGGATTCAGTACCACATAAAAAGTGACCCAGATCGGATTTGAAAATATCGGATTTGTGCCGTTCACACTGTTATACCATGATCGGATATGGGTCGCGTAGGGTCAAAAAAGTCGGATTTGATGAACTTTCGCCTGCAGTGTGAACGTAGCCTAAGTTTCTGGGCTTCACATCTTGGCAGCACCGCGTTTCATACTCCATAGATCCTCACAGCCACATTTCACTGATGGCTTCATGAAAACAGGAACTTATAAATAAACAAATGCTTCTTTCTTCTATTACCTGTGTTTCCACTGCTACTCAGTCAGCAGTGTCGACTTCTTCTATTCTTAAAATATAGGGCAGGCAAGGAAAACAATTGAGGCTCATTTCAGTGGGCGTCCGCAATAGTCCTACATATGCACTGTATATAAATGTAATCCTTATATAACGTTTGCCTTGATGTGCCATGATACTACTGCTTTGGCTTATATTTTTAGCAGACTGACAGCATGGCAAGGATGAGTGTCATTCTTTGGCCCGTCATGTGTCATTCAAACAGGGAGGTGACACTGCAGAGCTCTCTGCTTTGCACTCATGTAACTGAAATAAATTAGGTCAGCATCTTTTTTCTGTTACACTTTTGTAATAAGTGTGGAGTTAACTGTACTTAGTGAGTGATCCATGAAACAATACCCAAGTCTGGTTTATGTCAGTTGAGTCTCATGCAAAATCCTCCTGGGTCAATAAAACAGCGGTGAGAGGCAAGAAACAGGATAGTGGTTGGACTGGTTGACACTCTGTGCTATTCCACCCTCTTTTATACACGGTGCACTGGTTTGTACTGTTGCTCCACAGTAAAGAAAATCGTGTATATTGAGCATTTTAGCTTCTGCCTTTTATTTTGCCTGTGAAATGCGACATATATTTGCAGTTACATAGCATTTTTCTAATCTTACTGACTGTTCTAGATGCTTTAGACTGCATAGGTTTAACCATACACAATCCTCAGGAAGTAGTTCACCATTCTCACTGCACTTGTTGTGTTTGGATCACCACCTGGAAGTCCCATCCTTATCATTTTGTGGCAAAATGGCAGCCCTTAAACTTGTATGTCAAAGTTGTCGGGACCCAGATTTGGTAAATAGTGTAGGTGCTGTGTGGTGATGGTGTTACTGTGAGAGGGCACACAGTGGCATGTGCCACAGTTTGTGGCTGTACGCTTATGCACATAACTTCATATTTGCCGCATTTCTTCTTCATCCTGTCTGGCACCCCGTTAACCTTTCCACACATAGACACATGTGCACTTTTAAAGGCAGAGAGAGTTGTAAGGTATGAAAGTACAAAAGAAATGTGTGTTTGTGTCCCACTGCAGATTTCATTTCCAAGCAGCAAACTGCAGGGTTGAAAAAATAAAGTCGGTGCTTAGCTCTATGTGAGGCTGTGCAGTAACAATTTAAACCATTTACTCAAAGGTTCACTGTTGCAGTGGTTTCGTTCTACTGTCATCAACTCCCAAGTAAATGTTTCTGAAAGAGAAGTGAGCACATGCTCCACATCCTGTCCTCTGAGTGTTTCACCAATGTGTTGTAATGTGAGTGTCCCAGGAACATTTATGAGCCCGCTCTGTGTGTTGGGCAGGAAGTTGAAATGCAGACTGTGGTCTTGGACTCAGGATGCAGTGCAGATGTGTGGCCCTCGGAGCGGCTTTGGTCACTCTTTGTTTAACCTGTTCTGTTCCCGTTGATCGCCACCGCCTCAAGGTAAATATAACAGAACAGTCTCGACGCTGTCTAAGTAATGGAAGGACCACCTTCTGCTTTTGGCCAGACATCTCTTGGCACAGAACATCAGCGCTGCACGCTGTGGCAGCCTTCTCATTTGTTTCCCACAGTGAGAAAACAAGGAGGTATGATGCATTTTGTAATTCGAGTGTAAGAACTAGAACACAGTGAACACAGCATTTTCTCGCCATCTGTCAATAGCTGGAAGGGACGACCAAAAAAAAAAAATCTCACATCGGCCTTTGTTTGCATATAAACTTTGCTCATTGCCCCTACAAAGATCATTACATGATGCCAATAAACATCCAGCTTTCTCTACCAAATGTTGTGCCCATAACAGCTAAACCTAAGTTAGAACTACTCATTAGGTTAAAAAGTCCTGCTCCATCTGCTTCCACTCTCCAAACTTTACTCCAAATCATTTAATATTAAAAGAAAAAAAAAGATTTAGTTGTTTTTTTATGTCTGTGGTTCTTTTCTGTCAGTACAGTGTCATGCGTCACAAAGAAATGTTTTGCGCAGATGTAAGAGGAGTCAGTGAGGCCAGAATAGGGAAAGATTTTATCACTTTAATCTCTTCTCAACTTACACTGTTCTTGCATGATGAGGTGAATAAGAAAAGTCCCTCGCACTGCTTTATGTAGTTTTAGTGGTAGCTGGAATCTTGCTCACGTAGCATCACATAGACTAGAGCTGGCAGCTTTTTCACCTTTTCCCCTGAGCCAATGCATTTATACAAGCTGACACACCCTGCTAATTAAACCTCCCTTCCAACACCCTCTTACTGCATATGGTTGGAATCACAGGCCTTGTCCAGTTGAATTATTATTATTAAATTGAGCAAAACTCTTGGATTACACAATCTGGTTGCAATGAGATGCAACCGGGTGAGAAATAGTCCCTGATTGTGTTGCCAGCTAAGGGAATCTTTTTTCTTTTACAGAAATGTTGGCCAACTGTGCAAAAATAGGTCTTATATGAAAACCTTACAAAAAACTGTATCTGCTCACAGTTCTCTCACCTCCTGATTACAGCTGTCTTCAACCAAGTTTGTTTTTGTGGCTTTTCACAACTTACCAGGGAACTGCTGGTAAAGGCATTGTTTCACATTGACCTGCAGAGATGGGCTTGTGCTAGCGAGGCAGGCTGAGACTACATAGCCACAGTCCAAGGCTACCGAAAAAATCTGTCTAATGTAATTGTTATAATTCTCACTAGTATATTAACAACAGCAGTTCCCTGGGTGTGAGTTAAAACACTGTGTTTCTAAGCACCAGGATTATTTTTCTTTTGACAATAGCTGCAACCATTAAGTTAGATAATGGATCTTACTAGGCAGCTGTTCCTGTTAGCATTTTTACATATATAAAAGCACCTTTTAACTATAAAGCAGTTAAAAGTTAAAAAGGGAATAAAGAAGCTGGCAAATTTGACATCTTAATACAGTTGGATTTAAAAAAAATTCCGGCGTTATTTGCTAGTTGCAGTGAAAAGTGACAGGAAAGCGGAGGGAGAGAGAAAGAAGGGAAAGGGCCGTGGGTCAGATTCGAACCTGGACCCAACTTAGCTTCTAAAACAATGTAGCAGTGCATGTTAAATGATCCATTTTAAGCAAAGATTCTGCATCTGCTCCCTTTAGATGTGCCACAGTCTCACCTCACACTATTAAGTGTTTTGGTCTTTGGCCAAATGCAAATACACTTCACTCTGTGTCACTGATTCCACTAGGTTTCTTCTTCTTCTTTTTTTCTGTTTATGTGTTGTTGTTTTTTTCTTGAAAATGGGCACAACAGTCTTGAAATAGCAGAAAATCAGTAACCACTGTACAGGGAGTGCAGAATTATTAGGCAAGTTGTATTTTTGAGGAATAATTTTATTATTGAACAACAACCATGTTCTCAATGAACCCAAAAAACTCATTAATATCAAAGCTGAATGTTTTTGGAAGTAGTTTTTAGTTTGTTTTTAGTTTTAGCTATTTTAGGGGGATATCTGTGTGTGCAGGTGACTATTACTGTGCATAATTATTAGGCAACTTAACAAAAATCAAATATATACCCATTTCAATTATTTATTTTTACCAGTGACACCAATATAACATCTCCACATTCACAAATATACATTTCTGACATTCAAAAACAAAACAAAAACAAATCAGCGACCAATATAGCCACCTTTCTTTGCAAGGACACTCAAAAGCCTGCCATCCATGGATTCTGTCCGTGTTTTGATCTGTTCACCATCAACATTGCGTGCAGCAGCAACCACAGCCTCCCAGACACTGTTCAGAGAGGTGTACTGTTTTCCCTCCTTGTAAATCTCACATTTGATGATGGACCACAGGCTCTCAATGGGGTTCAGATCAGGTGAACAAGGAGGCCATGTCATTAGTTTTTCTTCTTTTATACCCTTTCTTGCCAGCCACGCTGTGGAGTACTTGGACGCGTGTGATGGAGCATTGTCCTGCATGAAAATCATGTTTTTCTTGAAGGATGCAGACTTCTTCCTGTACCACTGCTTGAAGAAGGTGTCTTCCAGAAACTGGCAGTAGGACTGGGAGTTGAGCTTGACTCCATCCTCAACCCGAAAAGGCCCCACAAGTTCATCTTTGATGATACCAGCCCAAACCAGTACTCCACCTCCACCTTGCTGGCGTCTGAGTCGGACTGGAGCTCTCTGCCCTTTACCAATCCAGCCACGGGCCCATCCATCTGGCCCATCAAGACTCACTCTCATTTCATCAGTCCATAAAACCTTAGAAAAACCAGTCTTGAGCTATTTCTTGGCCCAGTCTTGACGTTTCAGCTTGTGTGTCTTGTTCAGTGGTGGTCGTCTTTCAGCCTTTCTTACCTTGGCCATGTCTCTGAGTATTGCACACCTTGTGCTTTTGGGCACTCCAGTGATGTTGCAGCTCTGAAATATGGCCAAACTGGTGGCAAGTGGCATCTTGGCAGCTGCACGCTTGACTTTTCTCAGTTCATGGGCAGTTATTTTGCGCCTTTGTTTCTCCACACGCTTCTTGCGACCCTGTTGACTATTTTGAATGAAACACTTGATTGTTCGATGATCACGCTTCAGAAGCTTTGCAATTTTGAGACTGCTGCATCCCTCTGCAAGATATCTCACTATTTTTGACTTTTCTGAGCCTGTCAAGTCCTTCTTTTGACCCATTTTGCCAAAGGAATGGAAGTTGCCTAATAATTATGCTCACCTGATATAGGGTGTTGATGTCATTAGACCACACCCCTTCTCATTACAGAGATGCACATCACCTAATTGGTAGTAGGCTTTCGAGCCTATACAGCTTGGAGTAAGACAACATGCATGAAGAGGATGATGTGGACAAAATACTCATTTGCCTAATAATTCTGCACTCCCTGTAGTGCTGGATCAAAGTAACATAGAACTAGGGCTGCCACGATTAGTCGACTAGTCACCATTACTTCCACTATCAAAATCGTCGAATAAGGAATAAGTAGTAGGATTTAAGAGTGTAATAACGGACTGAAACAGAAGATGGCAGCACTGCATGTACAAGGATGCCAGCTGCCGTTAAACCCCGAAGAAGAAGAAGCTGTGTCACTACCCGATCCGTACCGGAAACCCGATCGGTACCACGCATGTGCGAAAGGTGTCTACTTCCGGCCCAAGCAATTTATGATAGTTACGGGTTAGAGTATCTGTCAAGATGTTAAGGATATTAAGTATCGCTTAAATTGTTTGCAGTAATGAAACATTTCAATATAATGTAAACAAAAACGAAAAATAAAACGATAGTTACGCATCAGGACTCCCCAATCCTTACTGCGCACGTGGAAAGTTGGACCGTACAAATCGGGTCTACCCGGTCCGTACCGCTTATGTGCAGATTTATTCTTCTTCTTCTGTTTCGTTTAATGGCAGTTTACTCCCCAGTGTACGAGGATAACGCCACCTGCTGACTGAGTGAATGAGCCCTATTGTAAAATGAACTAGCGTCATTACAAATGCATGTTAAATTTGATTTAGTGATAGTCGAGTGTGTTTATGCTTGTCTGTGTGGAGAGGATCGTTGGAATAGTGATGATGATGTCCGCTATCACTGTCAATTGTCAGGAAACACTTAATCTGGCTGATGAATCTTAACGTGACATATTACTAAGTCAGTATTATTAACTCTGTAATTAGGTGCCATTCTTCTTATTTTACGGCGCTGTTGTTCAATCTGTTGAGGAGAAAAGCATGAATTTGTTTGTATACAGATTATCCATTAAGTGTCCCGGGCAGTTGAAAAGGAGGCAGAGCTGTTGAGAAATGCTATGAGCTAACTGGGCGCTAACTGTGTCACTCAAATACATTAACCGTCGCAATGTTGGCAACGAGAGGAAGTGACGTAAGATTTGCGCATGCGTGGTACCGATCAGGTTTCCGGTACGGATCGGGGAGTGAGACGGTATCATATCTGTGTCCAAATTCAGGAACCACATCCTCCTGTGCCCGCATTTGTAGGCCGATTACGTTACAGCGACACGACAAAGACTGTCCAAATTCGACAAATGCGGCCCACAAATGCGCCCTTCATTTCCCCAGATTTGAATGGGTCGGGTGTATACTTCGTGGCCCAACCTATCCCAGAATTCATAGCACGGCCCTGCTCAGTTTTCAACAATGGTGGCTGCTAGTTAGTTTTAATATTACTCTTATTATTCTTTCTGGGTAACAAAATAAACGTTTAACATATTTTCAGGCGAGAATGTAGCTGTGTAAACTTCAAATATCTGCTCAGTTTATCAAGACACCACATATTTTCAAAACGTCTGTTACCCGCCAGCTCGACAGCTAGCCGGGGTTCAAGGCTCACTAGAGCCGGTGAGAACACTGGACTCCCGGCAAATGGTTTTCAAACCCACCGCCGTCTTTCGCTACTCAGGTTAAACATGATATATAAGTCACTTAGATAACTTAGAAATGTTATTATTTGGCTTTTTTCAGTATTTTATTTGTTCCTGAGTAAAGCGGTTTGGCTGAGATTAAAGTGATAGTTTTTACACAGCTGAATAAACGTCATCTAAAATTTTCTCAGAAGTCAGTGTGCCATATGACTGCATTTGCAATAAATTTAATAACACTCTATATTAACAGTTATGCACTACATAGAACAGCTTTATAGAATTGTATTTTTTTGCAGATGTTGGCAGCTATCTTACAAAGATTTAAGATGGCGGCGCGCACAGACGCAGCGGCCCGGAGCTCCTACACTTTTGCACTTTTGGTGGTACTGTGTATTATTTCACACAGTCTGGGGTTACTTCAATACAACAGAGATGATCTACTACAACTAAGCCGTGGAGATCTTCAACTAACATCCGAGTATCTCATCCCCCCGGAGATCGTTAAGCAACCCCCGGGGCTACCCGCAACAGCAAGCCGCAGGAGGAGACGTTGCGAGCGGAGGCAGAAGAGAGGCAAGCGGGGAGGCCTGTGGGCACGGCTAAAGACTAGTCCGTTTAAACCACCACTCCCGATCATATTCCTCTCCAACGCCCGTTCAATCCGTTACAAACTGGATGAAATACGACTGCAGATCGCCACTCGACGGACTTTTAATAACTGTTCGTGCATGATTTTCACTGAAACCTGGCTGGACAGCGCCATTCCCGATGCGGCTATCGATCTAGCAGGCCGCACCGCCTATCGAGCCGACAGGTCTGCGGACTCGGGTAAGAAGACTGGCGGGGGGCTGTGCATCTATATTAACAACCTTTGGTGCACGAACGTCACGGTAACGGAAAAACTGTGCAGTACAGAGGTAGAACTGTTGGTGTTAAAGTGCCGTCCATTCTATCTCCCTCGGGAATTTTCTGCCGTTTACATCTGCGCTGTTTACATTCCACCAGATGCTAATGCTAAGCTAGCGTTAGCACAATTGAGCAGCAGCATCAATAACAGCCTGGTAGCACACCCGGACAGTGTCTTTATTGCGGCTGGGGATTTTAACCACGCGGACCTGAAATCTGTACTTCACAATTTCCACCGTAATGTGAAGTGTGCTACCAGAGGAGATAGAACGTTGGACCAGGTGTACACCAACATGGCGAATGCGTACAGAGCCCAGGCTTATCCCCACCTGGGTCTGTCAGACCATCTCTCCCTTCTGCTACACCCAATATACACACAAAAGATCAAGAGCACTGGGATTACAACCAAAACCGTGAGAACATGGCCGCAGGACGCTATTCCGATGCTTCAGGACTGTTTCCACTGCACAGACTGGGATGTATTCAAGGTGCAGGACACTGACAATCTTGTCGCATTGGACAGTTACACCTCCACTGTCTTGGACTACATCTGTTTCTGTGTGGACAATGTAACAACTTGGAAACGATTCCGTGTGTTCCCTAATAATCCACCCTGGATGACACACGGAGTTCAACAACTTATTCGAACGAGGAACAACGCTTTCAAATCCGGGGACCAGGAGGCATACAGTGCTGCCAGGGCCAACCTGAGAAGAGGCATCAAGACTGCCAAGCAGCAGCACAGGAGGCGTATCGAGGCCAGGTTTGAGAACAACACAAACCCAAGGCAGGTCTGGGAGGGCATCAGGGCTATCACGGACTACAAAAGAAGAACACCATCACCCTCAGCCGACAGTTCTACTCTGGCTGAGGATCTAAATCTCTTTTATGCCCGTTTTGACAGGGAGAACACCGACCCTGTCCTGTCCCCTCTCCCCTCAACCGACCCTGCTCCGGTCCTGAGCACTCATGAGCTGAGGCGTGTGTTCCGGAGCATTAACACCAGGAAGGCGGCCGGGCCGGATGGAGTGCTGGGCCGGGTGCTAAAAGACTGTGCTGCGGACCTGGCGGACGTCTTCACCTCTATATATAACACCTCGTTGTCCTGTTCACTGGTACCATCCTGTTTCAAAGCAGCAACCATCGTTCCCATCCCAAAACAGTCAAATGTCACATGTCTGAACGATTTCAGACCTGTGGCACTCACCCCCATTCCCGCCAAATGCCTGGAGAGACTGGTCATTAAACACATCAGAGCTGCTTTTCCACCATCCCTGGACTCGCACCAGTTTGCATACAGGGAGAACCGGTCAACCGAGGATGCGATCGCCACAGTGCTGCACACATTACTGAAGCACTTGGAACACAGGAACACCTATGCACGGCTCCTCTTTGTAGACTACAGCTCGGCTTTTAATACCATCCGGCCATACAAACTCCGTCCCAAACTCCACCAACTGGGACTTAACTCCTCTCTGTGCAACTGGATTGTGGACTTCCTCACTAACCGTAGACAGAGTGTCAGAGTGGGTAAGAACACCTCTTCCACCCTTGTGGTCAACACCGGTGCCCCTCAGGGGTGTGTTCTGAGCCCTCTGCTATACACTCTCTTCACCCATGACTGTATTTCCTCCTGCGCGTCCAATCTCATTGTTAAGTTTGCAGATGACACTACAGTGCTCGGACTTATATCCAACAATGATGAGACAAACTATAGGACAGAGGTGCAACAACTAGAGTCATGGTGCCACGACAATAACTTGGTCTTAAACACCAAAAAGACCAAGGAGATCATTGTAGATTTCCGGAAGAGGGGTCATAACAACCATCTGCCTCTCTTCATTGGCAGTGAGGCGGTGGAGAGGGTGAGCAGTTTTAAATTCTTGGGGGTAACTGTGACCGAGGACCTGTCCTGGGGCAACCATATCACCTCAGTTGTACGGAAGGCCCAACAGCGCCTCTACTACCTGAGGAGACTGCGGAGCGCACACATTCCCAGATCTCTGATGTTGAACTTCTACAACTGTGCCATCAGCAGCGTTCTGACGTATGGATTTCTAGTGTGGTTCCCCAGCTGCACCAAGGCCGATCAGCAAGCACTCCAGCGGGTGGTGAAAGAAGCTGGCAGAATTATTGGAACAAGTCTGCCAGAGATCAGTAATATCTTCCCCACTCGCTGTCTGAGGAGGGTGCACAGTATCCTGCGGGACCAACATCACCCTGCGCGCCACCTTTTCCATCTGCTGCCCTCAGGGAGAAGGTACAGGTCTATACAGGCCAGAACATCCAGACTGGCCAACAGCCTGTATCCACAGGCTGTGAGGCTCCTGAACTCTCTGCCCCCCTCTCACGGACAATAACCATATCCAACTTCTTAATAGCAATGAACTGGTCTGCATTGGTGCATCATATCTTTATTCTCTTCCCCCTCCTGCCCCCCCCCCCCCCCCCCCCCCCCTCTTTCTTAAATAGATAACTATCATATCTGATATCATATCTCACAGTACAATAATATTGAATGGGTTGCATTGTTGTATTTTGTCATGTTTCTCAGGTCTTTGTCTGAATTTCTACGAACATTATTGCTAAGGATTGTCTTATTGCATTGGAGTCACACTGGGTTAAATATGTACACTTGGGTTTTAAGGGGTATTTATTATTTTCTTCTTTTTTTTTGGGTTGTATGGAAGCCCCAAACGCAATTTCATTGTTCTTGACAATGACAATAAATAAATAAAATACTAAAAAAAATACTATCAGCGAATAATTTTCAGCTATTTTGAAACAAAAAAATACACTTTTTTATCCATAACAAGAACTCCATAACAGCAAATGAACTGTACAACAAAAAATACAAATGCTATTTATGGTCTCCTCACAACAATGATAAGAAAAATGAACTGGGCCAATATGGCATGTTTGTTAATACAGCGATACACATGTTAATGTGATCTCTGGTCTCCCACTCAGAGACACAGGTCTCTGAGTGTCCAGCATTCATGCTGTATAGAAACTCCATCATGCTAGCTAGTACGCAGTAGGGCTGCTCGATTATGGCAAAAATGATAATCACGATTATTTTCACTGAAATTGAGATCTCGATTACTTGACGATATTTATTAACAATAACAATGTATTGAATAATGACTTTAAAGATTGTCAAAAAATAATATAAAATAGTGTGCAAATACTGATAACAGTGCAAATGTTTGCAAAGTTCACTAAACATAGATGTTTACATTTTTCATTTATTTTTTATATTGCAGTGTTGCTCTGTGGTGCAGCTACGACACTGTAGTAAAGTTTACACACTATGTCTACTTGATCCACGTCTGACTCCGCGAACCCATAATGTTTCCACACCACTGAAGTTTTTTTTACCTCTCTTTTCAACCAACGGCAGTCACTCTCCTCTCCACATGACTTCTGCTAAGCTTTCCGAGCTTCCGTCGGGTCCTCTTAATCAGCGGTCCCCAACCCCCGGGCCTCGGACCGGTACCGGTCCGTGAGTCGTTTGGTACCAGGCCACGAGAGTTGAGGCTCAGGTGTGAAATGTATGGTTTTCAGGGTTTTTATCGGTTTTCAGCGTTATTTTGTTATCGTTTTTATCGTTTACTCGGTTTTCCTTGGTCTTTTCACGTGTGTTATGAATAAATTTTCTTTTTTTCGGTACCGGTACTAGTTTCATTTTGTTGTATTTATCCGCGACACCTTAAAGGCCAGTCCGTGAAAATATTGTCGGGCATAAACCGGTCCGTGGCGCAAAAAAGGTTGGGGACCGCTGCTCTTAATTGTTGTGACACGTGTTCGAAATGCAGAGAGGTGCGCTCGATTTGCCACACGGAGCAGCGCGAGAGTAAAGCACGAGGGAGGGGCTAATAATCGGCTCAGTCATTTTTAAAGATCGCTGAAAGCCCAGATCGTAATCGAGATTAAAATTCGATTAATTGAGCAGCCCTACTACGCAGTACGAGTTATTGTAACTGACTGTAAAAACTCAGCACAACTAAAATAAACTACACCTAAACTTGGTTTATATCTGACCCAGATAGACTGCAGGTCATAACTTCATACCTGAAGTTCAGTTAACCTCATGACAGCTCATGACAGAGGTTGAGGTTTGTATGCTGGTAAACATGTGCAACTCTGTAATTTGTCAATTGCAGAGGATGTTTTCTTTATCTCTAACAAAAGGCATTTCTTTAGTTTATATAACCATATCATTGTCCCTTTGAGACTGTGCTGCTTCAGTAAATGTAGATGATCTTATTGAGTCTGAGCATGCCCTTCTGGGCTAGATTAAGAAAACTACTGTTTGGCTTTTATCACACAGGCTTAATAGGCTCTGTAATATCACAAAGCTTGTAAGCTCAGGTTTATACGTGGGGGCAGTCTTTAATTAAGGTGGAATGTGTGAAGAAACACCTCACTGCTCCCTGTTCAAAATGCACACTCAGGTCTGTGTAGCTAGCCAGAGTTTCACTCTTTAGAATTAGAGTAAGGTTGAAAAACCTCAAGACCAAAAATGTTATGCCCTCATCACATCCACGTGTGTCCTTGAGCTGGGACGCTGAACCTTCCGCTGATTACGTGACCTGGCCAAAGACTGTCAGCTAACTACCCAAGCTCTAAATGGCTGCTTCATTATATAGCCTCTCTTCCCCACATTTTTGCCCTCTCTTTCCATTTGCCCTTCTACTGGCCTCCCTTTTGAAAGATTTATGGCTGTCAGATTTTTTTTTTCATTTTAAAGCCAGAGCAAGGATACAAGAACTGTCTGTACCTGCAACCACAACGAAAATTAATCTCCTGGTCTGTCTCTCTCTCTCTCTCTCTCTCTCTTTCTCTGTGTCTCTACCCCTCTCTTTCTTTTTCCCTCTGAAGGTAGTTGGCGGGGATGGGAAATGATGGAGGACAAAGGCCCTCGTGTAGCCGACTACTTTGTGGTGGCTGGTCTGACGGACCCGTCCAAGCCGTTGGACCAGGAGATCCACTTTGATGATGTCTGCCACAAGACGGCCAAGCCTAAGGCACCCATCACAGATGTGGCAGTGGTGATCCGCTCAGTGGGGGAGGAGGTGCCGCCAGGGTTCACATGCATAGAAACAACACCGACAGGCCAATCGGCTGATCTTAACAACGGCGCCCTCATGGCGCCGCAGATCTTATTGTGCTACAGGCGAGGTCGTGACAAGCCACCACTAACCGACTTGGGGTAAGTAACCAAAGGAGGTTGCCTTGTTTGTAATTAAACAAGGCAAAGCACAACATTGTCTTTATTTCCAAAACCTTTTCTATAGCTGGGCTAACACCACTTTGAGTCTGCATTTGGCTGTTTAAGTGAGCTTGCTAACATTGTCAGGGACTACATTTACATGCTGATGCAAAGCAGGTTAAAGCTTGGTGTCCCAAACGTGGATTTGGGCTAGTCTGAGACTAAAGCTTTTCAGTGGAGGTGTTCATTAAAGTATTTCTCTTCTTGTGTAGGCCAAGAATTAACCTGCCTGCAAATGCTTTTGTAAATGCTCAGATGTCAATTTTACTTTGCCATCAAAATGCAAAATCAGAAAGGAATTTATGATGATGATGATGATGAAGATAAAGCTAGGGATGGGAGGATCCAGTCTGGAAGCAATTCATATTACCACTGAAGTATGGAAAAGTGTCACCTTGTCAGGAAAACTGGAATAGGCTGCAAAAACCAAGTGGGACAGATTATATAAATGCATGTAAAATAAAGAGATCCAGTTCATCCTCTGGGAGACATAAATATCTGTACATTAAAAAAAAAGAGAGTTGAATTCTGCCGCAGAAAGAAGGTGAAAAAGACAAATGGGAAAGTGTTTACACTTCTCTTTTGAAATAACAGCACGTGCTTTGTGAACATTAGAATAAATTTATGAAAATGTAAATTGAGTCACTTTTGCTAGGATTTAGGATTTACTCATTAAATTCACCAGCTTGACAGAATTTTCTAAACACCTCGGATGAATGACTGTAATGATGTGCTGACTCCAAGCCTGCCCAAGACATGCAGTGCTGTTGTTTACATATGCAGTACACAATCTCGTTTATTATTCATCTTACTTGTTGGAACCATTCCAGGAAGCAAATTTAGCAAATTTGATTTCAACTCTAAACTCGAGTTGATTCACTCTTTTATGAGAAACTCTGAGTCTGATCATGACCAGGGATAAGTTGGCTATGTATGTTAACTCTCTGTGTGGAAAAAAGGGGAATTGGCCTACAGTACTGTGGCTATGCATAAATGATGAGCAGAGATTATCCCTGGATTAGATTAAAAAAAAGCGATATAAAAGAAACAGTCCATTTTTCATCCATTCCAGTTCTGAATGCATGTCAATGTGAAGCAGTGACATTTATCTTAAAAATCAGCAGGGAAATATAAAATAAGTTAAAATGATTCTATTTTCTTTGCTCCAATCAATTATCATTTACCCAGTTAGATTAAAAAAAAAAAAGCTGGAATCCTACTACATTTAGTTTTTCACACCATCTTTTAACTTTTAAATGTCCTTTTGGACTCACAAATCTTGCATGGCAACATTTAATGATTCTATTTATGAGGTGTGTAAATATTTCAGCATTAAATGCTGTTTGAACACATTCGGACTGCCTGCACCCTGAATTCAAAATCTCCCTTTAAACTACATTGTTAGTCCAGTTTAAGAATCTTTAAGTTGTTTCAGCTACACCGCAATAATCCTCACCTGGATATATTCATATAGTCACCACCATATGTTGTAATTGATATTGATCTGAGTGCAGAGGAACTGGCTGACAACCTGACAGTTGCCTTATTGTCTTTACAGTCACAGAGCTTTATAAAAAACAGCTTATAAAAACATTTTTGTCCTTGTTCTTTGAGCACAGAGTGATTAATGTTTAACTGGAAGTCATCCTAGGAAAAAAAAAACAACTTAAAACTGCTAATTGATGTATTGCCATATTTGCTTTGGTATTGACTGAATGAATGATGATATGCATTGACGCAGCCAGGCTAAGCATGAGAGGAGTCCTAGTTCAACAACAAAAAATTAAAAACCTGCCAGTGTGCAGTTTAGCTTCATGGAGTCTGTTAACCTGGTAACTGGCCCAGAGTTGAAGCTGGCTCTCGCTGAAACAAAAACTAAATTCCCCTCATTTCACAGTTAACAAACTTTCTGGAGAAGCCCTATTTAAGATCAGTTGCTGTTATCAGGAAACATTGTGGTTGTTCTTCCTGTGACTGGCAGCTTTCTACCAGCTGTGAAAAGCGGCCCAAAAAGCTGAAGTGCTCTCACGTCAGAAAATGCTCTGCTCTGCCCTGGAATCCTCCTTGGTGGCAGTTTTCCGCAGTAGTTGCTTTCAGCCATTGTGATTTTACCAACAGAAAAGTGGAAGCGAAGCACCGTTAGAGGTGTCCTCTTCAGCAGCATCTTTTCAGCTGTGTGAATTCAATACTGTTTGCTGAGCACTCCCATACTAGGGGTGATGATGCTAAGGAGGCTCTCACTGGCCTCTGACACTACACAGTGCAGTGCTTATCAGGCACTGACAAAGAATGTGCTCAGACAATATCAGCAGCTTTTGTGTGCTGAAAGCCCAAAGGGGCTGCACTTCCCAGACACTGGCAACACTAATGGTTACTGAGGGCTTATGTGGGTGAACAGGTGTAGGCACTATTTGCATGCAGTTTTACTCAAACATTATATTTTTTGCTGGCACTGTCTGCAAATGGAAAAAGTGTTGTGTATGTGTGGCAATTTAAGTTTTTCAACGCACACATTTTGACTCATGACAGCAGGAAAGCCACAGGTAGAACTGTTAACTATTATTCATTAATTATACAATCTCTCTTCAGTAACCATCACATATAATACCACACCTTGGATCGTTCTCTCCTAAATAAATGTAATTGTTAATATTATTGACTACAAGAAGCGGTAATTGTAAACAGTGCTCAAAATGTGTGCCCTGAAAAAGGTCTATAATGAGGATTAAAAAGGGAACATACGGAGCTTCATCGTCCCATCCATTTTCTTCTGCTTATCCAGGGCTGGGTCATGGGGGTAGTTGCCTAAGCAGAGAAGCCCAGACCTCCCTCTCCCCAACCACCTCCTCCAGCTTGTCCAGGGGAATACCAAAGCACTCCCAGGCCAGCTGAGAGATATAATCTCTCCAGTGTGTCCTGGGTCCTCCTCCCAGTGGGACATGCCCACAACACCTCACCCAGGAGGCATCCTTGTTAGAAGCCTGAACAGCTTCCACTGGCTCCTTTTGACGGGGAGGAGTAGCAGCTGTACTCTGAGCCCCTCTTGGATGGACGAACTCCCCACCCTATGTCTAAGAGAGAGGCCTGCCACCCTTTGGGGAAAGCTCATTTCCACCACTTGTATCTACTTCTTTCAGTCACCACCCAAAGCTTGTGACCGTAGGAGAGGGTAGGGACTTAGATTGACTGGCAAATCGAGAGCTTTGTTTTTATGCTCAGTTCTCTCTTCACCATGATGGACCGGTACAGTATCCACTTCACTGCAGCTGCAGTGATCTCCCTATAGTTGGAGCACACCCACCAGTCCCCCTTCTTGAAGATGGGAACCACTGCCCTGGTCTACCAATCCAAAGGTACTGCCCCTGCTCTCCATGAAACATTGTAGAGACGTGTCAACCAAGACAGCCTTACAACATCTACCGTCGCCTGACGGTTTTCCTAGAAGCTCTTCAAGGCAGTCCAAAACTCTTTTTCCATGGTCTCTCCGAACTCATCCCTCCTTTCTGCTTCAGCCACTGCCTGAGCTGTGTTCCACCTGGCCTGTTGGTATCTATAGGCTGTCTCTGAAGTCCCACAGGCTAACCAAGCTCGATAGGACTCCCTCAGTCTGATGGCTCCCTTCACCTGCAGTATCTAGAATCTGGTTTGCGTTTTATCACCACAACAGGCACTGATCACCTTGCGACTGCTGAGGTACTGAACATGGTCCATTTGGACTCAATGTGCCCAGTCTCCCTTGGAATGCTGTCAAAGCTCTGCCAGAGGTGGGAGTTGAAGATCTTGCGGGCTGGGGCCTCTCTCAGGCGGTCCCAGCGCAGCATCCTAATTATATGTTATGACATGCAGGTCTGTCTAGTATGCTGCCTCACCACCTGATCCAACTCACCACCTGGTGGCAACTCAGCCTCTCTCTTTACCTCAGTGTCCAGAACACACAACTGCAGATTTGATGATACAGTTAGAATGTCCCTACACGCCCCTTCTTAAGGCTGCACCAGACTCTGCCCTATGGCATAAGGTCCGACCATCAGGCGCTCACCCTTGGGCACCCTCCACAGGTCTGGCTCCAGGACAGGGCTCAGGTAACCCTACCCTGGGAATATTTGTTTTATAAATACATATTTTATTGAGCCATTTTTTAAGAGTGTATTACATATATTTGTATTGACTGATGTCAATACAAATATATACACATATGAACAGCACAGAAAGACGTGCAGAGCAAAGTCGGTCACTTTGCTACCACAGCAATCAGCGCAGGAACCAAAAAGAAAGAAACTATAAAAATCTCTCGGTCGACTACTTTACATTCTCTTCTCTTTTCAGCTTTCAGACAGTGCCACAAAATGCCTGTTGAGTTCACTTGAAACAGTAATGGAGGATAAGTGCATAATGGAAATACCAAGAGGAGTGTTTAAAATTACTGCCACTGTTGCGTATCTCTCAGTACTTGTCCGCTAAGTGGTTTGTACAAGGGTCCTCTTGTGCAGTACAGGCTCAATATATGTGTCAGTATACTGTAAGCTGTGTGTATATACATGTGTGAAGACTATCACAACTCTCAAAGTCAGTCAAAGGCAAATTCAGCTGATAAGTACAAGCGAATAGGAGTTAAAATTCTGCTTAAAAAATAAGATTTTCAATTAAAAGCAGAAAAACCGAATACTGATTTGATATCTTTTCATTACCAAATGTGCATTTAAGTCAAAGTGTTCCAGCTGAAAGCTGAGTTCGCACATAAGAAGGAATCAGTAAATAGAGAAGGTTGCATTGGAATAAACACTGGTGCTAAATTTGTGCTGCTTCTAAATACAGTGTCATCTACAGCAAAGTTGGAATGTTTTGTTGTTTTTCTGTTTTTTGGGTTTTTTTCTTGCTTAGCTTCACCACAAGCAGAGACTGTTGTCAGTTTGGGTTTGAATGCAGCCTCAGCTCACTTGGCTACATTAGGATCTTGTGATGTCTGTTTAAGTGAGCTGGCGTGTTACCGTTGCCTGATGTGAAAGCTAACTAGCAACACTGCTGCCAAGCTGACAGTCTTTGACCAGAAGCTGTAATTAATATGTGTTAGAAAGAAACTAACATGCTTCCATACTGATTATCTCCTGTGAGTGATGGAAGAGATTGAGAATCTGTAATGCTTTTTCCCCTCTGTCTCTGTCAGTGCGCCCCAGGACAGCTGTGGCTACAATGTAGCTTGCCATCACCAGTGTGTGAATGAATGGGTGGATGACTGAATGTAGTGTAAAGCGCTATACAAATACAGGCCATTTACCATTTAGTCACAGGTAATGTTTATTGCAAATTCTATATTGTCTGTATTAATTGGGCCGTATGCTGTTTCTCAATGAGATCTATAGTGTCGTTTTTGATCTGTTTTAGTATATCATTAGACAATACCAGGGGTGGGTGGGCTGCCTGGACACGAGTTTGTTACAAGTTTGTAAATGCGATAACTTCTGAACGAGGCGAAGTAGGACCGTCAAATCGATACCATAGGCACATTTACTAAAAACCTTAGAGAGGTTGGAATCACAGTGAGTCTTCAACTCAAGATCTAGGTGGGGTAGCACTGGTGGTCATCAGTATTTTCAGTCATTGTCAATCAGTCAATCATTTTCTAATGTGATTTATAATCTTCCTCCTTGCATATACAGTGTAGTTGTACAGTGTTGGACAAACAACTGTGATATGTGGCCCTTTTTTTTGTCTGTTCTTTTAAAGAAATAGATGTTAGTAAACTAATGTCTTATTTGGACTGGAAAAGGATGTCTGCTCAACAAGACTGTGGCTGGCAAGAATTCCATTATTAAATTGGAGCCAGATAGTGTCCAGACTTTTTCCTCCTTTGCAACATGCGTTATTGTGGCCAAAGTAATGGAGGTGGTTCTGAGCTTGAATTTGCCACTTTGAATGCTTATAAATGTCTGTTTTTCATGAATTCCATCAAATGCTGCTTTGGATAAGATAATACAGAGCAGACTAATCAATTTCATTGTGCTAGCCACTGAATTCTGCACTAGCGTAGGACTTGCTCCAGCTGAGTAGCCCAGCAATCAATTGTGCATGGAAATCACACTAATAACTACACCCCGATGTGGCAGTTTATGTGGTTGACCACATTGCTGTGCTTCCTCCTGTAGTGTGCTGTATGAGTGGAAGGAGCGTCTGAAGCAGGGCTGCCACCTTATCCAAACCACACCTTCTGGTCGCCCAGCCAACATCAGTGGTAATTCCTCCCAACGCATCTACATCACCTACCGCCGGGCTCCCGAGAGCCAGCCGCACGCCGCCTTGGCCGTCACAGACGTCTGCATCATCATCCCGAGCAAAGGGGAGACCCCACCACACACTTTCTGCAAGGTGGAGAAGAATCTCAACAGCAGCATGGTAAGGGAGAAACTGGTGAGGAATAGAGGAATACATCACTCAGGGGTGGGTGATATAAACGATATACGATATAAATGATATAAATTTGGCCAACGATAGAGATTTTGACTATATCGCTCTATCGCGATAGCACATGTTGATGATGTCATCAAGCTGCGTCTGTTTTGGTCGAAAGCATCGCAGCGGCTACAACCATTATCATCTGCAAATTATGCCAGGCGACAGTCATAGCAAAGAGATGAAGCACTTTTGAAATATGGGGAAAACCAAAAACTGCGCTTCCTCCACTTCCGTAACATTGATTCATTAATGTTGAATTCTCTCGCAGCTGCTCTATTCCCATGTTGTTGCAGTATATTAATAACTAACCTCGTATTGTGGATGAATAATCTCAGTTGTTCTCCTGACTGAAGTTTGGCCCGTGTATAGCGTCCTGCTATGCGATTGCATTTGTCCCTGACCACCAGAATCCCTCACGTTAACTTTTATCGAGTGGAAAAAAAGTTGGTGTTCATCCTCCGGCTTCACTGTGCTAATGTTATGCTAAAATAGCTGTGTTGCTAGCAATCACGTAGCACAACATTATATACCAGGTAGTCCAACTTTAGTAACCCTACAAACGGCACTGCTGTTTAGTTTTCTGTCTTCATTTATGTTGGAAGTGGTAGCAGAGCTGTACGTTTGAATTAGTTTCAAGAATCTCTCAGTCAGAACATGGTATGAAATGTTTAGGTGTAAACTAGCGAGCTAACTTCCTGTTAAATTTAATAAATTCTGTTTTCATGGATGCATGGATGTAAAACTTAATTGTTACACCCGATAAAGCAGCAACGCTGATGATTTAATTAAAGATGAAATAATTTAGACCGTTTTTAGCCCTTAGCCTTTGACTTTGGGACCTGAATGGACGGAGTTTTGGACCCAGATTACTCCGCGAAGCTCCTCACTATGGCAGCCGTAATGCTCTGACAATCAATCAAGCAGTGCAGCTTATCAAAGTTGTACTAAAACATTTTTTAACAGATTTCTGCATGCAGAAATCTGTTCGAGGTCAGTAAGCACAACCAGAATTCATACATAAGGCACACTGTCGATTTTTGAGAAAATTAAAGGATTTTAAGTGTGCCTTATAGTGTGGAAAATACGTTATACAGAAGAAAAGAATATATTGCGATATATATCGTTACCGCACATGCTTCAAATTATATCGCGATATGAATTTTAGGCCATATCGCCCAGCCCTAACATCACTGATTTCTTTAGTTCTTTAGAGTAAAGAACCCAGTTGGTTAAAGCAACAGGATTATCCAGCGCACTCATTACAGGCCATTTATTTATATATGAAGGAAATCTCCTTGAGATGTAGCATCTTTCATTTTTGTGCTAAAGACACAAATACTAAAGTGTAACAAACATTTTGAACTTTATGTACAAGTTGCACACAAATAAAAATAGCAACACACACTCAAAACCACAGACCTCAGCTATTGAGGAGGAAGATTAGTTTGAAAGACCTAACAGAACGAATGACATCAGCATAAAGAGGGTAAGATACAGAAAGTGTAAACTGGAAGCAAACATAAGTTAAAAGTATAAACCAAATATTTGAATGGGAATGAGCCATTTTAGTCTAAATATGCCAATGCAAATGTTGATGGTAGTGTTGTTGGATTTTTAACAACAGGAAAAGTAGATGATAGGTGCAGGTCGAGAGCAACTGGGTAAACCCAATAATGTCATATTCTTCAAAACAGAATAACTTGTAATTTAAAAAACAAACAAACAGTTCTTAACAACTGAATGTGGATTTTTTTCCCTTTCTGAAGGTACTCTATGACATTTTGAATTCAGCAGATGGTTGCTCGTGCTGTCAGGCCGTCACCTGAAATGCTAAGACATTTAGTCATAAGTCTTGAATCCTCAACTTCACTCTGCTGTCTCATTTTAAGTCTCTTAAAGCTTTGGTGTGAAACT
Source organism: Diplotaxodon limnothrissa (assembly GCF_057381915.1). Lineage (NCBI taxonomy): Eukaryota > Metazoa > Chordata > Actinopteri > Cichliformes > Cichlidae > Diplotaxodon > Diplotaxodon limnothrissa. The sequence continues at coordinate 37,295,195 of NC_140596.1, forward strand.
TGTCAGCAATACAAGATGGTTCTGAGCTTTTTTTTTCTTCTCATACTGTCATGTGATAAAAGATTTTAAGTCATTCTGTTCAAGTCAAACTTCTGTGTTTTTTGTTTTTTTTTCTTTATTGTGCTGACACATGTTGTGGAGTGAAAGCCATCTCATCTGTTTATTGTTTTTTTTTCTAGTTAAATGTGTATTTCAGTATTTTGAAGAGAATTCTCTGCCTTCATGTAAGGTGCTCCAATTGGCTAGTACATCTAATTATGGAGAACCATCAAAATGCCTCATGAAGGTTTTTTCAATGCTGTGTGTGCGTGTGTTTTCTTAATATAGTTTTTTTTTCATATAGTGAAGCCCCTTGAGCTAGATGTTGTCTGCTTCTGCATTTCAGTTTCTCCACACCCAGTATTTGTGCTCTGTTCACTTTCCTGTCATATTCTTTTTATGTTGTTCTGCTTCTCTCTCTCACCCACCAATGCAACCACACACAGTCTCTCTCTCTCACACACACACACACACACACACACACACACACACACACACACACACACACACACACACACACAGACTAAATTACTGTAAAAGTCGTTGCAGTGTCAGCGAGGTCTACATTTGGCATTTCTTAGAATAGGCAATCCCCTTCAAGGTGCTGTTTGTGGCTGCATGTGTCCTGAAATTTCCTAGTTCATTAATCTATAGACTTTTAGTGCCTGAAGCAGAATGTGATGTCCTGTTAAATATTTTTATTAAACTTTGGAAGCATCCTTAGTTTTAGTTGTCAGAAGCAGAGGTAGGAAGTAATAAAGTACAAAAAGTTTGGTGCTGTACCTTAATAAGTGTAAAATGCACTTCACACACACACAGATCGGTATAGCGAGATGTCACGTTTATTTATGGGTTTGCTTATTGTGACAGTTCACAGTCTGGTCCGCTCAGGTCTCAGCTGTTCCAAAGCTCCCCTCCGCTCCTCTCCCGTCTCACGAAAAAGGGGAAGAAACTGTCATCAGACCAAACGCCACCAGCTGTGTTCTCACCTGCCTCCCCAGCACCGCCCCATTGAGCTCACTGCACCACTCCTCCCCTGCAGCCGAGCCAGGGACCACACCTCCACCACAATAAGATTCTTACATAGAATTTTTAGGTATCTGTATCTACTTGAGCGTTTGTTTGTTTTTTTTGACAGTGTTTGTACTTATACTCCCTCACTTTTAAACACAAATATCTCTTCTTACTACTCCTTAGTTTTCAAAAAGCCTTCCTACCTTAGGTTCAAGACATTTTGTGTGTGTGGGTATTATTTCCCATCACTAATCACCAGATCAATTTTTGCCTAAACGGAGGGAATAAAAACCTTAGAAGACAATCCTATTGGTGTATTATGGTGCTTGTCACACAGGTAGAGATGAACCAATTTATGCATCATTTGTTGTACTATACTATATGTTACTATTATATGTAACATTTGTTGAAGGGAAAAATCTGGAAACATACTTTTGGTGCAGATGTCCGCAAGTCGTAGTCACTGTACTTTACCATCCAGCTAATGCTACAGGAGTGAGCACAAAAGAAGTAAAAAAATTTTGAGTGGCAGATACTTTCAAATGCATTTTAACTAAAAGCTCAACAAGTATTAGCAGGTATCCATGTAGGGTGGGTGACATGAACTCATGTAACATCTGCTTATATTTTGTTGAACTAGCAGCATAGTGCAGCTGATCACAACCTGGACATAAAATCTGCTTGTGCTCAAATTATTGTGAGTTACTTCTAAGTGATTCTTTTCCACACACTCCACCACTAAGGGTTAAGGGTTCTCCCACCTGCTTCCCTCATCTCTCACTGTACACCTTATTCTGTTTAGATCTGGAGGCAAAGTCACCCAGAGCTTTTTTTAAATTCCAATTTTCTCTGCTTTTGTACTGCATAAAAGATGTTAAAGCTAAGCACATTCATTAGAATTAGAGTTTAAGTGGAAATACAGTTTGCATTCACATTTACCAATATTTTTTTAAATATTATTATTTTAATATGACATGAAGTTCAGTCCATTTTACATAACAATCGTTGGCAGAAATGTCGTTCAAAGAGCTACTTTTTACTCTTATACTTTGAGTACTAGAGCTGTACTTTCATTACATTATTTACTAGAATTTCAAATCAGTACTTTAACTTTTACCATAGTATTTTAACACAAGTGTTTATACTTCTACTTAAGTTATTTGTCTACTGTGTGTCGGAATCCAGCTTTTTCTCACAGGGACAACTTTTCATGTTTGTGTATATGATGCATCATTGCCTCTCTTCACATGCTAATGGTTTCACAAGAGTCTGGCTTGACTTATATATTCACATTTATTTATTTTATATTTTATATTTATATTTATTTAAAAAGTATAGAAATGTAATATATTTGGTCTTTTAAATTAATTGGAGTATAACTGATACAAAATGCCCAAAAGTACAAAAAATTTGCATTGCACTTTATTTATTTAATTCCTTTAGGATTTACCCAAGAATGACCTTAGTTAAAGAAAAACAATGAATGATGATATTCTTTACTTATGGTACGTAGTACTTAGAGCATGACGGATTTATCGGCAGGCAGATGTTATGTAAATGGACTGGTTCTTATATAGCGCTTTTCTACTCTTCTGAGCACTCAAAGCGCTTTACACAACTTGTGCATTCACCCATTCACACCAGCAGATTTTTGTAGGTGCTTTCTAACTAACATTCACACACACTCATACTCCGATGGATGCATCCGGAGAGCAATTTGGGGTTAGTATATTGCCCAAGGATATTTGACATGCAGACTAGGGGAAGCCAGGAATCGAACCACCAACCTTCCAATCAGTAGATGACCTGCTCTACCACTTATTTTACACACAGTTCTACACTCAGCATTGTTCCAAATGACACTTGTCTGGGAAACCGAGTCAGAGTGAGATATTACTGTCTTTGGTGTTCTCATGATGGTGATGGAGCACAATATCTAACACAGTGACACACAAGTGGAAAATCTCCCGTAAGTGTTGTGATAAAGACCAGTGATGTGATCACTCAGAACTAATTTCCAAACCTCTAAGGCAGAGGTGTGAAATACCCAGCCTGCTGGACAGAACTAGCCCCTGGATGGTTTTGGAGAGTCTGAATATTGCACAGAATGAGGGCCTAATGGATTTTCTTTTAGCTTTATTTTTGCACCAGGAAGTATTGTGTTGCAAGCCATTAGTGTCCTACTAAGCTGTTAATGTAATCAAAGCCAGAGATGTGTCCATTGAGGACTCTATTGATTCAGAGACATTAACCATGTCCTACCATACCACACTGAAGTTAGATTTTTAACCATCTAACTTTGTAGACTGCGTGGAAGTGGAAGAACATAGATGTGCTGAAATTGAACTTAGTTCTTTCGAGGCATAGCGACTTATCTTATATAGGTTATTATAGGTGCAGTGGTTTTATTGGTGTGCCCCCCTGGAGTTCAGATAGCACTGTTTATAGCCCATAAATTAAAGGCACACAAATTAACTAGACCATACAAGCGAAATGCCCCCTACAGAGTAACAGAACACCCAGATCTCCTAAATGTAAGGGTCAACAGTTTATGATGTTCTTTATTCAGATTTTGCTTCGGCTTTCTCTTCCCCACCTCTAATCTGGACAAAAGCTGTTGCAAGCAAAAGTCGTTTTGAAGGTTTCAGCAAAGTAAGACCATTCGCTTTAGGAAATAAATAGAAATCTATGCAAATAAATCTAAAGATTTCTTTAGTTATTACATGTGACTTAATATATGGAGATCTATGACTATGATTTTTTTTGCATGTGTAGATTAAATGGGTCGTTACCAACATCTGGTGAGAAATTCATGTCAGTAGCACCTTTAGAAATATATTTATTTTGAATATTGGTGCCATATTCGATACTTAGTGTATCTGCTGTATCTTCTCCTGACTAAAGCAGTAACTCTCCAAACGTAAAGAGTCTAAAGGGTCAAAACATTGCTGGTGGAGACAATACAGTATGTCTCCTCTGAAAATGTTTAGTATTATCAGTGCACTAATCACAACAGCGTCCTCCCTCAGGAATGCTGCAGCCACGGTTGGCTGCCACTTCTGCCGTTTAGGTCCATTATTTAATCTTGTTTACATTTAATAAACATGATGGGAGCAAGTTTGATTTTATGGCTATCCACATACAGAGAACAGATCCTAGGCTGATACTGTGCTGCACAATAAAAACACTTAAATAGTGCTTGTTGTTAGTTATTTGAAAGAATTGCAGTTCTGAAAAGGATTAAGTGGAATGCAAGCCCAGATGAGATTTTGATGCGTTTTGATCCTGATTGGCCCTAAGATGACCCAGAGGATAACAGTATGACCTGTTTTCTGCTCTTGTTTTCAGTGGGGATCCTCAGTCTACCTGTGTTACAAGAAGTCTGTGGCCAAAACCAACACAATAGCGTACAAAGCAGGTAAGCCTTTTTAATCTGATAACTGTCAGTGCACACAGATCCAAATACTGATGTGAACCTCTAAGAAATCAAATGGTATGTTGTCTGTAGGTAGCTTTCTCTTCTGCCAAATTATTTGCATTGTGGGTGAGAAAAATTTGACTAGTCAGAGTGGATTTTGCAATGCATTTAGAAAGTTACCCACTCTTTTATGAATAATAAATTGTCGAAGTCCTAACTGTTTATTGCATATCGGTTGTTTCTATATTCGCTGTAACTGTGTTGGTGTAGTGATGTTGAGACAAGCGTATTCTGCACTGGCTGCAGGAGGGCACTCTGCTACAGTAATGCTTGCAATTCGGCTTGTTTAAACAAGAATTGAAGTGAAGTGATAAGCCTCTGCATGCCAACATTATTCCCTGCTAGGGAGTTAATGGTTAGGATATATTTACATGTAAGGTGGTGATTATGCCACATTAAATACTGTGTGTCTTCCCCATTTCAAAAACACTGACATAAGATTTTCTGATAACACTATTGGCTCAGAGTCGCCGGGTTTGGCTGAGTCTCAGACTTGCTGACGTTTTGTTGTGTTGTGAATATGCAGCAGACTGTGAAGCGATATTATCTAATGCTTTGGATGAGTCAGCTCACAGAAATGATGCTTATTTTCAACACTTCAAGCCAGGAAGGAAATCCACCAAGCAACAAGCTTCAGGTTTAATCCATATGTAAGCAAAGATAAGTTTGTTCTGCGATGGATGTTTGGTTTTCATGTAGAAATGACATGTGAAGGAGCACTTATAGCTGTGGAGCAGGACATTAGTCAGAGTGTCTAATGTAGTAGGGTATTTAGCACAGGGAACTGCTAAGGCCCTCCTCCTTTTAGTGCGTTTAGTGTTAAAGTTTTGTAATCCAATATATATATATTAGACTAACAGAAAAAATGATTGCCTGTATAATTCAGTGAAACTTTACAGTGTAACCGAGCTTAATAACCATTTTCAAGAAATTATTTGGCTCCTGTGGCACATTTGCTGTTTATTTCAGCATTCTCATCAACCACAGCTAAAGGGCTATATTTTATTTTTTGGAGGAGACTAAAAATGAAGCTAAAGATCATCACCAAGCTGTGGTGAGACTTAGCAAAGTACACCACAAACAAATGGAAGCCATTTGCTTTCAAAGTAAAAGTTTATCTTTAGCACCACAACCATTGTTTCTAAAAATACAACTTTTTACTTTCAGCTTTACCTTCACCAGTTTGTATCGTACTCGTCACAGTTTTCACAACTAAAAAGAATATGACACAGTTTTTCACATCCCACGATACGATATTATCACAATACTTAACGCACGATACGATATTATTGCAATTTTTTAAAATATTTTGCGATATTCAAATTCTGTACATAAAGGTAAACTTTATCAATATTCATTTTATCTAATATCAAAGCCTCGCACTCAGTCTTTCTCTCATTTCAGTCAGTTTTATTGTTGACAAACTGAACGGTTTGTATTACAGTCTAGTCCAACTTAACTGAATGCAACCATCTGGTACAATTATAGCTATTCTGAACTATGCAATTTATGAAAACTATGCAGCCCATTCAGCAACTGAAGAATTTGAAAGTAAATTAAAACAAAATATAATTTAACATTAAATAAAAAAAGTTTTAAACTTAATTAAAATAAAACATGTCTTAAATTAAAATAAGTAAACTGTCATGTTTATTGCTGCCAAAAAACAAGTTAAACACATTTGGACAGTGAAGGAATGTCAGGATTCTTGCTCAGAAAAAGGATCAACATGCTCTGAAGAGTTCCAGTCCACAAAAACTTTTTTTGTAACAAAATATCGATTTCTGCTGTCCCTGTATCGATACATTATTAGCAAACAAAATATCACGATACTACACAGTATTGATTTTTTCCCCCACCCCTACTGTTTAGTAAGTAGCTGGCAAGTGTTTGCAGTGTCATTTACTTGAACTAGCAGAAGTGTCCACATTCCTAATAAGGCATAACTTTAAATCGTAAAGCTCTTTGTGTAACCGCTTAGTTCATATCATCCTTTATCAAGCTGGATGCAGCTCAAGAGTTAAGTAAGTGCCAAAGTAAAATCAGTACTTCATTGTTCTTCATTTGTGTCCACTGACAGTAACTAATTGTCTGAATGTGCGATTATGTAGGACTGTTTGCTTATTACAAAGCCAGGCGTTTCTAGTGACACGTTGCCTCGATAAAGTTGTACATTATCTTTGTGATTATAGTACATTGCACTTGTTTGCTTTTAAGCTTATTAGAAAGGCAATTTTGCATCCACATTAGCTTGTAATTGTTATTCATAGTAGGCTGTTGCCCTCAGCTGCTCTCTAAATTGAGTTCTCAGTTGTTTGTTTGGGGTTTTGTTGTTTCTTTTTTTCCTTCTGTTAGGTTTATTCAGCAGATATCCAGAGGAGGACTATGAGTCATTCCCTCTGCCAGAGTCTGTTCCTCTCTTCTGCCTTCCCATGGGGGCCACAATTGAGTGCTGGCCAGCTAACACCAAATACTCCCTCCCTGTTTTTTCCACCTTTGTCCTCACCGGAGCCTCTGGAGAGAAGGTGAGATAAATGAATGGATATTTGGCCACACTACTTTATTTCTCACTCATCCAGGTGACTTACAAGCTTCTCTGGCAACAGCATTGGATCTGAGAGCCTCCCACTGACTGTTAGACCTCATCAACAGACTTCAACTGCCATCTGTACAGCTGACACGACCACAGAGTCATACACTGTAGTAGGGCACGAGAAAACCACATTGTGCTGCATGCCAGAAGTAAAAATAGGTCAGGCATGTTGCCAAAACCTTATAAACTCATATGTAGTGCTTTGTATTTTAAGGCAGCAACTTTGCATTAAAACACAACAATAAAACAGCCTCCCCCCCCCCCCCCCCCCCCCACCCACCCCCAAAAAAGAATCTACCAGCTCACTAGAAGAGTAAATGCCTGAACACTACTGTAAGGACAAGGTTGTTCCTTTTGTCTTTTTATGGAGCTATTTCTTTTGCTTCTCAGGGCACAACAATGCAGACTCTGTTTCTGTTAATGAGTCACTCTCTCACACATATGCACATCAAACCAGTAACCCGATATATTTAGTATCCCAGTCATGCATTTTCCCATCATAAATCATATCACACTTTAAAAGAGGCATTATTACCTTCAATTCCAGTTATATAAAGGCTAAAATATAGTGTTGTGCGGTGTAAACATTGTTCACGCGGGTAATATAAACTTACTTTGATCCATCAATACGTACAGTTTGATATGTTGAGGAATTAGTAAAATATCCAAATACTTAGCACACTTCAAAAAGAGGGACAGTTTTAATTTTCCAAGATAGACCTTAGTAATCAAGAAATCAATAGACTTGTGTGATGATCACGGTTAAAGGCCTGGGTTGACTGGAGGGGCTTTTCAGATTTCAAAATGGGCTGCAGCAGTCTTATATTGGAGAGTATTCCCCATAGATAAGGTTACAAGTGCTAAGACATAGAGACAGACAGCCAAGTTACAGTCACCAGTTATCCTAAAACGTGCATGTTTTTGGACTGTGGAGTCCAAAGGAAACTCATTTTTCTCAACAAGCCATCTTTTTATGGTTGCCCAACTTTGCTTTTTTCTATCTTGAATTCTTTATTAAAGAAGAAAGGGTAAATTTATGCAAACAAACCCGGCAGAGGTTCACTGACACATCAGCAGAGGAGCACAATTCCAGTTTCAAACAGGCACACAGGCACATCCTTGGTTTCCAAATCTAAACACAAGCTCTGGCCTGCTGTGCTGATCTCTGGGTTTGGAATGGTGTCCAGTTGTGGTTAGTGTCATATTGACACATATTAGTGAATTATGTGGTAAAACAATCACGATTGAAAACAAATAACATCCAAAGCCTTCCACTGTTTAATCGTTTGCTCTGCTGAACAAGGTCAGTTAGAGGTCAGCAGCAGTTGGCAGTGCCAAACCCTTCTCGGTCTGCTGCTGCTGAGTCAAGTTTCTGTGTGTGTGTGTTTGGAAGGTTGACTCTAAGGGGGATATTTGGTGAGGACAGTGTGTTTGCTGCCTTGTCATTTACTAGCCAAGGTCAGAGGAAGACCCAGCTGGACTCTGGCAGTCTGCAGACTCCATTGATAACTGAGCAATCACGCCTAAGTTAAATATTCTATATTTATTGCCATAACCACAGTCTCTGCTACTTTTTTTGTAACTTTATCGTCAGTTAAAAGGTGTCAAATCTCCAGTTTTATTTCTAGTTGGCTTTCTGTTTCTGGATGAAACCGTAAACTTTGTGGTGGAAGAAGGAAAGTCATTCATAGACATTCATAGAATGAAAACACAGTGCTTTTTAATAAAAAGGCTTCATTTTTGACCACAGTGTGTACATAGAAGCAAACACACCCATTCATTGGCAAACAAAGGCCTGAGTTCCTTTCAGAGGAAAATGTGAAAAACGGACCCAAACAGGCAACACAGCTGATAAGCCCGTTAGCTTTGATCTGTGGGAAGGTCTCATATTTCCAGGAAGCAGAGGAGATTTATAAAGCTCAGCTAACTGCTGTTTGTTTGAACCACTGTTGGCATTTCAATGATCAGTAGAAGTTAAACAGCTACACACAGACTGGATGGAAAGTTTCTGGACAGCAAGGACATTTTAGATTGTCGTTGCGCCCTGAAAAGGCTGTAGAATCTGGTGGGCAGGAGCCAGCATTCATTCATTTTGGTACTGGATGTCCTAAAAAGAAATAAACTGCAGAAAATCCATTACAGTTTACATTATGCTAAGAAACCTCGAGGCAAAGCACTGCAATAGGTCTTTACCGCTGCTTAACTCAATTCCCATGCTGTATGTTTCATCAGTGACCTGTGCGGTGTTGCCTCAGTCAACTCACAGGATGCACAAGATGTGGGCTAATTTAACTGTTGATATTACTGTTCAAGTGGGGTTTTTTTTATTATTATTATGTTAGGAAAATTTTTAATGTAAGAACATTTTAATTTCACTATCTCACATGCTAAGCTGGTATGCCAGTGTGCTGAGAATCAACTTTTTCAGGTTTTGCCAGTATGTCTGCTTGTGTGAGTGAGAGAGGAGATACTAAAGAAAATGATTGGCTTATCAGAACTAATTGGCTGATTAGCATAAAGTGGTTGGGAACTATTTTGATAGGTTGATGGGTTTTAGTTGATTTTCATTTGCAACATTTGCAATGAGCACTGACTGAATTGTGTAAATGAAATCTTTGAGTTTAGGCGGTCAGATAGATAAAGCAAGTAATTTTAAGATGTGAAGTTGGGCATGTAAAATTGCAAATGGCATGATTTTTTTTCTTTTAGTTTATTAACCAGTCACAGAAACACTGGCAGATCAATTATTATTTACAAAAATCTTTTTTTGCATCCTTTTCAAAAGCAAATCTAAACCAAGAAAAGTGTCTGACTGTGGCATTATCACATCACAGAGGTATATAAGTATTTAGACTGTTTCTGGTTTCCTGTGTTTTTATTTCTCCTCTACCAGGTTTACGGTGCTGCCATTCAGTTCTATGAGCCCTACCCACAGGAGTGCCTGACCGATCAGCAGCTCTCCCAGCTGGGTCTCCTGATCCCCGACCCTCACAAACCCTCTCCCTCCAGCTGTATGGCCGCTGGCACCAGCAGCACCGCAAACGGCAGCCCGCGCTCAGTCTACACCAACAAGTGTATCTGCCTGCTCTCTCACTGGCCCTTCTTCGATGCTTTCCGCAAGTTCCTCACATTCCTCTATCGCTACTCCATCTCAGGCCCTCATGCCCTGCCCATTGAGAAGTGGGTACTCTGTGTTTTCTCTCTTCATTTAAAAATTGTATGCTCTGGTTGCTGAACATGTTATTATTTAGTGTTCTAGCGACTACAATGATTGGGTTGTGGAAATATAACTCTTTTCTTTGGCAGTTTGCTACATGGTGTCACGCTGAGATATGTCATTAGTTTAGTTTTAATTGTGTCTGAACCTGGACCTGTGTTTCCTGATGTTAGAGTTGAAAAGAGAAAATAAATTTTTTTCTCACATGGAGGAAGAAAAAAGGGAACAGAAATTGTGTTTGGTCAGATACATACTTGTAATTCTGCTGGTAAGGTAATGTGTAACAGAAGAGTCATGCTTTGTGTATTTCACTCCTGCTCATTACTGGTTGAACAGATGGATTATTCTGCTGCCTACTGCTGGTATATTTGGCCTTATGTTCCACTCATTTTTCTTCATTCCAGGCACATCTCCCACTTCATGCACAAAGTTCCCTTCCCTTCTTCTCAGAGGCCTCGCATCCTTGTGCAGGTATGTTTTAACTGCAAGAGCAAAATGGTTCTTTGTGATGCTTATTGCATTTAATGCAGGCTAGAATGTTTAACCTGCATCTTGCTGAAGAATGAGTTGATTTCTGAAGGTGTTAGTTCACCCGCAGGGGTGCACCGCTTTTGGTCCTTCATTATGAATGAACATTTAAATGATTCAGTGCAGACTTTTTTTGCGTGGTTGGTTTTATCTCATTTTCCAGCTTTTCTTTAGCTTTCCCCTCATGACAGCCTGATGCTGAGCCAGCCGGTCTCTTCTCCATTACCGCTCAGGTAAGAGCAGCTGTGCTCAAAGTTTCTTAGTGCTAAATGTTAGTTTTGGTGTCAGATCTAAAGAAATATGTGTAAAAGGTCAGTTAGAAAACATATCAAATTGTTGAACTGACAAAATGTACAGTTTGTCAGAAAAAAATTGCACCAGCATGTCCCAAAAAATTTGCAACAGGGTCATATTTACTGCTGTGTAGCATCCCATTTTTGTCTGATACAGGATTTTTGTTTCCAGCTTTTTTTAAATGGTGAAAGGTCTGGACTGCATGTAAGTTATGCTGATGTAATAGATGCAGTAGCACCGTCTTGCTAAAATATTCAAGGGCTTCCCTGAAAAAGCTGCCACCTGTAAATACCTCTCAGCATTGATGGCAACTTTCCACATGTGCAAGTGTCAGTTCTAGAGGTACTAATGCAACTCTATATCATCAGAGATGCAGGCTTTCAAACTGAACACACTGATATAATCTGACCCCAGAACAGTTTTACATTTTGCCTCATTACATTTTAAATGAGCTTTGGTCCAGAGAAGAAAGCTGTGTTCCTGGATCATCTTCACATAGGGCTTCTTCTTCACATGATAGAGCTTTAACCTGTATTTGCGGATGGCACAATGACTTCTGGAAGTGTTCTTGAGTCCATGCAGTGATTTCCATGACAGAAACATGTCATGCCCTGTTATGCCCACAGTGGTGCCTGAGATCCTCTTGTTTTCATACAGTCGTGTTCCTGGCCTGTTGCCAGTGACACTCATTAGGTGCAAAATGTTCTCACAGCTGTTTTTTAAGGACCACTTAAATTTCCAGCCTTTTATTGTCTGTGTCTCAAAGTTTTAGAGGCATGTTGGTCCCATCAAATTAAATAAAACTGCATGAAAAATTAAATCTTTGCTTCTTAAATGTTTCAGTTTAAACTGAGATTGTAAAATTCTGAGACCACACAAATATTTATAGAAAAATGTGGGTTCGTAGCCAATGCTCTTACTTTCTTTTGGGTAGGGTTTGTTAGTTTGTACCTGTTTTTGTCTATTCATGCAGATTCTCCTTTGCCCCTGAATCCCCACCAGCTCCAAACGAAAATATGTTTCCAATCTAAAGTTTTTGTTAAATTAGGCACGGCTTCACTTTATTTCTACAAATCATTGTGATTGTTGCCAGACAGCTCTGTGTGACCTTCATCTGTCCACTGCACTTGTTTTCAAAATGACTTTGGCTGATCCAGATGTTACTTTACAGACTTTAGACATTTGTAATGAGGTTGCAGGTACTGTTCCTTTTGAACACTCTTCATATTTGGACTGCAAGACTGCATTTGTGTATCAAAGCGTCACAGTTGCATGTGACTGTGACGCTTTGACAGTCACATGCAACCACCATTGCAGTGATATGGGTGTTTTTGTTTTTCTGATGAGCAGAAATGCCATATCTGAATTTTTTTTTCTGTTCTTCCAGATCATGTTTTGACTTTCATGGTTCTACTTAAATGGTCATTTTAATATTTTGAACATTAGAAGCACTTCAACATCTTTAATGGCCTTCCCTGTTCTAGTTGAAGGTGTACTATTGGTATCAGTTACCTTAATTTTCCATGGCTGAGTATTACTTTAACGTTTGAACATTTTTATTGCAGTTGTATTTACCTTAGGTTACTTAAAAATCAACATTTGAAGTTTGTCCAGGTACCACATTTTTTTCCAAGAATTGTTGTTACAACAAAGAAATAATCCACCAAATCCAAATTACCTTACTTTCTGTGCCAAGTTTATATAATCAGGTCTGAACTCGGCCTTATATTATAAATATTAGAGTTGTTTGAGAAACCTAAAGCCTTTCTTTCAAAGAATATATACAATAGATTTTAAAAGAAACAATTTAAAAGAAAATCATTTATATATTTATTTATTTAGTGGTGGTCGATTTTCCACACTGCTCCACAACCTTGGGCCAGAGAACGCTGTCACCTTGCTGGTGTTTGCTGTCACTGAACATAAGATCCTGATCCATTCACTACGACCGGCCGTACTGACCAGTGTTACTGAGGCTCTCGTGTCTGTAAGTAACTCCATTCAGCTGTCATAGAGTGCTCTATCTGCTCTTAGTTTCACTGCCTTCTTGTTTTATACTTAATTTAAATGAATGGCAGCATTTACAATTGCAAGAAAACATTTGTGAACCCCTGTCTATATATCTCTATAAATACAATAAAACATTGTTGTAGGTAAAAAAGAAAACCTTCAAATCCAGTCATAGAAATATATAGTTGGCCACTGACTTTTCCGTGATAGAAAAGTGAACTGCTAAGATGAGCAGTAAATTTGAAGGTGAAATTAGATAGAGGTGTTTTCAGTCAGATGACAAGCAGGTGTGAGTGGGTGTCCTACTTTTAAGAGTGTGGATTTATCCAAGCCTGACCTTAACATTAAAAGTTTGTGATGCTAAACATGACATAGAACCACCTATACTTACTTTCCACAGGAGGGGTCAACCAACAGAAATCACTCAAGGAAAATGTCATGTTAAAGTCTGAATGACTATGAAAGAACTCTGGGTAACTTCCCAGGACCTAAAGGGCTCTTTCACAGAAGTTAACTCCGTGTTTCCCCCAACGAGATAATACTAAACAACAGCAATTTGAAGTAAAGGGATGCAAGGAGAACACAACTTCTCTTTAGAACATGGACAAGTCAGGACAAGCCAGCAAGCTGTTGAACCAGTGTTTTTGTGGATGGAGAATAGATTGTTTTTATTTCAAATGAGAAGCATTATGTTTGGAGAAAGGAATAATCAGCATTCCTGGATGGGAGCCTTTTTCCATCTGTGAAACATTGTGGTGGTGTCATAGAAATACTTGTCATCACTGATGGAAAAAATTAAGAAAAAATTAAGAATTATACCAGCACACAAATGAAATTTTCAGGACATCTGTGGGTAATGAGGAGAGCCAATGATCTAAAGCATACAAGTACCAAAGAACAGTTAAACATAATGCTTTAGAATGATGAAGCCAAAGTCTGGACCTTAATCCAAACGAAATGTGGAATGTCCTGTATCCACCGTAATTCTGTTGTTACACCTGGACGAGGAGGTCAAAGGAGATAGAGAAGGGAGGGGATGGGGGGTCACAAACATTTTCTTAACACTGCAGATGGTGTTCACGTTTTGTTTTAATCCTATACATGGCTCAGCTATACTGTGAATCTGGCCACGTGCACTATAGCTCAGTCCTGTGTTAACTGGAAATTCACTGAAGGAGGTTTGTCTGATTTTTCTGCTCTTGTGCTCTTTTTCACCCTCCTCAGATGATTTTTCCGTTCCACTGGCCCTGCCCGTATATTCCTCTGTGCCCCCTGGCGTTGGCTGATGTGTTGAGTGCCCCCTGTCCGTTCATTGTAGGCGTGGACTCTCGCTACTTTGATCTTTATGATCCCCCTCCGGATGTCAGTTGCGTGGACCTGGACACAAACACCATCTTCCAGTAAGCACAATCCTTAAAACCTTCCCACAGCTGTAGGTATTTAGGTAAGAAAGTGAATTTTGCTGAGCTTAATCTTCACCGTGTTCATTGTTCTATACAGCGATCCATACAGCACCTTCTAAGCTATAAGCTCAACATCCTTTGGTCCCTCTATTTTTCAGACAGCATAGCTGCTGGCTCATGAGTTCTAACTTTAGACATCAGGCCAGAGATTGGGTGGAAATGGTTATTTTTGTAGTGTCAGACTTGTTTTAATATGACGAGAATGCAATTTTCTAGCATGCCAGGTAAGGTCAGTAATGGTTCGCATCATTTTTGGCCTTATTACCAGCCAGACAACGTTGGGGTGGTCTGAAATCCCTCTTGGCCTAACCACTGCTCATGTTGATGTTGGCCTCAGTGTATGTTTCTGCTTTTCTAGCCATGAAGATAAGCGAGCCCTCACATGGAAGATTCTGCCAAAGAAAGCTTGTAAAAACCTAATGAATGTGCTGAATAATCTCTACCAGCAGCTTGTTGATGGTGAGTGCTGAAGCGGTGGGGCAAATTATTGTAAAACTGCATCCAGTGTTGGCGTTTATTTAGTTCATTTCTGGATGTATTTATGGTAAAGATCACTTTCAATGATAATTAGGGTCTAACTAAGGTCTCCACATTGCACGCTCTTCTGTTTTTATCATCTGTAGTCACTGATTGTGTTGCCTTTACAATTTGCTCTCCATTCACTTTCCTTTGTCCAGCTCTCCATTCAAATCTGAAAGCCAGCAATAATCCTATCAAAGCATAATCTCCTAATTATCCGTCTGCTCTGGTGTGGGGCTCACTGTATTGTTATCAACTTTTTGCGCGTTTGAGGAAGCATACCCACTGAGTGAACATGAAACCTGCTGCTTCTTGAGCTGTAGGAATCTGAATAATTTAATTTTCTAATTCAGTGAAGTTGAAAATCTAGCCAGTAACTGCCACAAGTGCTGAATATTGATATGCATGCCAGAGGTTGTAGTTGAGACATTTAACCCTGTTGGAAGTCTCTAAATAAGGATATCAACTAAGGATTAAAAAAATGTAATTATGTAATACTAATCCTCATTCACAGTAGGATTACTTACTGGAATACTGCAGCTGTGCACAAACCTTTCAACACATGCACTTAGATCAGAACCACTTCATCAAAATGCAAATGATGCAGCTGGCTCAGCTGAAAGTAGTGATTTACCCTTTATGTTGACATTAGCCTAAAGATCCTGATATGTGCTGTCAGCTGCTAAAATGCATTTTCCTCCTGCTTCAGGTCAGTACCGACCAGATGGGCTGCTGGAGCTGAGCATGAGCGATTCGTCAGAGTTGAGCTGTGGGAAGAGTCTCCACACACTGGAGCTAGAGATCCAGGAAGCCTTTCTGCGCTTCATGGCAGCAATTCTGAAGGGCTACCGCTCCTTCTTGCGCCCCATCACTCAAGCGCCTTCAGAGAAAGCCACAGACGCTAGCTCACTCTTTGACTTGCAAGGTATTAGGAATAATGTCAGTGTCCACATGTAGCTTGAACTCTCGACAGCTCTCCATGTGCAGAGGAAACAGACTGAATGAATTAGCTGGTGTCCTCACCCCACTGGCCTCTTCATATTCCTTACACAGAAACATGAAAAGTCTCAGAGGTACAGAACTGGGCAAAACAGAGTTTCTTTAATTCTAATCAGCTTGGAAGTCAATATTTGGTATGACCACCTTCATTCTTTAACATAGCCTGAACCTTATGGTACTTTTCTGCACTCACCACATTTTTTTAAACTTTCTATTTCCAATTTTCCATAGCAACAAAAATGTAACAAAAATATATCAGAAATATAAATGGAACAAATTGGGACACTATTCAAGAATCTTACAAATAAAGAGGTATAGACTGGATTAAATAACAGTCTTCAAGCCTTTGCTTGTAATTGTGCCATTTAGTCCAGTGTTGTGGAAAAAGATGTCCTTCGAGTCGTAGAAAGAAAGTTAGTCTCTCGATCAAGTGTATTTCTTCTATAATCTCTAGCACTTGCTCTGCTAATCCAATTCCTTGTTATGGCCTTTCTAGTTTCTGTCCTTTTTTGGTATCAAATCTCTGGGTAGCAGACCCAGTAGGAAGGTCTTGGGTTCCTTAGGGGTGGCATAAGCCATGATGTCATCCATTAACTTGAATATACTGTCCCATAATGGTGTCAATTGTGTACATGTCCAGAAGATATGAGAGTGATTGGTCTTTAAGTGACCACACTGTCTCCAATATTGTTGCTGATGCCGCTGAAATTTGTTAGTAATATGTGGAGTAATAAAGAATCTAATTAGACTTTTCCACCCAGATTCCCTAATTGGAACTAGTAGAAGTTTGTTGCGTGTTACACATTGTGAGCCAATCACTCTGACAATAGTGCACTAACCACATTTTACAGAAGGATTTATACACTTGCTGTCTTACCTGTCTCCTGACCGCTGACGTCCATAATGTTGACGATTTGAAACAGAAGCCAGCCTGAGCTCTTGGAGAAAATAATGCTGATACTATTATTTTAGTTTCTTTCTGGAAAAAGTAAGAAAATTGTGTGACATATCCTGACAGATTAGCTCTATTAATTTTGTCAGATTTTTTTGGAGGGTGTGGGGAAGAAGATTTATTGTGTATTTCTCAATGCCTTCCCCATTGATTTTATTAGCATGGCTATTGGCTAATCTCAAGGATATTTAATGAGTTAGTGGAGACTTACTGAGTCATTTTAATTTGAGAATCTAGACCAACCAACAAGAGCCTTCTTAGAACTAAGAGCTCTAGGGAACTGACTTGACAATTGACCAACAGAGCTGAGGCTGTTAACATCCAATGTGGTGCGCAGAATCAAAAGTTAACTTTGCTCTACTTTTTCATCATTATCCAGTCCTAGTTGTACAGTCACAATGCATGATTAGTGCTAATGACGTTCTGAATATTTAAGCTAAGACCACATCATCTGTCGCACCTTCTTCTCGACAGCTGGCCTGCCTCAAGCACAGATGGCGTTGTTTAATACATGAGCTTTCGTAAGTGTCCATTTCCACCTCCGAGTAAATACACAGAGAAGCTGTTTGGGCAGGAAGGCTAGGCTTTGAGGAGATGCTCGGGTTGAAGGGTCGAGGCTGCTTGCAAACTGAAGGTTAGTCAGTTAACACTGCAGCTTCTGAGCTCCAGAGGGTTGTCATCCTGCCTGTGGGTCTGAGCCCATGAAAGCTGCTTTGCATCACAGTTGAAGTGAGTTGGGGTGATAAGCCTGCTCCACTGGAGAATAGCTGGAGCCAAGGCTGCGTCCTGTCTGAAATATGTGATACAGCAAACAGGAAAAGCTGCAGTATATTACATAATAACTCAAAGAAATATGTAACAGCTCGTACATCACATTTGAACTCCTGACCACTTTTTACTTAATATCCACAACAATAAAATATTACTAAGTATGTTAATATGTTGATATGAATCAACATCTGTGTCTATGACATTTTTACACACACGCTGCAGCTGTGTTCCTTTTTACTCTGATTTTTCAAATTTGCAAAGCAGATGGTAAATTTAAAAAAACAAACTTTTACTTCAGTTCAGGTTATTTTCTAAATAACAGATGAACACATACACAAGCACCACCTGCTAGTCAATCCATTTTCTTTAAAATGGTATCACCAAGCTCAGTGTGCTGATGGCACTCTGTTTTAGAGGTGTTCTAAAATATTCGTCTTTCTCTGATGAGCATTAATGAACTTTAATCCTTGCTCTTTTCCTGCTGCTTTTAAGACATTTCAACCTCCTTTTGTTCTCTACGGGCCTAACGTAATCCTGAACTAGAGAGCACTAAAGCCTTGTAGGCTGTTTGTTGATTTTATTTCAGCGTACTTACTGGTCAGAAGTTTTTCTAGTACAGACAAGGGGCATTTAGACATTTAGTATGTGGCGCTTTATTTCATAGAAATTATTTTATTATTTTGACGATACTACCTATTGTTTTCTTAATCCTTGTTTAATCATCCAGGTTAGGAAATCCCTTCAAAACTGATCAATGGTGAGTGGTTGTTGATCAATGGTCATGACAACTGACCTCACAGCCCACTGTTCACCAGTGGTGCTAGTTTCAGTCATTATGCAAATGTATGTGTATGAAAAAGTCACTCAGGTGAATGATGAAACATTTCTCCAACTGAAAACGCTACGTCCAGATGAAAAGAATAAACTTTTTTGGGTCTACCCTGTTGTTGTTTTGAAGTCATAACTCAGGTCAAAAATAACTGGACTGCATTTTTAAGGTCACTGGAAGAAATGTGAACTAAATAAACATAATTATTTGGCACTCAGATTGTCAGATCCAAAGTGCATTTCAGTGACAGCACAAAGCAAAAAAGCAAAAGTTTGAAATGCATTAAAGATTTTGTTGTTGTTTTTTTAAGTAATCGGTAAGTGGACTAATTTTTAAGGCCAATGTTTTAAAATGTAGTGAAGGACATAGAGAATGGTATCGTGAGGCTACCCTGAAACTGACCTGAACAGGCCCAAATTGCAAGTGGTCATGATTAAAATATTTATCAACTGCAGGAAGTGTTTGGCTTCCACATCCGTGCTGTGAGCCAGAAACCATCCATCCTATTCTGAGTCTCATAACAGCAGTGACTTATTACTCAGTGACTTATTAGAAGCTTTCAGCATCTATTATGGAAGTTTTTCACCACGTTGTTGCACATCCCGTATTGGCCATTACACTAACAACATTGTGGCTTGCATTATCCAAACCAAGACAAATGGATGCAGTATACATACAGCTTGTTCTAGAATAATGGGTTCTTTAACCACACACTCACACACCTTTTGAAGAAGTCTTTAAATTATTCTTGTGACTGCTCACCATTTTTCAGAAGTTAGAGTGAGATCTTCTATAAAGGTAAACCCACTGTAATCTCAAATCATCTTTCAGTTATTACACTGACATGTTAGATCTCGGCAAAGTAAGGTTACTACCATGTTTAATAACTCATCTATGTTTCTCCCCTCAGGGTTCTTGAAGAGCCGCGACCGCTCACACCAGAAGTTCTACTCCCTAATGACGAAGACCCAGATGTTCATCCGCTTTATCGAAGAGTGCTCCTTTGTCAGCGACAAAGACGCCAGCCTGGCCTTCTTTGACGACTGTGTGGATAAAGTGAGCTTTTTTATTTTATACAAGAGAATGCTATATCACATGCATACATATTCATTTTGATGCAGTAGAGGGGGGAAAAAAAGCCCTTTTCTTTTCTGGCATTTCTTTTCTCAGTGGACCCCCACTGTGTTCCACTTACAGTAGTGTTAGCAGATTTCCCTCTTCTCTGTGTCACTTCACTTGTCTTCAACCAAACCTTCTTGAGTTTCCCTTTCTCTCTTCCTTTCTGCCTCCACTTGTGAACAGCTTTACAATTCAGAGCGGGGTGCAGATAAAGGAGGCAAGGTAAGTCTATTTTTATTCTCACCTATCCTGAAACATTTTGTTTACAGATAGAGGAATTGTGCATGGTGTATGGTAAGCTTGGGTGGTCTTTACTTTTTCATACTCTTATTACTTCCTGATATTTCAACAGGGTTCATGGTGTGTGATGATGGTGTGTAAAAAAACAAAAAAAAACAAAAAAAAAAACACCCCACAAAAAAACAACCAGCAAATGAAAAGAACCCCTAAAAGCTTAGATAGAAGTCATTGTAGCAATGGATTTGAGGAATTAGCAGACAGACAACTGCAGGAAGTGTTTGGCTTCCAATTAACCTTTGCTGCCTTCACTGTCATCAGAAATAGGATTAAAAAAAAAACTGCAGTAGATAACATTTGGCTCTGTAGCTATTCTAAATGGTATTACAGCTTATTGTGCAACATCATGTTCACTTTCCTGTCTTTCCAAAGAAAGAAGGCTGTTGGTGCTAGTACTGCCAACATTAGCCGCACTCTGGATAGTTTTTACTTTTTGACTAGTTGATGGTACAAGTTTTAATTTAAACTGATCAGGAAATTCTAGGGGCATGTCCAAATTGGACGTTTTAGCTTCTTTAGTGAAAAATTTCACAATGTATTGTTAAAGTAGAATATGTTTACTGTTTGGAATTGTATTTTAACAGCTCTCTGCGCTCACTTGAATGATACATCAGTAGCTACTGCTGCACTACAATGCATGCTCTCAATACAACAACTCCATACCAGTCTAATTGAGATCCATCAATGTAATGATGGTGCTTAAAATCGTAGCAGCCAGATCTCTAAATACCTCTACATACCCTGTGACTGAAATATGGCCCAAACCTACTACATGATACTCATAATGTAACCAAATTATTTTGAGTCATAATTGGAAACAGCTTTGTCTCAATGCTCTTAGAAAACCCACGTATTCTTGTGTCATTTAAATTAGTTCCTTATGATCCAAGCTGTAGAGCCTTTTTACACATTCTCTATTTTTAATGAAAATTCTCCCACATCCACATTAAATTTGCTGCCACAGCAATTTGTCCCGAGATAGTGAATGCACCGTATCATGGAAAATCCATGTGTGCAGTTTTCTGCGAAGATTTCTTCCTTCAATTTTTCATGAGTCTAGTGAGTAAGGGTTTTTAGCGCTTCAGTGATTTCTGAAGCGCTAACAGAGCTTGAAGTTAGTTCTTTGCTCTTCCACTAGGCTCACATTTTTTCGTGTGACAGTGTGAAGACTCGGAGTTGCTCTCAGTCCATCTCCTTTTTTCCATTGGGAGCACTTTGAGTAGGTTGACCTCATGTGCTCATGGGGTGTGTCCCCGTATCAGACCATATTTGTGGTTCAGTTTTGTGTGTTTGCTGTTTTAAAGACTACCAAACCGCTTTGCTTCCTAAGTCGCATCTTTGGGTCACTGGTTTTTGCAGGTGACATTTATAACTGACTTTGAAATAGTCTTTGCTGTCCTTGCATTGTGTGTGTGTGTGCTCTGGCTGTAATTGAGACAAAATGGAAGTGAATACAGAGGCCAGGATCCAGACCTGCACTGGAGCCTGTGTTTCCTGATGCAGCCTGTGCGTCACTTCTACGGGCGATTAAATCCCTTAAACTGTCTCTGCACTGTGGCAATGTGGATGACGTTATCTACTCTCTAGGAGACAAAACGCAGTGCATCTCTCAGCCCACACACAGGAGTCCCATACATGAAGATAAGGTTAAAGTCTACACATCCCTGAGGGCAAGATGTTTGCTGTAGCAGCAAAACTAATTAAATCCAAAAGACAAAAACACTAGTAGTAATTATGCAAGAAAGATAATATCAAACAAAGAGTCATGGGATTCTATGCAGTATTACATGCAGTATTAAGACCTCGGTAACAGTAACTCTTTAAAAGGTATACACATTATTAAAGAAGCACTGCTCATGTAGAGATTGATAAATCAGTTTTTTCTAAATTTCTCATCTATTCATCACATTGAAACATTTGTCCATATGCCCTAATTAGACAGCTCTCCGTGAATTTGAAACTGTTCAGGGTTTTGGTAAAAACTAATGTTACTTTTTGAATGTGGAGTGTGTCTGCAAATACGTGCTCCCAGTAGTTTTTATAATACCCCGATTTCCTGCCACCTGAATGTTTTGTTTTATAGCTGGAAACAGTTCACAGCAGAATTTCAAAATATCCAAAATATGGACGGAAAGAACCTCTTGGGAGCATGGTGCCACATCGAAGTCACAGAGTGTTTATTTAAAGGAAGTTGTTTGACATTTTGGGAAAATACACTTCTTGGCTTTTCACAGAGTTAGTATAATTTGGATGTGAATTGGATAAGTACAAGTTCTGCTTTCTGGGTGGTGATATGTTTGGATAGCTGCTTGGCAGGGAACACTGATGCTCTGACTTGTATTGCTAATCATGGTTAGCCACATGGCTAATGCTAGCAGCATTGCTATTGTACAAAGCAATATAAAATCCTAAAAACCCTCTCCACTGGGTTTGTCGCTATACTCTTACCAAACTCTCTCATCTACATCTTACCTAAGGGGGTTTGTAGAAACCCTTGAAAAACTGACAGCTCCTGCTTTTACTCCTGTGTTTTAAAATGTGCCCATAGAAGCAGCACAGAAAATCATGTTGGCCTCTGATGTTCTTTAATGGACAAAAGAAGAATAATGAAAGCCTTCTTTAGACAGCACTAAGGAAGAGACACTCCCACACTCCACTGCTTTGACTGAGGTTGTTATCAAACTTTAATTACCATCTGAATAACTAGACTAAATTATGAACTTTAAGCAAGTGCTTCACCTCCCTTCTTTCCAGCTTGAAGAAAATCATTGCCTGTAGCGCCAAAGCCTGTCATTAAGCACTTCTCAATTTACGATGCTTCCCTCTGTGACACTGGGTGTTTTAAATCCACCATAAAGCTCAGACCCTCTGATTTAAGATTCACTTTGTCTTATCTGTCTGCCCTACCAGTATGGCTGTAGTAAAATCTTTGCACTAACTCCAAATGTCACTGATGAAAATGATAAATGAGGACCATTATGCTGTTGTTTCATTTGCCCACATAGATTTGTTTCTGGCCTCATTAATAAAAATCAGAACACCTTTTTTTCCCCATCAGTGGGCACTTATAATCTTTTATCATTCGATAAAGAGATACGGTTGTAGATATGGTCTTGGAAACTCAGCCTTACAATAACATAACACCAAATGCTGAGTGTAGTCTCCTTGCTATGTATCTGAGCCAAACAGACTGACAGTGGGACAAACCGTTATGAGAGATTCTATAGAGCCAGTTTATACCTTAAGCTGACTTTGGCATGATATGCTCATCTTTCAATGTGTAAATCAAACTGATCATGGTCCTTGTATATTAATAAATCAGGTGGTCTTCCAAGGCTGAAGTATGCTATGAAAAAATTGTTCAAAGAAAAAGAAGGTAGTATATATGTAGATAGTGAATGCATTAACACAATCCCAAAATAATCAGATTTCATAGAAATGTTTTTTTGTATTCACTTTGAAATGGGGAATAACTTCAGCCAAATCAACTTGCCGCTTGCAACAATGCAGCTGCCTCAAGGCGAACATTAAGAATCGACAAATGACCTGTTTTTTCTGCCTCATCTTTTCTTACTTTAAACCATTTATGTCAGATAAATCCAGACACAGACCACAACAGATGTTGACTCTAAGTTCAGTTAACCCTGTAAGAGTTGTAAATTGAGTTGCAGTGTTACTGAATAGAAAGCTACTGAACTAACTGTTGTTCTAGGTGATGGCTTGCACAGAAAAGTTGTTCCAGTGTCCGTTGATATATATAAAGGAGGAGAGGGTGTTGACTGAGTTTATGTCCTTGTTGCGTGGGATGAGTGATCTTTACTCTGTATTTATTGAGCTTCTGCGCCCACAGCCCTCTGGGTTGTCTGTGCATCCATCTGTCCATTCTATTTTGCAAACACAATATTCAGTCCATATTATAAAGCTGCTACACAATATGGAATTGATATGGACTGAGTAACGTGTTAGGAATGAAAGGATGCCACATTGTTCGATAGAAATAGAAATGAACAAACTGCAGAGGGCTGAATTTAAGGATACCCCAAAAGTGAAAAATGATTCAGCAGGTTAGTCAATTTTGCTGATACTCAAAAGTATTGGGTATTGGGTCTGACAATGGGTCCAAGGATTTTACCCCAGTACTTAATGGCAGTCAGGTGCCATTGCATAGCCTGTAGAGGTCTGTGATTCCCTCCATGGATATGCCTCCCCAGAGCGTCACTGACCCATCACCTGAACTATGTTACAGACAACATATGTTCTCCACGGCTTCACTAGACCTTTTCACACCTGTCACATGTGCTCAGGCTCTCATCTTTGAAAAGCACAGGGCGCCAGTGGTAGACTTGGCAATTCTGGTATTCTATGACAAATGCCAGTTAGGTCAATGCTGGGCAGTGAGAACACTGGGTCCTTAGGCCACCCTTATGAACGTCATATCTGTTTCTGATTGTTTTCTCAGAAACATTCACATCACGTGCCTGCTGGAGGTCCCTTTTGTAGGACTCTGGGAGTGCTTATCCCGTTCCCTCATGCACTAAGGAGCAGATACTAGTCGTGCTGATGGGTTAAGGACCTCCTACGGCCCTGTCCAGCTCTCCTTGATTAACTGTCCCAGCACTGGAGTCTTGAGACTGTGCTGGGATAGGCAGCAAACCTTGGCAGGTATCGATGTGCCATGCTGGAGGAGTTAAACTGCCTGTGCAATCTCTGTAGGGTCCAGGTATCAGCTCATGATAGCTGTAGTGACACTGACCTCAGCCAAATGGAAAACAGTAAAAACACATGGAAAAGATGAGGAGGGAAAAAATGTCAGTGTTTAACTAGCTTCCAAGTTTTCAAACTTTCAAAGCATTGTTTACTTCAAAATCAGCTTTTTTGGCCAAGCAAGGAATTTGAGACTCTCAGTGGATTTGCTCACTAATACAACAGACATACAATTGAACAAGAACACCAATACTTAACAAAGTCACATTAAATCAGTTTTATTTTTGTATCCTTGTTATATTAAGACACACAAGGCTTCAAAATCTGTACTTTACATTACAACCTCTATCCCTTAGACTCTCAACTCAGTTGAAGAGCAGCTCCTTAATGGGCTAAAATGACATTGAATGTCATGAAATGAGGCATTTAAACCACTAACAGTAATTATAGTTATTTTTGAGTCCCTTCTGGTATGTTGTAATGATTATAACAACAATTCTGATGATACTTTCCACTCAGATGTCATATTGTGTTCTGCCATTAAACAGTTTGCTAATGAAACGTAAGTATAAAAATAATCCTTTAAAAAAGCAAGGAAAGGGAAGCAGTAAAATCTAGGTCACTCTTTGTCATCATTCCTCAGCTCTGACACTCATTCTGTAACAATCCTGCCAACAGAATCAGCTGTTTTGGAATAATACTGGGCAAAGATATGTTTGCTAAGACTTATTATAGGCCATAACATCAAGATCTATATGGAATTTCCGATCTGTCAGACGGGGTGCTTCATACTGCCTTCAGGTGTCATAGATGACAGGTCACAGTCTCACGACCTGCACACATTCCTTCATGTTTGTGTTTTCTTTTCTGCAGGTGGACAGCGACAGGCCGGAGGAGACCCGGCTTATAGAGATTGATGAATCCCAGCGTAGTGAGCACACAGTCTTCATCACGCCTCCAGAGCTGCCTCCTCTGCCCGAGGGAGAGGAGCATCCACTATGCTACAGGTACAAACTGTACTTATGGAAGTACAGTTACATTTCCAATGGAGGAATGGGGGTGCATAGATAGATAGATAGAATAGATGCAAATTAACTGGAAGAGACTTAAGGATTAAACGTGACGCTACCAGGAAGCCATTATCCTCTAGTACCACTGTACTCCAGAACTGCAATCTACCTGGAGTGTCCAGAATTACGAGATGTTCATTGCTCAAGGACATGACTGATGTAAGGAGGGCTGAAACACGATCACCACTGAACAAGACACACAAGTTAGAAATGTTAAGATTGGGCAAAGAAATATCTGAAGACACATTTTTCAAAGGCTGTATGGACAGATGAAACGAGAGTGACTCTTGATGGACCAGATAGATGGGATCATAACTCGATCACGAATGGTTAAAGGGTACTAAGAGTCAAAGTGGAGGAGGTGCACTGGTTTGGGCTGCTATTATCAAGGATGAGCTAGTTGCACCATTGAAGATGAACTTAAAATAAACTCCCAAACCTATTGCCAGGTCCTAAAGGATACTTTCTTCAAGCAGTGGTACAGAAAAAAGTTAGCAGCATTTAATAAGACTGTTGAGTACATATGATGGTGCATTGAACTGCATGAAAACAAGTACTCCAGCGCTTGGCTACCCAGTAAAGGTCTCAAAGATGATAATAATGACACAGCCCTCTTCCTTGTTAGCCCTTCTGAAGCTTAAGATTTACAAACAGGGAAGACAGTATACCTCTTTAAGCATTTGGCAGGTTGTGGCTGCTGCTGCACAAAAAAATTGACAGATTATGGATGAAAGGCTGATGGCAGTCATCTTTCATCCATAGGCTGACTGCCTATTTTATCTTTGCTAATTAAATGTGTTATCTTTCCTGTACAAAATGAAAATAAACAAGTACGACGGGAAAATTTGGGTTTTAAACAAAAGAGTGTGTAACATTTCCTTTGTTAAACATTCAGGTTTTTAGGTTTATTAACAATTTGGCTTGACTGAGAGGACTGGATTTGTTCCATAGTAAAATGAATCTTTCACTTGCCTAATAATTGTGCACATGGTGTATATAGTATTTTGTTCTAGTTTCATTCTGTGATGTCTGCATGTTTTTGTTTGCATGACATTTTTGAATAACAAAGTCGAATGTTGTGCACAAATGACGAGTAATATTTGTTTTAAATTTGGAAAGACATACAAATATGCTGCTGAGTACAATCCTCCTACTAGATGTCCTTCCTTGAGATGAACTGGAAATTCTCACAGCTAACAGCAGGGAAAAATCTGAACAATAGATTAAGTTTCAATTTGGTTAGTTCTTTCTTTTCAATAGCTGACTGAGGACCAGCAGGAGTTGAGCTGTCAAAGTGAGGACCAAGACTGAACTCTGCTGCTGGACCGTGTGGAGCTGAATATTTGTATTCTGCAGTCATGCCTCATTCTGAATAATTTATTATTTTTTTTCAGAAGCACTTAAGTTATGTCCCAATCATAATCCATAATGACCAGCAGTTTTCCACATTTTTTTATTAGCTCTCTTTGTAGACAATTACAAAAAAGGTTTTGTATTGATGTCACTCTAACCTTGGAAGCAACCATTCCCCACAGGGTGTTTAGGCTCCAGCCTGATGGATGCCAACCCACTTTGTATGCATGTAAATAACTGTGTGCCCTCTTTCACTAATGTGTGAATGTGTGTTTTTCATTAGGTATGATGGTTTCCCAGTGTTGAGTTTAGATCTGTTTGACCCCGTGGAGGGTCTGCAGACGCCCTCCTCCCGCCTCGCTGCCAGGCACAGCTGTCCCACCAGCCCTGCCCCCATGTTTAGACGCACCAAGCAGGTCAGCACAACAGAAACATGTTTTTTGTAACACTGCAATTTATGGGTTCATTTGGATTTCCATACTGATTTATTTATGCTTATAAATAAGGCAAAAATACATGCTGCTTTACCTACACGTCCAAACATGCTCCAAGAATCTCCAAAATTTTACAAGGCTGATAGCAAGTAAGACCATCAAAAAACATTTCCTTTTGTAGAGTCAGTATTTAAAGTTGATACTTGATAATTAAGCACACAGTACTGAACATCTTCAAGCAATCCACAGATTTAAAAAAGATGCAAGTAGAAGTTTTTGTCTTGTTGACATGGTTTCCTTGCAGCTTTTTCTGACATGAGACAGTAGCGTAGGTAATTTTCATTTGCCATTATCTCCTGTGTGAATTCGACATGTCCCCGAGACCGAATTATGCATAATTTCTGCTTCTATTTTTCATCCACAGGAGATCAAATCAGCCCAGAAGATTGCTAAAAAGTACTCATCCATTCCTCAGCTGTGGTCCAAGTGCCTGCTGCGTCACTGCTACGGCCTGTGGTTCATCTGCCTGCCAGCATACGTGAAGGTGTGCCACTCCAAGGTGCGAGCGCTTCGCACAGCCTACGACGTCCTCAGGAAGATGCAGGCGAAGAAGCTACAGCCCCCTGATGAGGTACATCAGCTGTTGCCCCAAATTACCTGCTAACTGTTGATCATAGACTGTGTATGAAACTTTGACAAAGCCTCCAGATCTAAATAGTGAAGCCAGTACAGAAGTGCCGTAAACATGTATTTTCTCTAACTGTCGGGAAGGAAAGAAAAGTCTACACTTTTCTGATGAGTTTATAGACTCATTTGCTAGTTTTAGATCATGTGGAATACAGCATGAAGTTAATTTTTCATGTGATGGTACTCATGGCCTCTGTCAGTGCGCCCCAGGGTGGCTGTGGCTACAATGTAGCTTGTCATCACCAGTGTGTGAATGTGTATGTGAATGGGTGGATGACTGGTTGTGTAAAGCGCTTTGGGGTCCTTACGGACTAGAAAAGCGCTATACACATACAGGCCATTTACCATTTATTTACCATTAGTATAAAAAAAAGATATCCTTGATTGCTCGATTGTGTGATTACAAAGTTGCCAGCCTCAGTTACACAGTCGTCCACTCCTCACTCATCACATCCAGTTTAAAAACAGTGGCAGATTTTGTTTACAGTCTTTTGATTCAAGATGTCCAAACACACTTGCACAGTCTGTTTTTCAGTCTGTAGTATTTCTGCCCAAACAATCCACATGCAGGTCTGCTACCGGGTTCTGATGCAGCTGTGTGGACAGTATGGGCAGCCTGTCCTGGCAGTGAGGGTCCTCTTTGAGATGAAGAAGGCTGGAGTCCACCCCAACGCCATAACGTATGGTTACTATAACAAGGTACAGTGGTACTGCTGATGATAATGAAGGCAGAACTTGTGTGAAATTAATCTATCAACAAATTTACACTTTGTTGTTTTAAAAATGGATAGGCTATGACTCTCACTGATATCAACTGCTCTGCGTTGTCTAACGGATCCACGTGAATGCTGGGACATACAAACACTGTTGCTGTCCTCCCTGCTCCCCTGAGCTTGCCATCTGTTTTGTTCGCACATTATAAATAATCTGCTGATTTTACTGCAACTTTAACTAGTGCATGGACACACCAATGACAGCCAACTGGCAATTTATAGAGCGACTGTCAAATAAGAAACTTGTTTTTTGTCAGCAGTGATGGATAAATGTGCAGACTGAGGCAGAGTAATAAAAGTCTGGAGAATTGGTTACTGTAGAAATCAATCAGATTACCGGCCACATTATGAAAAAAGTATTTGTTTTAGTAAATGTCATATTTAATATGACTGAAGGAATAAATAAAAGCAAAGATTAAGATGCAGAGAGGAAATGACCTCTGAGTGACCTCTGAAGCCCCAGATTGAATGCAGTTTCTCAAATTTGATCTTCTGGATAAACATAGCTTAGGAATTTGGATGATAATAAGGCATACTGATTGCAACCTTGTTGATTGTTTATTCATGATTCACAAGCAGTCGCATAAATAATTGCATTCAGATAATCACACTGCTGTGCTCATTGCACAGTCAGTAAAAATCATCTGTCTCTTGGTGGCACTCACAAAGCAGAGGCACTTCATTGTAGCAATGGCTACAATGGCAAACAGACACTCAGATTCAGATAAAAGAAAACATCGCTGACATTTGCGGCTTACCCCCAAGGTTGTGTGACACGGTGTGCGATCACCCGCAGGTGTCAGGATGAACCACATCCCTGTTATCACTGTAACCTGCCCCTGGTCTGCTGAACCAGGGAGCATAAAAGTAAATTGGCTGATGTGGGAGCAGACTGTCAAGAGGCAAGGCTGCAGTAAAGGTTACTAAGGGTAGTGTTTTGACACCTGAGAGGATCATATTTTCCCTTAGAAATAGATGGCCTGGAGGCAGGAGGTGGCAGAGTTGTACTCTGGCACAAGCTTTGTGTTCACAGTTACAGGTGGGTTTTCTTCCTCTTTTATGCTTCTGTAGGTGTTTGAAGTCCAAGTATGGGAATGAGAAATCTGCATAAGCATGCTTAAATATTAACTCTGCCCTTCATTCCCTATTAAATTCATATAGTTCCATATAAAAAAGTAAAAAAACAGCAGAACCTGAGGTGATCCATAGCTATAGAAAACTAAACTGAAAATAAAAAAATAAATACATTTAATTTAAATAAATGAAATACTTGAAGTTGCCCAGGGCAGGGGAGCATGCAATGATCTGTACCTACAGTGGGGCAAAAAAGTATTTAGTCAGCCACCGATTGTGCAAGTTCCCCCACTTAAAATGATGACAGAGGTCAGTAATTTGCACCAGAGGTACACTTCAACTGTGAGAGACAGAATGTGAAAAAAAAAAAAATCCATGAATCCACATGGTAGGATTTGTAAAGAATTTATTCGTAAATCTGGGTGGAAAATAAGTATTTGGTCAATAACAAAAATACAACTCAATACTTTGTAACATAACCTTTGTTGGCAATAACAGAGGTCAAACGTTTACTATAGGTCTTTACCAGGTTTGCACACACAGTAGCTGGTATTTTGGCCCATTCCTCCATGCAGATCTTCTCGAGAGCAGTGATGTTTTGGGGCTGTCGCCGAGCAACACGGACTTTCAACTCCCGCCACAGATTTTCTATGGGGTTGAGGTCTGGAGACTGGCTAGGCCACTCCAGGACTTTCAAATGCTTCTTACGGAGCCACTCCTTTGTTGCCCGGGCCGTGTGTTTTGGATCATTGTCATGTTGGAAGACCCAGCCTCGTTTCATCTTCAAAGTTCTCACTGATGGAAGGAGGTTTTGGCTCAAAATCTCACGATACATGGCCCCATTCATTCTGTCCTCAACACGGATCAGTCGTCCTGTCCCCTTGGCAGAAAAACAGCCCCATAGCATGATGTTTCCACCCCCATGCTTCACAGTAGGTATGGTGTTCTTGGGATGCAACTCAGTATTCTTCTTCCTCCAAACACGACGAGTTGAGTTTATACCAAAAAGTTCTACTTTGGTTTCATCTGACCACATGACATTCTCCCAATCCTCTGCTGTATCATCCATGTGCTCTCTGGCAAACTTCAAACGGGCCTGGACATGCACTGGCTTCAGCAGCGGAACACGTCTGGCACTGCGGGATTTGATTCCCTGCCGTTGTAGTGTGTTACTGATGGTGACCTTTGTTACTTTGGTCCCAGCTCTCTGCAGGTCATTCACCAGGTCCCCCCGTGTGGTTCTGGGATCTTTGCTCACCGTTCTCATGATCATTTTGACCCCACGGGATGAGATCTTGCGTGGAGCCCCAGATCGAGGGAGATTATCAGTGGTCTTGTATGTCTTCCATTTTCTGATGATTGCTCCCACAGTTGATTTTTTCACACCAAGCTGCTTGCCTATTGTAGATTCACTCTTCCCAGTCTGGTGCAGGTCTACAATACTTTTCCTGGTGTCCTTCGAAAGCTCTTTGGTCTTGGCCATGGCGGAGTTTGGAGTCTGACTGTTTGAGGCTGTGGACAGGTGTCTTTTATACAGATGATGAGTTCAAACAGGTGCCATTCATACGGGTAACGAGTGGGGGACAGAAAAGCTTCTTACAGAAGACGTTACAGGTCTGTGAGAGCCAGAGATTTTCCTTGTTTGAGGTGACCAAATACTTATTTTCCACCCTGATTTACGAATAAATTCTTTACAAATCCTACCATGTGGATTCATGGATTTTTTTTTCACATTCTGTCTCTCACAGTTGAAGTGTACCTCTGGTGCAAATTACTGACCTCTGTCATCATTTTAAGTGGGGGAACTTGCACAATCGGTGGCTGACTAAATACTTTTTTGCCCCACTGTATGTCACATGTCAAAGAATAAATAAAGGATTTTCATTCAGCATAAATGCGACATTGCATGATCAGTGAGAAGAGCTTTGACATCACAGCAGCAAACTGAACAGGTTTTAATGTTTGCAGATTTTTGGCCTCGGTGGGTTAGACAAACCATACCAACTGTTCTCTGTCATCAGTGCTCTTTCATATGGATCTGTCTTTGCACTACACGAGGCTGGACTGGGTTCATAGTCAGACTGTTATATCAGAGTAAGAAGTCAGTCAATCTCATTTAAAACTAAATCTCATTTATCTTTTAATTATGTAAAATGGGATATTGTTTTCAGCCAGTTCAACTGTCAGTATGAAACTAGAACCAGCAGGTGATGAACTTTACAAACAGCTGCAGTGTTTTAATTAATGAGTTCCAGAGATGTTAGCAGAGGGATTTTCTTTTAGCCCTTGGCAGAAATGGGGTATCATTTCCACTTGCTCTTCTGTTTCTTTTAAACTAAGCCCAACTAAACGGTCTGCTGCCTGTAGCGTCACATTTACTGGAGCAATATGAGGGTCATATTCTTCCAACTACCCTCACGAAGCACAATTCACAAAATGTCAAGCTTTTTTTTTCATGTTGCTCAGGATATCATCATCGATGCCATTCAGTTCAGCCTAAAAAGTAGTTCTTCCTTGAATACAAAATGTGGTTCTTCTCTAGCCCTCTTGTCACTGCTGACAGCTCAGTAGTGCGACCTTATTTAATGAAATCTTCTGAACCTGCATACAAAAAACGACGGTGTGATAAACCCAGTTCTGTTCGGCTGCGTATCACTTTTCTTTATTATTATTGTTATTTTTCCAGGGAGCCCCCCCCCCCCCCCAATCAGCCTGTTGAACGTGACTTGGTCACCAACAGCTGCAATTCTGCTCTTCTGATCTTGAGTGTGACTGTAGATCTAATACCAGTGCAGTTAATGCCTTTGATAAAATATTCATTCAAGATGGGTTTATATGGAACAGAGATCGGTCCTATTTCAGTTCAGTCACTTCAAAATATTCAGTCGAAATAAATTGAATCAAGTCGGACGCTCGTCAGACTTGTCACGCTCATTTAGGAGAAGAATATGAAAATATTTTATTTTTGAATTAATTTGGCAGCAAACATTTTTCTTTTCATGATATGATAGGAATCTGTTTCCCCTCCTGATGTCATCCTATCCTCACATCCGTCCTCATTTTCTTTGTCCTGCTCCTTGCCCAGGCGGTACTGGAGAGCACATGGCCCTCCAGCACCAGAGGAGGATACTTCCTGTGGATGAAGCTAAGAAATGTCATACTGGGCGTGGCGCAGTTCAAACGGGCACTACGACGACACGCACCCCTCACCCAGAGCCCTCTGTCAGGTAACTGTGATCAGTAACAGTCTGCATTCCTGAGAAAAGAAATGTCCCTTTTTCTCTTATTAGTCTGTCATCTTTAATGAAGAGAGTCAGAGTCCTTGACCTGACACGTCCCCTGGTGATTTGCATTCAGTCTTGAAATACTGTTACTCCACAAGATCTGGATGTAACTAATCAAATTTGGCAATAAAGCAGTAAGTGTAGCATTGCAGGCAGAGCAGATGACACACTGAGCATGCAGCTTGCAGCACAAGAGCCACAGACTGTCTCGTTAGCATTTTTTCCTGCTTAAATCTACTTATGATTTCAATGACAAACATGAACACACAACCAAACTCCAGGAAAAATGCACTGCTGATGTTGCTTTCCAGGCTTGATGGTTAATTAGTAGCTCAGGTGCAGTACATTAAAGAGGACTGCAACTAAAACTAATGATGTGTAATACTCACATGCCGCTGCAATGAGCCGAGAAGAAAAGGAGCACTACTGATTTTTCTTCTCATAATAATAAAAACATCAGCAGTACATGCAAAACATCTGACCGTAAGTTCAGTTGGACCTTCTGTAAGCCCAAGCAAACTTCCCTCACATTTTTCTATCAGACTTGCCCATCCATGAATGTCAAGCTCTGAAAACAAATTCTACCTGTCCACCATTCCTAAAATTAAATTTGCACCTATATTACAGTTGAAAGGTGAAACTCTAAAACACAGCTATCTCAGCATGCGATTGAACTCCCCTGCATGCCAGTGAACACCTGCACACTCACTGCATGCTAATCCCCAGCCTGCTAATCCCTGCTTTTTTAAGATACTGCCTGTTAGCAACGGGTGCATTGTGTTCTTCTCCACAGTTCAGTGCTGATTCAGTCTGAAAGAGCCAAAGGTTCCTGTGTGTTCCCATTTAACAAGCACACACTCATCCTTGCACAAGAAGCACACAAGCCACAATTGCACTATATCTTATTTATAGTACACAACAAATTTCCATTACATGTGCACTGTCAAACAACTCTTTAGTCTACGCTAATAGCTAATTAGAATGAATCAATTTTATGTGCAACAGCTGAGCCTGTCTTCCTTATAATTAACACAAAATTACTAGATATTATCCTGCTAATAAATTTACAGTTTAGGAAATTTGGGCAAATTGTATAACCCAAGTGAACTGTTACAACCACTGTTTTATATAATTGGATTTTCTTCAAAGGGCCCGTGTCTGTAACTACTCGTGTGCAGTTGCCAACCTCAAAGAAATGTCATGCGTTCAAGCATGAAAATGGGAATAGGACATGTGAGTGAATTGGCAGTTATATGCAGTCTGTTTGTGAAAAAAATCTGTTGCCGTCTACATACAAAGAAATTAGGGCTGGGTATCGTCACTGATTTCTAGAATCGATTCAATTCCAATTCACAGGGTCCCCAAGCGATTCGATCCACGATTCGATTTAATTCGATTCGATTCGATTCAATTCTATTTGAATCTGGGAAATTTTGACAGTCAGAAATATTATAATTCAGATCAGTACATTTACATATTTTTGTATCTATAAAAAGGAAGCTGACACACGCAAGACTTTATCAAAGGTGTGAGCATCACAGCAGATGCCTTTGTGTCAAAGTAGCTGAAGATAAAACACAGAAAAACATGAAGGTTTTCCTGGCCTGGGATTTTATAAAAATATTCTGCAGTACATCAAAAAACGAAAGAAAACCATTAATCAACACATGAACATTACCTCTGAAGTTACAGCGGTTTTATTAGCGACACGGCTAAGCGTTTTGCATAATTTTAAAAAGTTTAAATTTGTTCAGTATTGAACGGCAGAAATTAGGTTTTCTTTTCGGAAGTATATAAAACGGAAAAAAAAACTCGGCCGACAGAGCTGTAAACAACGGTAGACTTGTGCGTAACAAGCAAGCAAATAATGAAGAAAACAGATTTTTAGACGGGAAACTGTTCTTGATACAGAGAGAGAGTGAGAGAGAGCTGTGCATCGTGGTCGAAGCAAAACAGTAAAAGTAAGAACGACAAACATCAAACATGACGATGTTTATGTGAAGCGTAGTTTGGATCTTCTTTTGCTGCTGGTTCGGTCAATATTGTTTGGAGAGACATCAAACTAACAGCTTTAGAATCAGCGCATAAAGGGCGAAAACACAAAGCGTGGACCCGCAGACAGAAACAAACCCACCCCTAAAAGAAATTCCAATGAAGTACTTACATTCAGAGTTCAACCAGAACCTCACAGATTTGAAAGAGAAATTCCTCTAGTTGCTGCAGGACAGCATTTTTATTGCAAAATGATCGAGTGATCAGCAACCTTGCTTTTATATATGAAGCTAACCAGACTGCAACATGTTGGTAATCTGTCAGTTTTTACAAACTCAACAGCAGTTATTTGCAAAACTTTGCCAGTCTGCCTGAGACTGATTGCAGATTGTTTGGAGACAGGTTGCCTCCCACCAGGCAACCTGTGCAATCACCTTGCACTCATAAAGGGTCACCCAGATGTTGAGGGTCTTGCATGCTCAACCTCTGGACACCCTGCGGGTAGCTGCTACTACTTGGAATGAATCAATGAAAGAAACTCAGTGAAGCTCACCAGGCAGCCATGGATTTTTTTCTAGTCATGAGGAGGTTTCTGTCCTGTTTTTACTCTAGTGTGACTGAGCCATAAGTTAGACAGAAAATCAATTAAAAAATCTGATATAAATATACAGAGGCTCATTTTCATAAACCATGACTCCTGTGTTATCAGTGGCACGCTATGTTACCTGATGTGTTACATTTTATGTAATAAAAGGCAGATTGACAATGTTAGTGCAGTGCTGACTTCGTGCTGATCAAAGAAGCATTACGTATTCACGTCATCAGCTTTGTTTTTAATCTAGTCCCAAAATGCTTTTCAAAAAAAAATATTTTGCTTTGAACTAAGTCAGAGTTGCTGGAGTGAGAGAAATGAAGACTTTTTCATGGAAGAGAGAAAGAACATTTCCTGAAACGTCATGGTCTGGCTCCTATGGGTACCATTCAGTGAGGCTTCCAATTGAGGACCTGTGTGGTGTCTGTCTGACAAATTAGAGACTCTGACATCATCTCACTCAGTTGTGCATCGAGGTCTTCTTTATTCTTTGGTCAGTCAGTTTGTGCTGTTCTGTGGAGGCCGTGGTGCTCGTGCTGTATGAAATCTGTTTACTACATCAACAAAACTTAATGTCTTTTAACAAAAATCCTGTTTCAAAGGAAAAAGTCATTTGGACATTTGAGAATATAAATGAACCCACAGAGGCAGATTTTTCCACACACTCATCTAGCTGTGCCAATACAGGGGTGATGGTTGCTCAAAATGGGCATCTGTACGCCTGCAAAGATACTCCAGTGTGATTTTAAGTAGAGATGGACCGATCCGATATTACGTATCGGTATCGGTCCGATACTGACCTAAATTACTGGATCGGATATCGGAGAAAAATAAAAAATGTAATCCGATCCATTAAATATCACGAAAGCACCTCACAAAACTTGCAACACGCCGTAACTCGCCTCAGAACGTCGGAGCAGTATGCATCACGTGATAGAGCAGCTGTGGCATGCGGGACCTGTCGGTGCTCTGGATAGCATTTGGAGCTTCGCTAGCAACCTGGCATTTCATCTCCGACAAAGTTATCCCCGAGAGAAGTAAAGCAAGTGTGTAAGTCCATCTCTGAATGTTTGTAAAGCATTCCCACGTTAAGCTTAGCGAGCGACTGCCTCTCGCTCTCCGGCTGCTACTTCAATCTGAAACTGCTAATGATCAGCTGATCGGCTTTTCTGTGGCGAGTCCGTCTCTCTTGTTTGTTTTTGGTCCACTTTGCACCAGAAAGAGCAAACCAGCGGCTGAACAACAGCAGCATGTTTAAGCTTGATAAGCTGTTGTTACAATTTATTTAATATTACTTTCTACACCAGGATCTTTTTCTACGTAGCTGACGGCTGGTAACTGTGCAGGGGCGGATCTAGCAAAGTTTAGCCAGGGGGGCCGATAGGGCATTAACTGGGAAAAGGGGGCACAAAGACATACTTTTCTTTCTTATTCTCATTTAAAATGTCTAGCTTTTAATAAATAATTATCTGACACCCAAAGTTTTAATTTGATGTAAAATGAATAGAAGTCAATTACTGTATATAGTGACTATTAAGTCTAATATATATACCCTAGTAAGCTATAGTACATTTTCCTTTGGGAAGGTACCATCTGTGCAGTCTGCAATTTTGTTGAAGAAAGATGTTGAATCTATTTAATATTTCTTGAAAAATAATTGATTTCTGTGCATTTTTTTTCACACTGCATCAAATTAAGGTTGATTACGTTGATTAAGCATCATGAGGTGGAGCGTGAGGGGTGGTTCCCTATTTTTTATTTATTTATTTTTGTTGTTGCTGGGAGTTGGAACCCTATTAGTTAGGTTGCTTAATATTTATGCTAAGTACTCTTTAAAATACCAGAATAGGGAGGATGGTGTAGGTCTAAGTTTATTAGATTGATCAGTATTGCTGAACTATGAAATATTTTTTTTGTATACAGGTATAACAGAATAGCTTTAGTGTAGTTGTTGTTTTAAACTTGAGTATGAACTTGCAGACTTGCAAAATGCAGCAAGATATTTTAAAAAACAGTTTTGTTGATTAAAAAACACTATATCGGATTCATATCGGTATCGGCAGATATCCAAATTTATGATATCGGTATCGGTATCGGACATAAAAAAGTGGTATCGTGCCATCTCTAATTTTAAGTAATCATTAATTTTCATTTAAAATATTTATGAGTTAATTTTCATGAAATGAAAACACGTTTTTCTTTCCACCCACAAAATAATGAATTTTCTATGCAATCCAAACTGGTGTAATTGATGTAAAAAGAGGTAAAAATAGAGCGGCTGTGTCTTGTTGAGCTTAAACGCCACCAGCCTCCTTTAACGCTTTGTTGTTTTTGGGCAGATGGCAGCGACCTGGACGCTGTGAGTCACGGCAGCCTGGATAGCTCTGCCGACACTAACCTGGTCGAGCAGGGCCCCTACGCCGCCGACTCCATCAAAGTAGACCCCACTGATGATAGATCTAGCACAGGTACACTTCAGATGGTTGCTGCGTGACTCCATCTTTCAATAGCAGCCATCTTATTCAACATCTTTTTCTTTTCTTTTTGTCACCCTTTCATCCTCCCTCCTCATTCGATCCACTCACCAACTCACTTACTCCTCATTTCCCTCTTCGATTTACACCTCCCTTCCTCCGCTTCCTGTTTTTCCTCCTGTTAATCCTTTTGTGCATCCATGATCGCCGCCTGGTTTTTGCGGCTGTGGTTTCTGCTCTGCTCTGTCCCTAACCTGCCTTCACTCTGGCCCTGCCTGTGTTGCCCTCGCATGCAGTCGGCTGTAGGGGCGGCAGCTTGGGCACCAGGGCCCCGGTGGCGCACTCACACGGTGGGGGCTTTGAGCTCAGAGAAGCCACCCTCCACCCAGGTAAACCCTCTCTCTCTCAGTCAGCCTTGTCTGATTCTGGTTGCGTTTGTCTGTGTTATCTATCTTAGCTGCTCTGCAACATTTTTTATTTTGCTCGTCATTGTCATTGTCACTGTTACGTGTTACTGTTTCTTGCTCTCCTCCCTGTGACTTCCTCTCCTCTTTCTTTCCTCCACTGTGTCATTGCTCCATCCAGCACATCAAAGTCCACTTCTATTTCCTTGCTCATTTTTCCCACGAGTTTTACTCTCACTCTCACTACTGAGTGATTTGTCTTTGTCAATTATGGCGAGTAATTATCCAGAGATGCATTCTTTTTGATTACGGAAATCATTTTAATCATGGAGATGGCACCTCAGCAGGAAGCGTCGCCTCGTGTGCATAAAGATTGAGAGTGAGACACAGCTCACAGCACAGCAGGTGGGAAGGACCTCCATGTGCAGCTAACTGGTTATTACTCTCCAGGATTTGGAGTTGTGTTACTCGCCGTCAGTTGCAAGTTGTTCTATGCTGTATCACAGCTGAGCTGTGCAGCCTCATGGTTTATTTAGAGGTGATTGCCACAAAGGCTCGTGTGGAGGATGAAAGAGGAGAACGAATCAATCAGCTCGTTGCCTGAGGACCCCGAAAACTTTTAGAGACAGATGGAAGCGTGAGCCTCGAGCCGTAGCAGTCAGAATCATTAGCAGCTGTAAAAATGCAGTTTGTTTTTATATGGTAACTGTAGATCTCTGCGTGCCTCGGGGGGGATTCCTTTATCCAGTACAGCTTAGCTGTTTTTTCTGCCTTCTCCCAGCACTAACAATGTGCCAGGCAGAACTGAGAAGATAAAGAGAAGAAAATGGCTCACTGGTTCATTCTCTCATAGATGTTTCATGTATCTCTCTTCCTACAGTGTAAAGCTACAGTAGATTCCTGTCCATGTAAGATTTTAGTCCCATAGCGCAATGCAGTGTATAGTGTTGTTATCTAGCATACAACATGGAAGTAAAGGGCTTGGACCTCAACTTTGTTCTTGAATTGTCCCTCTGCTTACACTTTCCGTGTGTGTGATGTGTATTTCTGTGACTTTGTGCTTTACTAGGTAGATAATTAGATATTCAGATAATTCACTGCCTGTGTTTGTCCTTGTCTTTCACCCAAGTTGTACTCTTTTTTTTTTCCTTCTTTTTTTTAGGTGATCAGTCAGACTTGGGTTATAATTCCCTGTCAAAAGAGGAGGTGCGGAGAGGAGACCCCGCTGGCCAGGACTCTGCCCCTGACAAAGACGACAAGAAGGAGAGCGACTGCAGCTCCTGTCAGTATTTTGTCTGATCTGATGTCACCTGATATTCCTTTGCCTTTAACTGTGGGGAAAAAAAACCTAACTTGGCAGCATTGTAGCCACGTGGGATTTCCCTTTCCTCTGCCTTGATCTTTCTGTCTCCTCTAGAGATGATTCATTCCTTTTGGTTTCTCATGAACATCAAAGCTTTCAGTTGTTTGTTGTCCTGCAGTTAATTTTTTTTTAAAGAATGTTGGTGTGTTTTGTGCTGTGTGCATAAATTGTAATTGTTTTTCGTGTTTGTAGTGTCAGAGACAGAAAGTGCCAAGGGAAGCAAAGATTGCCTCCCTCAGCTTGACTTGGAGATGAGTTCTTCCTTCAGACCCCGTGGCATTGTTCGCAGCAGCTGTCCATTTGATGACTCAGCCTGTAAACCCAAGAGCTCCGCCAGCGCAGGTAGTTGCAAACTTTAGAGCTTAATGTCTGTGAAGGTTCTCAGTCATCGTAGTCTAAGGAGCTTGGAAAGAAAAGCGTCTGGACTTCTTTAAGTTGCTTGAAGACGTTTTACCTCTCATCCGAGAAGCTTCTTCAGCTCTAAGGGTCAAATGGTGGAGAGTCCCAGATTTAAACCCAGTTTCCCCCCAAAGAGGGACAAAGGAGGTCACTCTTTCGAGGATGCCAACATTCACATTTTGGACAGAGAGGACAGATGGTTTTAAAGAGGAGTGAAAGAAGCCATTTACGTCCACTGTGAGCGACCATCTTTGAACAGAGGCGGTGGTTTACGACACCAACTGTCTGCCATCTATAATCCAGTTTTGAGATCCCTTCCCAGACGCCTTAACGCCCACTCACATACTGGGCCATCTGACCTCAGGAAATCACATGATAGGGTGGGGCCAGGTTTCGCAATGAGCTCACCCGAAACCCTGGCTGATTGTGACCCACACCCGCTTTCACACTTTGGCTCATGTTATTAGGTAGAGGATCATCAGGGGGTCCTTTGTCCCTCTTTGGGGGGGATACTTGCACTGGGTTTAAATCTGGGACTCTCCACCATTTGACCCTTAGAACTGAAGAAGCTTCTTGGATGAGAGGCGAAACATCTTCAAGCAACTCAA
Organism: Diplotaxodon limnothrissa; assembly: GCF_057381915.1. Taxonomy (NCBI): domain Eukaryota; kingdom Metazoa; phylum Chordata; class Actinopteri; order Cichliformes; family Cichlidae; genus Diplotaxodon; species Diplotaxodon limnothrissa. The sequence continues at coordinate 37,336,528 of NC_140596.1, forward strand.
AGAAGTCCAGACGCTTTTCTTTCCAAGCTCCTTAGACTTTAGAGCTTAATAGATTTTCTAATGTGGTACCTTAACTGTCTCTCTCTGCTGTAATTCACATTTCAAGGTTTTCTTTTTGGGATTTCCTCAATATAAACATAGGAGTGCCTTGGACAATTTACCCGTACTCATACTTTTATTTTGTGACAAACAGTTGAAATTATTTAGCTGTTTCAGTTCACAGCTTTATTTTTTGGGTGTTCCTTGTTGAAAGGCTCCTCTGTAGTTATAGTTGGTGTCTTTCCTCATGTGCACAAGCTGGACTGAGGCCATGATCTTTTCTCTAACATTGAAAATTAACAAGTCAAGTGATCTCACTTCCTTTGCTCACTCGTGCCATCTCCTGATACAAATGCCATTTTTCTCTTTCTCCCTGTCTGCCAGACCACGTTGCAGGTCTCCTCTTCACTACCTCCCTGGATGAGATTGGTGAGATTCAGACAAACAGTTTGCTCCGGAGACATAAGAGCACTCTGGAGGAGGTGGTGGGCAGCGCCAGCAGTGGCTCTGCGCTTGACTGGCAGGGTGTAAAGAGCCGTCGGCTGAGTGGTGACACTGTGGGAAGCAGTGGGAGTGGCACCACTGTCCTGGGCCTGGGCATGAGCCAGGGTGAAACTGATCCAGATAAAATCGCAGGACACCTGGGCGCAGATGCTAAAATCCTCGCTGGTGCCAACTTCACTAAGGCTAGGAGGCCTCATTCCCTGGCTCTGGGTGGGCTCGAGGGGGTAGCTGCTAAGTCACACGCTGCCAGGAGTAGTGATCACAGGGAAGTGGATGAGGAGGCGGAGCGGCAGGACTCCAGCGATGAGGACAGGAACACTACAGAGGCCATTTTTGATCTGGAGGATTTGGATTTCGAAAAGCCCTCTAAGGGGGCAAAACCTTATAAAAAAGCTGTTGAACGTAGCGCCAGCTATGGTGGTGTGAGCACCATGACAAACAGAGGCACTGTGAAGCGCACAGGTATTGAAACAGGCTACGACCCTCTCTCCCTCCTGGCAGCAGAGTCTGATCAGCAAAATGAGGAACGGTACACGGAGGGGGACCAGGCCAGCACTCCTAGTGCCCGGAGGCACCTGGCCAGGGAGATTGAGCTCTACATGAACCACATGGGCAGCCCGCTGAGCAGCCGCACGCCCAGTCTGGACTTCCAGGACCCAGCCAGCCCCGTCCTCCTCCACCATTCCTCACTCTCTGCTTCCTCCCGCAGAGCCAGCCTCCCCCACAGCTCCCCCCTCAGGACTGCAGGAGTGTCTCGCTCCCGCACCTTCCAGCCGCCATCGCCCTCGCAGCCCATCTCGCGCCAACATCTGTGGTCTTCGCCTCCAACTCGAAGCTTGAGCACCACCCCCAGCCCGAGTCCTCGACCCAGCCCCTACAGAGAGAGGGCGGACAGGATGAGCCTGACGTCACCTTCACTCTCCTCCTCCTCTTTTGCTTTAGATACACTCCTGACGCCAACACTGGATGTGTTCAAGACCAGCATGTTCTCTGCTGGGAAGGGAGTAGCAGAGAAAGCGAGCCGCTGGTACACGCGCCTTGCCACATACACAACACCCACCAAGGTACAGAGTCCTGCTCTCTCTTTTCATTGAAAAAAATAAATATGGTGTGCTGACCACATACAAAATAGGCTTTAGTTTGATTTTGATATTTTAGAGAAAATTCACAGGAACCTCAAGATTTCTCAAAATCGTCTGGCTGACGCCACCATTTTTGTTTGTTTTACAGTATTAGATGTGAATTTACACCCTAATTTTAAACCAATAATGTATGTTTTAAGTGAAAAATATCTCCAACTACTGTGCAAACGCCTGTAGTCTTATTGATAGAGAATCTGTACTTCTACACTGTAACAAGTTTGTGCCAGTGACTTACATCAACTATTAACTATTCTATAACTCAGCATATGAATGAGACCAAAGCCTGTGTGCTGCTGCCATCTTGTGGCCGTCCAGCAGGATTCTGTGAAATCCTGCATTAGTAATTGTGTCATTGTGTTCTGCTCTTTATTATAAAGTTTCCAAAACAATAGAGAAGAAACACCACAAAACAAAAATCTCTCCCAAAGACAGTACATAATCTTCTCCTGCCATGTGCAAACTGTGTGAGTGTTCCTTTTGTGAGACATTTCAGAAATGTGTGTCCTCATTGGAGTTTTTGAGACTTTCACATTATCCATGTGAATTCTTCCCCCTGAAAAACCTAAATAAATTGCACAATTTAGTAGCACAGTTTGTTGTTTTTTTGTTTTCTTTCATATAAGCAACTAAATATTGTACCTGTAGATTTGAGTGATTCGTGCTGTGGTTTCGTTTATATTTTTACATTGATCTTCTTGGAGGCAGTCAGAGTTACTAATAAGTCATTTAAAATAATCTGCAGTTGCTGTGAAAGTTTGAAGTTAGACTGGCAAAAACTGAAATGCTCTGCTCTCCTCATCCAGGACAGCCAGAGTGACCGTTTGAGCGTGTCCTCCCTCGGTGCGGGAGATCCAGACTGCTCCTCACTGTTAGATGAGGACTCTGGAGACACAGAGCACTCAATGGTCTTTCCATTGAGGAATGGCCCTGTTGGCCCTCCAGGACCTCGCAGGAGTCCCAGACGCAGCCCCCTCCGCAGCCATCTGGACAGTCCCACTGCAGGATCGAGCTACGGAAGACCCACATCTCTGCTCCCTGGTCAGCACAAGATTCACTCAAATGAATGTTCTTTTTCCTTTTTAAAAAATTGTGCATTTTTTGCTTTTTATTTTTTAATTTCTTTCTGTTTCGTGCTGCTTTGTTTTCTTTCTTTAATATCATTCTCATGTGCGTTGTGTTGGACTCATAAAGCACTCTGTGTTTATGTGAAAAGCACTGTATAAATAAATGCTTGATTCTAGGCAACGGGTTTCTACTTATCAACCAAGAAACGCTATCGCTGTATTTTCCTCTTTAGTGTAGTCAATGAAAAAACAAAGCTTTGCAGTTTGTATAGAAGAATATAGAATTTGATTATCTACAGTATGCTTTAGACCTGCTTTCAGTAGTCTGGCCTGTTCTTTATGGCAAACATTAACACACCAAGATGGAAAATGACAAGTAGTCTGATAAGAATAAAGAATAAATTCAAATAAATATAATTGCCCCCTCACATATTCTGACAGTTTGTTCATCCTGATGCAGGACTGCCTGGCTTCTCTCTGCCAGACAAGTCGGACCTCAGCTCTTCACGGTACACCAGCAACACTAGCATCTTCAACAACTACGCCATGGAGGTAAAACTGCAAGATAAAAAATATCAAAACTAATCTTCCACAGAAGCTAAACGTGTCTCTGCGTCTGTGTCCTCTTCCTCCAGCTGCTGATCTCCAGCTGTTCTCGCTGTAAGACCTGCGACTGCCTGGTGTATGATGAGGAGATCATGGCCGGCTGGACAGCAGACGACTCCAACCTGAACACCACCTGCCCCTTCTGTGGAAACCCATTCCTGCCGTTCCTCAATGTGGAGATCAGGGACATGCGAGGACCTGGCAGGTAGGCAAATGCTCAAGTGCTGTATGTGTGTATGCTGTTTTTATGTGCTTGTTGACTATTGACTATATTGTCAAAAAAGATGAAATAAATCACCTTCAATTCTTCTCCCCTTCATCTTTTCCCCCTCCGTCCATATTGATTAAATGCCAGAATTATGTAAAGTTACTTTTTAAATGATCTAAGGCTTGCTTCGTTTCAAATAAAGTTCAACCAAAAGTTAGAGTTGAGACACGTACATTCTTAGTCATTAATTATTACGCGTTTAACACACTGAAACTAAGGTGACCTTCATCAGAACTTTATGGATGTTGTGTTAGCCTAGCTTTAGCATAAGCACATCCAAGTGGAGATATGACTAAATTAAAAGTCATATCATTTTTTTAGACGACACCAAAATGTTGTAAGTGGGCTCCAGACTTGAGTGCTTTTGGTCTCAAAAGCAAAGAACCCCACAGGTGTAATTGATTATTTCTGTTACTTGATGTTCTCTTCAGTATCGATAACGCTGCTTCAGGTAAGTAAGAAGAATACAGACAAGCACAAAACCTTCATTGTGATTAAGTTCTACTTAAAGTTCCACTACTTGAGAAATGTCTTATTAAGTACTGATTAAGTAATGTTTTTTTTTTCCTTTTTCTCTCCTCTCTGCAGGCTCTTCCTGAAGGGCAGCCCATCAGTAGATGAGGCGACGACCTCGTCATATTCTGCCTCCACAGGGCTGGACACAGGGACATCCACCTTGTCTACTCCCTGTCCCACGACAGCTATCTCCCCTCAGTCCCCTATGATTGCTGTGCAGGAGTGCTCAGCAAGGTATGCACTCATACTCAGTGTTAAACTACATTCTTACATTTACATTTGTTTACATGCTCTTGTCAAAATCAAAATATTTGCTAGTTTTCTTTTGAAAATTTAAGAAATTCTTTAAGAATTAAAGTGTGGACAGTAATGACAAATGAAACCCTCTGACTGAAACTGGAGCACGTACAGTAAAAAGAACACAATTACTGACTGACAGAGATAAACAAAACATTTGTTGTATAATGAAAAGCTTGAGGCTACATTAGCTGCTGCTAACATACCACACCTGAATGTAGTGGAGCTTTTGGCTACTTATGTTTTTGCTCATTTCTGATTTAAATTTAGTATCAAAACATGTTAGTGAGACAAATAATCATACAAATGTTTTTAAAATCTTTCACAATATTTGTTAACAAGCAATGCATGAAAACATGAAAAGATGGTGCTTTGTCTAAAATATGAAAAAATAAATTAAAATAAGTACTGCACTGTTGAGACACCTTCAGATTAAAAGGACTTCTTTTTGTTCTGTTTGTTTGTTGTCTGTGCTTCCGTATCTTTTACCTCGTGTCTTGTACAACTGTTACAATGTTATTATGGCCTGAGATCTGAAATACAGTGCGATGATCATCATCATCATTAAAAATTTTGTTCTTCCTGTAGTTTAGTTTTAGATGTGCTGTATGATTTTATTTTTTTTAATTTATTTGTGGACCTCTGCTCATCTTCATGCAGCTTGTCTGGTTACACAATGCTATTGAACTGAAAAGCTACTGTAGCTGCATCCACACACTCCACATCTGCATTGTAAAAGAGCAGTGAATCTGCATCACCTGTCCTAACAAAGCTCAGTGTGTGTGTGCCTGTGTGAGTGTGTGTGTGTGCAGGTGCAATTTTGTGAGGTATTTGGGGGGAAACTTGAGATTATGAAATGTGTGAGCAATAGGGATGAACAGAAACAGATATATCGCTAAAATACTTGACATAGAGCAAGCAAACAGATGTGTATTTACCACAATTGTGGCATTAATTGCTTTTGAATTATGTTCCCTGATCTGCATCCAAGTGTAGACAAGTACAAGTTGAATAAATTAATACCATGAAAATTTGTCTGGTCTTTATTAAACACAGCTCAGTACACAGTGGGCAAATAATTGAACATGTGAAAACATCCTTTAGCTGCAGGATGAGAAGGGATTTTGAACTATTGCTCCTGTTTCAGTTTATCAGTCAGGTGATGCCACAGGATTTCAAGTTGGTTAAAGTTAGTATTCACACTTGGCCATTTAAAACCTGAATTTTCTCTTCCAGCCACTCTGGTTTTCATTCCTGCTGTGCTTTGAGTCACTGTTTGCTTCAGGTTGCTGCCCTGACACTCTCCTGTAAAATATACAGTTTGTAATTCGAAGGCAGAGTGAAATTTCTTAATGTGATCTAAAGAAATCAGTGTTGCTGTTTATAGAAAAGTAACACTATACCTAATCATTGACCCTATGTTCAAATAGTCAGTATTGTCTATGGGAAAAAGGGCCAAATTGTCTTTGCTGTATCTTTGCAGGTCTCGGTCAACCAGGGATCAAGGCATCAATATACCCGTAGAACGCCGGCAGGGGGTGCTATCCTCTGGAGCTCCTATAGCCCGTAGTGTCAGCGCCTTTGGTCCTCTGGATGAAACGACCCGACACAACTGCTGTTTGCCAACATCAGGCAGCCTGCCCAGTTGTCTGAACGAAGCCACGGTAAGGCTGGACTGGTGTGTGTACGGCATGTCTTGAATCCGTGAACTTAAGTGTTCATGTTCGGTACCTCTAGTAGTTTACTCTGGGAACAAAATACACAATGAAAGGAGAGACAGGTTTTAAAACGTCCAGTTCTGAAAATAATGCAAACCAAAACAAAAACCTGTTGCTGCATATCCCTTTGTGTTGGATAACTTCAAACCTGTCTTCATTAATATTTAACCATAACAATGTTAATCACTCACATCTCCTGCATATATAAATAAGTCATTTGGCTGTAGCTCAGGTGGCAGAGCAGGTCAGCCACTAATCAGAAGGTCGGTGGTTCGATCCCAGGCTGCATCCTGGCTGCATGTCAAATATCCTTGGGCAAGATACTAACCCCATGTTTGCCTACTGGTGGTGGTCAGAGGGCCTGGTGGCGCCTGTGTCCGGCAGCCTCGCCTCTGTCAGTGCGCCCCAGGGCAGCTGTGGCTACAATGTAGCTTGCCATTGCCAGTGTGTGAATGTGTGTGTGAATGGGTGAATGACTGAATGTAGTGTAAAGCGCTTTGGGGTCCTATGGACTAGAAAAGCGCTATACAAATGCAGGCCATTACCATTTGTCATTCACTTTCGTCTGCTTATCTGGGGCTGGGTTGCAGCCCACACAGAGGAATTCCCAGGCCAGATCGTGGCTCTAGAGCACAAGCTGGCTGTGAACCTAAGCAGTTCTCTTTTTGTGACACTCAGGACTCACTGAGTATGGAGTGGCGGCTTCACAACCCAGAGCCTGTGACGGTTCCCTACCTGAGCCCACTGGTGCTGTGGAAGGAGCTCGAGAGTCTGCTGGAGAACGAGGGCGACTCAGTGATCACAGAGGCTGACATGGTGGACCATCACCCCATCATCTACTGGAACCTGGTCTGGTACTTCAGACGGCTGGACCTACCCAGCAACCTGCCAGGTCTCATCCTCACCTCTGAGCACTGCAACAGAGACTCCCAGGTCGGACATGCGCACACGCACGCACGCACACGCGCACGCACACGCGCGCGCACACACACACACACACACACACACACACACACACACACAAAAGATCCAATGGCTTGTGATAATGGAAGAAAAAAGAAAGGAATATTTTTTTGTTTCACAGCATTTTTCAGCATTGGCACGTCTGACTCACACTGTTTCTTCTCAGATCCCTCACCACTGGATGTCTGAGGACAGTAAACATGTGTTGATCCAGATCCTGTGGGACAACCTCAAGCTGCACCAGGACCCCATCCAGCCTCTGTACATCCTCTGGAACACATACAGTGAGTTGCACTGCTTGGACATGTTTTCTATTTCCTCAGATATTGGGGAAATTTGCTCAGGTCCTGTAACCGTCTGTCCAAAATGAAAATACAAAAAAGAAGAGAATATTGTAAAACCTGCGTATAGATGGAGGTTCTTTCAGCAGCTCTCAACCAAAAACAGAGAGAGATTTTTTTGTGTGTGTTAGGTAAGTTAATTAACGTTTTTTATGAAATTCAATAAAAACCCTTTTAACACATTTATGTGTGTTAGGGTGAGTATATGCCTGCATATATGCATAAAACATATCTATGCATAAGCTTTTTTTGCCTCACTTCGTTTTAATGTTAGTACAGATGTTCAACAATGTTAAATAATAACTGTATATATATTCTAGAAGCAGTTTGATCAGAAAGCCTCCTGTGTATATATGCTGAACAATAATATTGTTTTTAAAGGTGAGACCACTCATCTATAATATTAGTAAGTACATTTCCATCTGCCTAATTTTGTCCATATTTTAACAAAAAAGTGGGAAACAAAAGAAAATCCAAACATGGGCTCGCCTCAAACTTTTTTAATTACAGTTACAAACTGAATATATTCTGCTGTGTTTTAATAATTTCAGTAAATTTGAATTAGTTCCACCGACTTCTAATATTCACATAGTAGTAGTAGTAGATGCACATTTTTTTCTAATTATATTTTCTTTTGAGGTTTCTGGAAGTTTTCTGGGCTAAACTTGAATGAAAGCCTGACTGGTGACAATCAAAAGACAAGAAAATGTAACTGTCATTTGCTCTCCCAAAGATCCATCACAATTAAACACCCCTAAATCCACACTAGGTAGCAAAGTTAGGAAGAAGTAGTATTGTTTATCAGTCTTCATACAAAGGCCACACAAAGGACGGGGCTGCTGTCAGGACAACTGCTTTAGAGGGTTTTTAAAACAGCCACTTGACCCTGGGACCAATCAGCAGCTGCCAGCTCTCCAATCAGGAATGACCTCCAGAGACTCTTAACAGAACACACAGAACTAAATCCAGCCACTGTGATCCAAATTATGGCCAGGGCTGTAACACAGAGTTCTAAGTAGCACGAAGTAAAACATAATAAGATTATTTATGAAATGCGTGGCTGAAAAATTACAGAAGCTTTCACTAAAATGCTTTATACAGTATGCTTAAAAATGCTTAAAAATAAGTAATCCAGTTTGTCCTTACTAACAGATAAAGGATGGAAATGCTCATCGATTACTATTTTGTTTTTCAGCATTTCTCAGGATTGAAACTTGTTATGTTCCAAGTTCCAATCACAAGAGTGAGTTAAACTAAAGAAAAGATATTCAGGATTAAAATGAGAATTAGAATTTCAAAAAAAGCCCGGTCGTTTAAATGAGTCTGAAGTTGCAGGGTTTTTTGTTTTGTTTTTTGGGGGGGGGGGGGTCTTCTTTTTTTTTTAGTCCTGGGAACAGCTGGATTTGTGAGGGCGAATACCACAGCCTGGTGCTAACATGTCTGCAGTAACTGACTGTTTAACGGAGGAGGAGGCGCAGTGGCCGATCTGTGTGCTAACAGGCTGTGTCTGCTCTCTGTCTTGCAGGACTTAATTGTACTCTGTTGTTAGAGAGTGAGTGTTCACCTCTGCTGCAGACGGCCTCAGATGAGTCCTGTTGTTTGTGTGCTGTCCTCTGCTCTGGCTGTTTCCCTCTGTTCTGTGTCCTTTGCTTGTTGCACTGCAGTGTTGTCTGTGGAAAGTCAGCGGCTGGTTTCCCAGTGTTGGAATGAAAGTGTTTGTGCGGTGTAAAATCTTACTGAGACTTTGACTCTGAGGTGGTTTTGACATGTTTGCCTCAAATACAGCCCTGCTCTGTATTTGAACGTGGGTTTGCATCTGTGGTGACTGTCCGCTGTGTTTGTCCACTTGTAATGAGGACATTCAGCAACGTGTGGTGCTTAAAGGGCTGGGTACTGAACACCGACCGCTGCCACTCCTGAACACTGTTACTGTTTGTAGTTTAACAGGCAATCTGTGTAAAGTTTGACATTCTTATTTATTAGAAGTTAGCTTCTAAATATATTGCAACTTTTAACCTTCAGAAATAGTTTTATATAAATCATACTATGTTTGTCACGATCTGGTACAGGGATTCAAGCGCAGAGCGGTAAGGTATCTCCAAGGTGTGGTTTATTTACAGTGCAGTGCAATATATGTACAGTGAAGGGATCCAAAACTCCGGGGGGGAAATCACAGGGTAACTCGCTCACGTCTTCTTCTCTCACACTCACACACTTTCCCGCAGCAGGGAGGTCGCAGGTCCGGGGGGGGGGGGGGGATCTGAAGCAGACGAGAAGGCAGGTCACCAACTAATCACAAGTCACGGATATGAAGCACAAGAGCTGTGAGAACACTAACGTTAGGGGTACAATCATCCAGCGACGAGAGGATCTGTGTTCCAGCCTCAAATAGTGCTCCCGGTGATGATGGGTGAGTGTTGTCAGGTGTGTGTGTGGGCCAAGGGTGGGAGCCCACAGTGAGCTCCGCCCAGGCAGAGAGGGAGAAAACAGCAACAGCAATTGTAGCCTTGTGGGGCCGACCGGGCAGGCACGGAGACCATGACAGTACCCCCCCCTCAACGGGAGCCTCCCGGTGACCCACCAGGCTTACCTGGATGCCTGCGGTGGAAGTCCCGGAGCATGGCACCATCCAGGACAGCAGCTCGAGGCACCCAGGAGCGTTCCTCTATCCCGTAGCCCTCCCAGTCAACCAGGTACTGAAAACCCCGACCCCGGCGCCGGGAGTCCATGATGCGGGTGATATTGTAGACCAGCTGACCATCCACGAGCCGGGGGGGCGGCGGGGCCCTGGAGGGAGGGCACAACGGGCTGGAGAGCACCGGCTTGACCTGAGACACATGAAAGACATTGTGAATGCGCATGTTGCGCGGCAGCTTGAGGCGGACAGACACAGGGTTCACAATGGCCTCAACGGGAAAAGGGCCAATAAACTGAGGAGACAGCTTCTTCGACTCAGTCCGTAGCGGCACAAAACGGGTAGCCAGCCATACTCGTTGACCGATGTGTACACGGGGGCCGGTGTCCGGTGACGGTCAGCGAGGGTCTTGTTCCGCTCCTTAGTACGGAGCAGGGCAGCCTGAGTCGCCCGCCAGGCACGACGGCACCCGCGGAGGTGAGCCTGTACAGAAGGAACGGAGTGCTCACCTTCGATGGCCGGGAGCAAAGGTGGTTGATAGCCCAGGGACGCTTCGAAGGGAGACTTGCCCGTGGCGGAGGATGTGTGGCTGTTGTGGGCGTATTCGATCCATGGAAGCTGTTCACTCCAGGTCGATTGGTTGTGCGAAGTGACACAGCGGAGGGCAGCTTCCAGCTCCTGGTTGGCCCGCTCCGATTGCCCGTTACTCTGTGGATGGAAACCGGAAGACAGACTGACCTTGGCCCCCAGTGCGGAGCAGAACTCCCTCCAAACACGGGACGTGAATTGCGGCCCCCTATCCGAGACGATGTCCTCGGGGATCCCGTGAAGACGGAACACATGGGAGGTGAGGAGCCGGGCCGTCTCCAAGGCCGAGGGGAGCTTCGGGAGGGCGACGAAGTGTGCAGCTTTGGAGAAACGATCGATAATGGTAAGTATGGCGGTGTTACCAGCGGAGGGCGGCAGGCCCGTGACAAAGTCCAAAGAAACATGGGACCATGGTCGAGCTGGTGTAGGGAGAGGCTGCAGAAGACCCGGTGGAGGGCGGTTCGAAAGCTTATTCCGGGCGCAGGTCGAACAGGCGGCTACATACTCCTTGGCATCCCTAGTCATAGCAGGCCACCAGAAGTAACGTCGGAGGAACGAGCAGGTGCGGAGGACCCCAGGATGGCATGAAAAGCGGGCGGTGTGAGCCCACTGGAGAACCTGAGAGCGGACGGCTGAAGGAACGAAGAGGCGACCAGGTGGACCAGTGCCAGGATCCGGTTCGGTCTCCTGCGCCTCTTGGATGAGCCCCTCGATCTCCCAGGAGATGGCTCCAATTACGCAGGCGGCCGGGAGGACAGGCTCAGGGTCCGAGTCCTCCCCAGTGATGGAGAATTGCCTGGACAGGGCGTCTGGCTTTACGTTCCGTGTTCCTGGCCTGTAGGTGATAGTGAAGTCAAAACGAGCGAAAAACAGTGCCCACCTGGCTTGCCGGGAATTGAGACGTCTAGCCGAGCGCAGGTACTCCAGATTCTTGTGATCCGTCCAGACGATGAATGGTTGTGCTGCTCCCTCCAACCAATGTCTCCACTCCTCCAGGGCCAGCTTGACGGCCAGAAGCTCCCGGTCCCCGATGTCATAGTTACACTCTGCTGGGGAGAGACGGCGAGAATAAAAGGCACACGGGTGCAGCTTACCGTCCATCTGTTGAGACAGAACTGCCCCAACCCCGGAGTCCGACGCGTCCACTTCCACAACGAACTGCCGTGTAAGGTCCGGTTGCCGGAGTATGGGAGCGGTGGTGAACCTGTCCTTGAGCAGGGCGAAGGCTCGCTGAGCGGCAGAATCCCACTGGAAGGGAACCTTGGGAGAGGTGAGTTTAGTGAGAGGGAGAGCGATTCTGCTGAAATCACGAATGAACCGTCTGTAAAAGTTGGCGAATCCCAAAAAACGTTGCACTTGGCGGCGATCAGGAGGAGTAGGCCATTCCACCACAGCCCGCACTTTCTCCGGATCAGTCCGCAAGTCCCCCTTCTCGATAATGTGGCCCAGAAAACTCACTGACGCCACGTGGAAATCGCACTTCTCCCCCTTCACAAAGAGCCGGTTCTCCAGAAGGCGTAGCAGGACCTGCCGGACATGGACCTTGTGCTCCTCGAGTGTCTTAGAAAAGATCAAGATGTCATCCAAGTACACAAATACACAACGGTTAACAAAATCACGAAGGACATCATTAACCATCGCCTGAAACACTGCGGGGGCGTTAGTCAGCCCAAACGGCATCACGAGATACTCAAAGTGGCCCCGATGCGTATTGAACGCGGTCTTCCACTCATCCCCCTCCCTGATGCGCACCAGGTGGTAAGCGTTGCGCAGATCCAGCTTGGTAAAGACGGTCATGCCTTGAAGCAGTTCAAAGGCGGAGGAAAGCAACGGCAAAGGGTATTTGTTCTTAACAGTGATCTGATTAAGGCCCCGAAAGTCAATACACGGCCGCAGGGAACCATCCTTCTTATCCACGAAAAAAAACCCAGCCGCGACAGGGGAAGAGGAGGGGCGAATCAACCCTGCCGCCAGCGACTCCGAGATGTAACGCTCCATAGCATCCCTCTCAGGCCGGGAGAGGCTGTACAGGCGGCTAGACGGCAGCGGAGCTCCAGGAAGAAGATCGACGGCACAATCGTACGGGCGGTGCGGGGGAAGGGACCGCGCCCGATCCTTACAAAAAACATCCCGCAGATCATGATAAACCCGCGGAACCATCGAGAGGTCCGGGGCGTCCGACGGCGAGGCCGTGGGTGGGAGCGAAACGGGGGAAGCCGCAGCCCGGAGGCAGTTCATATGGCAGGCCACACTCCAACCTAGTACGGCACCCTTCTCCCAGTCGATATGCGGGTTGTGGAGGAAAAGCCAGGGGTGACCCAGAACCAGCGGAGTGAGAGGAGCCTTAAACGAAAAAAAACAAATCCTTTCTGCGTGATTGCCAGAGAGAGATAATGAAAGGAATTCAGAAACATGAGTGATGTCAGGCAGGCGCTGGCCCGACAGTGCGTGAACGCGGAGGGGGCGTGACAGAGGCTCCAAGGCGATGTTCAGTTTGGCGGCGAGTGAGGTGTCAATAAAGTTCTGCTCAGCCCCAGAGTCAATGAGAACGGAGAGAGAATGAGAAACAGTCCGAACACGCAGAGTAGCCGGCAAAAGAAGCCTGGGGAGAGGGCTTTCACTCGACAGATCGCCCACCAGCACCCTCACGATCACTGGTGAGCGCGCCCTTTTGCCAGCGTTGGGCAGGAGGAGACAGAGTGGCCTTTACGGCTGCAATAAACGCACTCACCGGAGGCAAGACGGCGCTGGCGCTCCGCGGGCGACAGCCGTGAGCGCCCAAGCTGCATGGGCTCTTCCCCATCCCCGGTGTCGGCGTCACACGACCCATGGGCTGCAGTAGGGGTCCCACAAAAGTCCAGCGGGGCATGCCCCGAACGCGCGCGTGCGCTCCGATGTGCGCGCACCTGATCGTCCACCCGCATACACAAAACCAGAAGCGCATCCAGGGAGGAAGGCAGTTCACGGAGCATTAGTTCATTCTTTATGTCCTCATTAATATTAGTGAGCAATGCACTTTTAAGGGCCTCTTCCCCCCATTTCGCCTGTTCAGCCAAGGTAGAAAAGTCAATAGAAAAATCAGCCATGCTGCGTTTACCTTGTTTAAGCGCAAGCAAGCGCTGGCCGGCGGTGGCAGTTGTGGCTTTCCTGTCAAACACACCTTTAAACTTAGTAACAAAGTCAGAAAAGGTGATGTCCGGCTCCGCCTGAAGCGCAGCTTGAGCCCAGGTTAGAGCACGGTCCTGGAGTAACTGGACGATATAAGCGATTTTCGCACCATCAGTAGAAAAGGTTTGCGGTTGCTGGCGAAACTGAAGGGCACACTGTGAGTGAGAAAACCAGCACATTTATCAATCTCTCCCGTGAAAGCCCTGGGAGTAGGGAGGAATCTGTCAACGTGAACAGGTGGCGCGACACTTACAGCTGGAACTGGCGCCTCCAACGGAGGAGCGGCGACCAGAGGAGCGGCCGGTAGCGGTGTTAGCCGAGCCACGGCCTGTGTGAGGTTCGCGAGCTCTGCTCGAAGGTGAATGAACATCTGCTCGTGGCGTGCCAGCATCGCGGCCAAAGTGGCGAGGGTGGGAGTCGAGACCGCTGGGTCTGCTGAATCCATTTCCGTGGCTGGATGATTCTGTCACGATCTGGTACAGGGATTCAAGCGCAGAGCGGTAAGGTATCTCCAAGGTGTAGTTTATTTACAGTGCCAGTGCAATATATGTACAGTGAAGGGATCCAAAACTCCGGGGGGGAAATCACAGGGTAACTCGCTCACGTCTTCTTCTCTCACACTCACACACTTTCCCGCAGCAGGGAGGTCGCAGGTCCGGGGGGGGGGATCTGAAGCAGACGAGAAGGCAGGTCACCAACTAATCACAAGTCACGGATATGAAGCACAAGAGCTGTGAGAACACTAACGTTAGGGGTACAATCATCCAGCGACGAGAGGATCTGTGTTCCAGCCTCAAATAGTGCTCCCGGTGATGATGGGTGAGTGTTGTCAGGTGTGTGTGTGGGCCAAGGGCGGGAGCCCACAGTGAGCTCCGCCCAGGCAGAGAGGGAGAAAACAGCAACAGCAATTGTAGCCTTGTGGGGCCGACCGGGCAGGCACGGAGACCATGACAATGTTATATGTACTAACAGGAAGTTAGTACAGAGCTTCAGGTTGCAGTACTGGTGGGTCTTTAAACTGTAAATATAGACATGACAGTGTTTTATGGCCCTAGTATCCTAGGAAATTAGTATGTTATGTAACTTCTAACAATTTCATAAACAAAAATATATTTTATGCTAATATTTGAGTATAGTAGTAGTAATTTTTTTGTGCATGCATGAAAATGTCTGATAATATGTATTTATCCCTGAGGGTATCTGCCCATCTTACAACATTACTATATCATTTACTATATCAATAGTAATTAAATACTTATATGAAACTAAAGGCAAAATATGAATGTAATATGTGTTCCTGGATATGTGTACATATATTATAAAACTTCCATCTTTTTATATTAAAAAGTGAAGCAGTATGTAGGTAGGAGCAGTAATAATGCAGTTCTGTGCTGAGAATAAATGAGAAATATCAGTGAACAGTTGTATTGCATGTAATGTAATCTTATGGTAACTGTTTGAAGTATATTTCGGGGGCTATTTTCAGTTTTATTTATGTAGCACAGCGGAGGCACAAATATGAGACTAGACAGCAGAATAGGGGAGACGTGCACATGTGCAGTCAGGGCTCTGCTGTAAGGACATTTTTACCACATGTATGTACTCTCACAACACAATCAGTGGGCCATGCTGTTATAATAAGCTAATTATAATATAATGTATAATATATAATTTTAACTATAATTTAATTTGAACTTACCTGAAGAGAGAAAGAAGATAACTACACTGGTCAAGTATAAAGCAACAAATGCAACAATTCTTCATGACAGGATGTTGAGTCGTAGTTTTCTAGCAGAGTTTCTGAAGTGAATTAGTTAAGCTTTGAGAGGAAACTGTACTGTTTGGCAGAACAGATTGTAATGACTGTAATTACAAGGAACCACGTAACGTGTAACAAATAATTACTCTTAAATTTAAATCTTAAAAGCTACAGATAACATTATTTTTATTTTAATGTATATGACAAGTAAAGTATTCAGTTGTTAATTTGTATATTGCCGGGTTACATTCATTATGTACTGTGCATCCACTTTTTAACCCATGTTTTTCATTATAATATTATTGTACTAGATTTACTTATTCAACACCTGCAAGTGTAGTACCACTTTATGCCATCCAGATACCCAGCCCCAAGTGCTTCTCATCAGAGAGAGTGCCCACTCTTCACAGATGATCTATTATTGAAATTATTTTCACATGTCTGATGCAAAATCATGATGAATTGTGTGCGTGTGTGCTTGTGTTCCAGATGTTGGTTACCCTGTGTCTCGGCCAGTCCCAGAGGAAGAAAAGCCGTTCAGTGAGGAGCTGCTGCACAGTATGGTGAAGAGCATCCAGAGGAACGACGTCAGCCGCCCGATGGCTCAGCTGCTGCAGCTGCTGGGGCAGACGCTCGGGGTCAAAAGGCAAAGGTCAGCACCAACTGTTCAGTCACGTATAAGGACAATTCATATTTGAAGGCTTTTCCAGTTATATTGTAATATAAATTGGCCACAAATGCAGTAATAAGGCATTTATTATGTGTAAAATACACAGGCCGTGCAGTTTTGTTTGGTAATATTTTCAGCTGTGGATTGATATAAATTCAGTCCTCTAGTCAGTGCCGTTGGGTTAGTGGGAAGTGTATGTCACAGAGTCCGGAAATGTGACACACTGAAACATGCTCGCAGAGAGATGCACTGTGCTCATCAGGGAGTGTTATTTGGAGAGTTGATTTGATTATTGTTCTTATTTTCATTCACTTAACCCCGACAACCACAAACGAGCAGTCAATTTACACAGTTTCCAATTATTGTACTTGCAGTAACAGGACCTGAGAGGGAAAAGGGAGACAGCATGACTGTTTAATACCTGCTTGAATGTTTGCATGAAGGCAGCAAAGTTTGCCTTGTGCTTCTGCTCATTATGATCGGCGTGTCTGTTCATCTAATTATTGTGTTTATGGAAGAAAGACCTACCAGTTTGGGTTTAGGAAAAAGTGATTCAAATATACACGTTTAAAGCACTCACTCATCTGCCATTTATACTGATCGCATGTGACCTCGCCTTTCTTCCTCAGGAGTTTGTACAGGGACATCCTCTTCCTGTCCTTGGTGGCTCTGGGAAAAGATAACATTGATATTGGTGAGTATTAAGTTTATGTCTTGGATGTGTATGTTTTAAAAGAGTGTTTCTTACATAACATACGTATATATGTGTGTGTGTCAATAATTCATTTGATTAACTCTATTGTAAAATTCATAAAACAGCATGAATTCATTTAAACCTGAACTTTGGGGGAAGTATTAATAAGCTATAAATGAACCTAACTGTATATGCAGCATCACTGCTCTTCACAGCAATTGTATTAGCGAGCTATTTATTAGATTTTTAGAACTTTAAAGATTTTTTTGAGTTTTGTTTCCAAGTCCAATATCGGCTCCGTTTTGCTCAGCCAGTCCTCATTGTGTCCTCAAAGAGATAAAAGTGTAAATGAGTGCAGTTACATGTAGCCTTAATGAACTGATTGACATGTTTAAATGTTTTAAGAAAAAATCTCCACCCACATGTTATTTGGCTGCCGATCTCTCCTCTTCCCACAGACGCCTTCGACCGTGAGTACAAGTTGGCGTACGATCGCCTTACACCCAACCTGGTGAAGCTGACCCACAACTGTGACCGTCCTCCGAGCACAGGTGTCATGGAGTGTCGCAGGACTTTTGGAGAGCCTTACTTGTAAAGAGTCACCTAAACACACCATGATTAACTCTCATTATCCTCATTGTTGCTTTAAGACTAGCTCAGGAAACCAGTTGGAAGACCACGAATGTGCACTACGGGAATGTTTGGGGGAACTCTGTAAGCGCTCATAGGGGTACAGGTGACTGTGGACAGCATTATGTAGCCTGAAGTTTTAGAGACTTCTATCTATGAGGACAGAAACACTACACGCAGCGTTCATAAACTCCTCTCCATGCAGTGTCGAGTGAGCTTACATTGGGAATGAGTGACAGTGATGCAGATATCCTGTAAATACAAAACAGGAAAGGATTTTTTTAATGTACCATTCTTATTGTATATCATTTCATCATATGAAGACTAATATTAGCAATATTTTAACTGGAACTTTATTTATACAAAGTCAGCTTATGTATTGTACCGTCCTTTTGTTATGTGCAGTGTTTGACTTTGACCTGTGGTCGCTGGCCGTCTTCTCGTCTTGCAGTTTTAAACCAGGAAAAATGTTTTCGCTCAGTGTGGAAAAGATGCAGTACATGTTTGGTGTGTGTTTTCAGTGAGCTTTCTATGCTTTATGAGATGGAACTTTTTTAATTAGATCTGCATCAATTTTGAAGACAGATTGCATATATCTACAGGCTTTCTAGTTGTCAGCGAAAAGTGAAGGAACGTAAAGCCAACACGGTGGTTTACAGAAGCCCTGAGAGGCGAGTGAGGCAAACAAAATCAAATGAATCTGATATAAAGTGTCCTGTATTTATGACTAAAGACCAAGCTGGGAAAAATGGTCTACCTTCCCTTCTCTGAAACACAGGGGAAAAGCATGATCCTGCATTTACAAAGCATTTGTTTTTCACTGTTTAAGCCATAAACATCAGAGTTACAAAATAGTTTTTTCATAAAAATAAACAGCAGAAACACGTCACAGTGACAGAGTAAAAGACCCTATCATAAATCAGTTCAGATTAAACAGCACATTTCATTGTAAAAAAAACAATCATGTTCATTACTTTAAATCAGTGAATGTTATGACCCTGATCCTCTCAGGGAGCGATGAATGCTGATCACGTTAATCTTTTCTTGTACTGAAGAGCATATGTCCTTATTACCAGATCAAGTGTATTTTTTTTCACTTTAAGCTATTCATCCCCATGAAAAGTACCACTTTTAGTCTTCTTCAGCGGGGTGTTTGTTGTCAGAGTACATATCAGTGTTACAGAGGTGTTACCAGCCCTATAGGAAGCCACATAGCGGTGAGGAAGAGGGCAGATTGCGGACAGGTGAGTCTTCTGCAGCCAATCAGCATTAAAGCTCAATCAGAGCGGTTAACAGGGATGGCAGACAATCTATGATAGATGGAGCAGTGAGGCATGTGTAACACCTCCACCTTCACCTCAACCACAAAAAAAGATAACATGTCACCAAACCATAGTTTTTTTACTTTGAAACTTGACTTGATGTTCAAAGGCTGTAAAAATAATAGCCAACACATCCGCCACTGGTATGAGTTACACATGAGTGCGTCGCATTTGTTTACATTCATTTTCGTGGTCTAACCCGAATCGAGAGATGAATTTGGGGTTGTAAGAGTTCACAGCATGAATTAGTTCAAATTAAATATTTTAAATGGCAAACATATACACAGTCAGCCATAATAACAATAATAATAACAACAATAATAATACTGAACCTTTTATGCAGTTTTTTTGTTATTCACAGTTATTTCTTTAATTCGTGATGATAACAGCAGACTGAAATTTAAAGTCAAAGTAAACTTTATTTGTCATGCTGGCCACACAAGGACTGCATAGTGGGACAAAACTGTGTTTCTCCTAGAACACCATGCACTATAGTCATAGTAATTATACATGAATACCCAGCTAAGATCAAAATCTACAAATATTGCACAGCAGAAACTTAGGCACTATATGTGAATCTTTGTACTGATGAATATTAAAAACATAGGTGCTCATGTTATGCAGACACTGAAAATATTGTACAAATTAGCAGCAGTTACAGAGACATTTTGTGTGAGAGTTTGCATATACAACAGTTCTTGGATTGGTGTGTGATAGTGTGTATTTAAAGAGAGTTCAGGACTCTAATGCTGCGATAGCGTTTTTTAGAGGGCAGGATGGTAAACGGTTTGCGTGTCGGCAGCTCTGTGCAGGCAGGATTTGGTGTGTGGTCCTGTGGGGGTGAGAGAGGAGACCTGGCGACCTGACCTGGTGTCTTCACCATTCTCTGAAGTTTGCTCTGAGATGTTGCTCTCTGTAGTGCTTCTGTGGGAAGTGTTGAGGGCAGAAGGGAGTCTGATTGCTCTTCTTGACCGCTTCAGGAAGCGCAAGCGCTGCTGTCTACCTTTTGATGAGGAAGGTGGTATCTGTAAGCCCAGGAACCCGGTGCTGTTAACTAGCAGTGCGGTGCTGTCAAGGATTGTGGGTGGAGTGTGGGATAAATAGCGTGAACAATCACCCTTACAACATACAATATCAATTGATCTATGTGACCTAAATCACTTTATCTGGAGGGAAAACCAAAGTGAAGTTTTGATTTGTTGGTAACAATTATCCAACTATAAAGATATCAATGAGTCTTAGCGGAGGTTAATAAAAGAGCTTTGTGTTTATGGTACAAACTGTAAAGTCCCACCTGTCATTTAATAACAGCATATCTGAGTGTTTATTGCACATGCAGCCAGTTAAGCCTGTGGCTGAATCAAATGACTTTAATCTCATTGCCTTCTGCTTCCATATCGGTTTAATACAATAATCCAAATCATTTTAATGTCTTGGACCTCAAGGTGGCTCCTGTGTTTTGTGTTGTCTCTTCTTTGCTTGTCTATGGATGCAGGTTGTCACCTGCCACCGAGCAGCCAGGATGCCAGAATCTTTTGGGAACATATGTGGAGAAAAGGTTTAAATTTTTCACTCTGGCAACATCCAGCCAGTTTTATTAGTGTTGTATCAGACTAAAGCTAAATTAAGAATTCTTATTTCAGCTAGCATAAACAAACAGTAAAAGAGGACTTTATTATAAAAAGTGGGATTTATGAAAAGCTTGATACCTGGAGATGTTTACACCCTGAGGTCTGTATCCACCATTGAATTTACTAAAGATTTAACTTTTGGACAGGTGTAAAGATAACAGAGTTCAACTTTGCAAAGAGCCTACTTCACTTTTAATTTGAATATAAAGTTCATATTTTAATTTTTTAAAACCCTTATGGGGTTATTTAAGTTCTAGAGACCGTATGATGTTATGTTGGAGAAAATCAAACGGACCCTGGAGTGCATTGCCTCTGTCGCTTATATTTGTTACTGCCTTAGTGAGGATATTAATCCAGCTTTGAAAGGCAGAGTGGTTGAAGGAGGACCCCTGACTCTGAAATCACCAAGGTCCTATGAATATCAGCCAAGTCTTTGATTTGTGGCATGGCTAAGCAAAACTGGAAAAGTTTAACAAGTTGCACGTCTTTGTCCCTGAAAAAAAACCCAAACCTTTAGGTGTGGAAATCTCTTTAACTGGTGAATTTTGATTTGGGAGATGACACATCAGCTTAGAAAGGCTGTGATTCATTTGTGGATTTCTGTTGTGTTTAAAAAACAATAGTACTGTAAAAATAAATGATTTTGCAGATTCTGGGCCATGTACATTTGAATTGCCCTTTGTATAAATCACATTTTATAACCGTGTATTCACACATGTGCAAAGGTCCTTTTAGAAGTGGTGAAGTTCTGACGTTCTGTACAGCGACCAGATCTACAGGACTGTTTAAGTGTAAATAAAATCATGTAAACCCTCAGTGTTGCTGTCTGTAGCGTCTTCTTCTTAAAATATTTAGTTTAAATGTATTTAATGTTTAAATCCGTCAATTGTGAGTAGGAGGAAGATTCCCAATGACTGGATTGAATTCTCAACGCAATCACAAGACGACGGCACGGGTCGCTGGCGAGAGGCAACCTGTCTGCAAACAGTCATGGTCTCACGTTGAGTCTGACTCAGTCTGTGTAGTTCATCGCCCATTGCACATGTTTGCTAAAAAAAATTCTGGTTGTGCTGTGGTCTCTAACCAGTTTCCCCTTATGTGACTGTAGAGTCAAAGAACTTCTAAATGCTTAAGAACTGTCACACTTTAGACATCAGCTTTCAGGAGGGACCTGCAAGACAACCCATAATGAATGGGGCTGCTGAAGCCTAAGACTGGACAAAAAAGAATACATTGACTTATCGTGTTGAAATGAGTGCTACGTCATATTTTTAAGTCAATCAGCCATCAGCCTTCTCAAGCAGAATGCTAGCTTTAAATGGCCAAATTGTGTTGCCTGTAAGAAAAGTTAACGCAAATGTCATTTTGTTTCAAGAAAAGCTAACATTTGGCTAACAAACCGACTAATGACATGTCATTGTTAAACTGTTAGCCTGGTTTTTCCTCCTGTCTGCAGTCTTAACAGGCGCCATCTTTATTAGTTGAAGATGTTTTATTCAGTATGAATCAAAACTGCAGTGAACCCATAAATCCATCAGCAAGGCCTTTCCCTTATACTGAGGTTTTGCGCACACATACCTGCAAACAACGTGACATAGATTTGTTGCACTCTTAGCTTGCTAGCTATTAGCATAAACATCACACAGTTTAATTGTAGTTTAATCTGCATATTTGTGTTTGGAGTGGGCGTTATAATCTACTATGCAACCACTTACAAGTGGAAATTCCAGCATCACTTCTGGGAAACAGACATACCATCAATTTTTATACTTAGCCAGTATAATGTACATTTAATTAAATACTTTTTATTAAAGAAGACAAAGGAAGAGGAAATACTTTCTGGTAGAACCAGTGTAACCATATATATTGTTTTAGATTAAAAGAACAGCATATTCTTTTCCAGTTCCCCAAAACACCGCACACTGTTCCAGTTCACTGTTAAAAAAATAATTTATTGCAGCATGGAATTTTAATTTGAAATATTGATACTTTTCATTATCAATAATCCATGTTTGCATCCACTTCAATCCAACAAGAGCACAACAGGAACATCTGAAAACATCACACGGGTCAGGTTTTCTCACAGCTAAGACAGTCTGATGCGTGTCTTCCTGATACACACACACTGACTCTCTCCACCACAGTTAAGTGACACAAAAACTCTTTTTAACACTAAACATGAACAAATACTTGTCAAGTTAAATACAGAACAGGGTGTTAGGGATGATAGTTCCAGAAATACTAAACATACAAAACTGAAGTTGCATCCAGTGACTCTGATTTCCTGCAAGGTCAGTCCATACCAATACTACTAGAGTGGGTGTAATGTTTTTAAATGACCTAATGCTGTCAGCTCAGAGACTACCCATAAGCATTTGCTTATTAAAGGAAAATTCCACCAACACCAAAAAAAAAAACTAACTAAAGAAAATCTGTTAACAGAATGGGGATATATTATGATTGCTTCATGTTTGTTGAGTTAAGCAGCGTGGTGTCATTTTCAGATACTTCCAGCAGCTACAGCTAAGTTTTATACTTGCTGTGTTGGACAAATATAGACAGTCTGTATATTTCGTAAGTGTTGTTGCCACAGTAAAGAAATGACTGTTTCCTGGCCTCTGTACTGGCAGACATATCTCTATATCTATATACACTCAACAAAAATATAAACGCAACACCTTTGTTACTGCTCCCATTCCCCATGGGATGGATGTAGAGACCTAAAATTCATTCCAGATACACAATATAACCATCCCTCCCAAACAGTGGTCACAAATCAGTCCAAATGTGTGGTAGTGGGCACATCTGCCATATTGAGATAATCCATCCCACCTCACAGGTGTGCCACATCAGGATGCTGATCTGACATCATGAGTAGTGCACAGGTGTACCTCAGACTGCCCACAACAAAAGGCCACCCTGGAATGTGCAGTTTCTTGCGCTATTGGGGGTCTGGGGACCCAGAACCGGTCAGTATCTGGTGTGACCACCATTTGCCTCATGCAGTGCAACACATCGTCGCATGGAGTCTATCAGATTGTCAATTGTGGCCTGTGGAATGTTGGTCCACTCCACTTCAATGGCTGTGCGAGGTTGTTGGATATTCGTGGGAACTGGTACACGCTGTCGTATACGCCGGTCAAGCACATCCCGAACATGCTCAATGGGTGACATGTCCGGTGAGTATGCTGGCCATGCAAGAACTGGGACATTCTCAGCTGCCATCTGCCCTGAACAATGTGAACCATGATTCATCCGTGAAGCGCACACCTCTCCAACGTGCCAGACGCCATCGGATGTGAGCATTTGCCCACACAAGTCTGTTACGGCGACGAGCTGGAGTCAGGTCAAGACCCCGATGAGGACGACGGGCATGCAGTTGAGCGTCCCTGAGACGGTTTCTGACAGTTTGTGCAGAAATTGTTTGGTTGTGCAAACCAATTGTTCCAGCAGCTGTCTGGGTGGCTGGTCTCAGACGATCTTGGAGGTGAACCTGCTGGATGTGGAGGTCCTGGGCTGGTGTGGTTACACGAGGTCTGCGGTTGTGAGGCCGGTTGGATGTGCTGCCATATTCTCTGAAACGCCTGTGGAGACGGCTTATGGTTGAGAAATGAACATTCAATGCACGGGCGACAGATCTGGTTGACATTCCTGCTGTCAGCATGCCAATTGCACGCTCCCTCATTGCTTGTGGCATCTGTGGCATTTTGCTGTGAGACAAAACTGCACATTCCAGGGTGGCCTTTTGTTGTGGGCAGTCTGAGGTACACCTGTGCACTACTCATGATGTCAGATCAGCATCCTGATGTGGCACACCTGTGAGGTGCGATGGATTATCTCAATATGGCAGATGTGCCCACTACCACACATTTGGACTGATTTGTGACCACTGTTTGGGAGGGATGGTTATATTGTGTATCTGGAATGAATTTTAGGTCTCTACGTCCATCCCATGGGGAATGGGAGCAGAAACAAAGGTGTTGCGTTTATATTTTTGTTGAGTGTATATCTATATATATATATATATAGTACAGTATATATATATATTAGGGGTGCAACGATACACAAAATTCACAGTTCGGTTCAATACTTTGGTGTCACGGTTCGATATTTTTTTGATACAAAAAAAATGTTCATGCCTTTTTAATTTGTCATTTATTAAAATTATAAATATATATTTTAACTCAAACGTACAGTTTTGAAATTTAATGTTGCTGAAACAACAAAGTAATAAAAAAAATAAATATATCTGATTGAGAAATCACTCATCTTTGGAAAAGAGAGTTTATTACAGAGAAATGGCTCTTTCCGAAATAAAAGCTATACTATACGCTTCTTCTGGGCTATATTCTCAGCAGCATATTAAACATATCAGGTCCCCATAAGGAGAATCATGTGCTAACGGCTGTCTAAATGACTCGGGTAAAGTTTGAAGCATGCGTGCTTGTTGTTTTTATCTGCTTCCACTTGTCTTTGCACTAGGATGATGTCGGAGTAAATGTGCAGTCATATTCGTTGTGTTTCCACTAGTGCTGTCAGCGTTAATCTCGTTGAAATGACGTTAACGCCACAACACGGCAAATCTTATTTCAATCTTATATATCTTAGTCCTGGTCTTAGCGTTAGTTATTTCCTGATTTATTCTGACATCTCTCGTCTTGTGTGCATTAGCTGTATTGATATTTTACAGTCATTGCTCCCGCGATAAGAAGTTTTTAATTATGCTTCTTCCAGCTACTCCCTCATTCACAGCAGGTCGCTACAGCAGATGGATCTGTGTGTTGGACTTCAGGATTTGTGTCTTCTCCTGGTCTTGACCTGTGATCTTTCATGTGTTAGGTAAATGTGTTTCACTACTATACAAAACTGTTGCACTTTTTGCATTTGAAGAGGATTCTTGGGGTAAAACTATTCTTAATTTGGTCATGGCTCCAAACTGGTGATTCTATAGCCCACTGTGAAAGAGGTTCAAAGTTGGCTGTTGTAATGGTTTTGAAATCAAAGACAGCCATCTCACCGCTGCTGTTATATCCTTTATCACCTACTATTGTTAGGAGTGCAACATGAAATGATGTGCTGACACCAGTACTTGAGAAAAACTAAAGATAATTTCTCTCAGCTGATATTGTGACCGCACAAATGAGGATCTAGTATGGAAACACACACATGAGAAATACCAGCCATTCATCTTGGCCAAGATTCGGCAGGTAACATCATCCAGTGTACAATCTACACTAATCAAATGTGTCTCTTAAGTTTATTAAATCCATGTTGCACAGTATGGCTAGTAATGAACTTTGAAAATGATAGTTGCAATGGTAGTTGCTTTTAAACCACAAAGAAAAATAGTTGTGACCACTTAGCTTTCTAATCACGCGCCTGCAGACTAAGCGGCTAAGTCTGATCGTTTTCCCGTTTTTCATTAAAAAACTGTTGGAAATGTTGGAAATATGGACACACAGTAGTCGGGCTTGCTTCAGTGCACTCCCAGTGGACTCCTATTGGCAACTATTAAACAATATGTTAGAAATAATCACTTCTTTGTGGGCAATAAAGTCAGATTGCTGATTACCGGCTGAACATGTGCACAAATGGATCAAATCCTGCAAGCCACACGTCCAATACCAAACACACCCTCCAAACTTGAAAGCCATGATTTAAGCTTCACATTTTCCAATCTCTTCTACTAACATTTCAATGTATCCCTGCCTGCTGTTTAATCCCACTACTCATACTAAAGCAGTAGGCGCCTAGTGGCAGTCTTTGTTCCTGCCAACAGAGGCCACGGTTGGATATCTCATTGTATTTCATACCAAAGACAGTAACATCCTAGCCCTTATTTCATTGAGTGTACATCTCTTTGCACTATATGTTGAATATATTTCACAGAGCTTAGACACTCAGTTAAAAAGGTGGAGGGTAAGACTTTATTATGAGACTGGAGCTGCTGGAAAATGTTGATTAAATGTCATTAAATGTCAGATTAAATATGTAAAACCACATTAAGCGTAGAATTTTCCTTTAATTTAGCATCTAGTGTGTGCCTGATCAGCCTTTTAACATTAGGCTCAGTTCTTTTCTCTAACAGATCCTATATTACAGTATCATTCGTGTGTGGATGTACCAAGTCTTGTGTGACGGTGCTGTTTCCCTCAGATGGAAACAGGGCAGATGAGGACACGATCCTCCAGCAGAACACTCAGGACGAGGAACACAAAGTACAGTACGAACATGGTGAGGCCCAACTTTCGGCTCATCTTCCACCGACAGGCGGCGATGGAGATAATGACAAAGAGGAGCATCAGGAAGAGCAGCACAATGGCGCAGAACAGGCCATTGGAGCTGACCATAACTGGCTCACCGTTGTGGAGCAGGGTGTATATCAACCAAGGGATCGGCAGACTAAAACCAAACAGAACAGAAGCAGAAATCAAGCTATTTACCATCACACCTTCGTAGCCCGTCTGCTACATCTTCCTTTTTTGTTTTTGTAAGAAAATATATTTCGGCCTATTTTAGCATAGCCTCTTGTAACTTTTTGATAGTGATTACAATATTGGCTTATTTGTTTACAACAATGATGCAATTGTTGACTGAAGTACAGGTACAATGGTGGATAAATTAATGCTTTATTCTAGACACAATGGATTCTGGGGGCTTTCTCCATATTATTGTAGGGTCAATACCTTACAATATAAAGCGCCTTAGGCGATTTTTGTGGTTTGGCGCTATGTAAATAAAACTGAATGGAATTAAGAGTGACTCACCCTACAGTGATGTCAAAGATGTTACTCCCCACTGAGCTGGACACTGCCATGTCACCCAAACCCTTCCGGGCCACAATCACACTGGTGATCAGGTCAGGGATAGATGTCCCAGCTGCTAAGATGGTCAGTCCCATGATCTCCTCTGAGATGCCCACAGTTTCACCCACCTGCAAACAGTAAAAGATAAAAACAAGTGTCAGAACGAGTATCCCCAACCTGGCTGTAGTTGGTTGGTAAAACTGCCCAAGTGCCACAAAGTGAGACCAAAATTTTAAACCGTGTGCCCAAATCGGTGACTAATTAACTAGTTAACATTACTCTACATTATTCATTTTTTTCTTCATTTTTCCCCCAACAAAGACTAAATAAAACTCAAATTACAGAAAAACCTAAATAGTCTCTCTCCAAGGATGTCTGTGAAGGTTCTCAGTCATCCAGGTCATCGTAGTCTAAGGAGCTTGGAAAGAAAAGCATCTGGACTTCTTTAAGTTTCCTTAAAGACATGTGGACATAAATGGCTTCTTTCCCTCCTCTTTCAAACCATCTGTCTTCTCTGTCCAAAATGTGAACATTGGCATCCACGAAAGAGTGACCTTTGCCATTTAGATGGAGATGAACCGCTGAGTCTTGTCCCGTGGAAGTGGCTCTTCTATGTTGTGCCATGCGTGTAGGAAGTGATTGTTTGGTCTCTCCAATGTAGAGGTCTGAGCATTCCTCGCTATACTGTACAGCATACACTACGTTGTTAAGTTTGTGTTTGGGAGTTTGTCTTTGGGATGAACCAGTTTTCGTCTCAGTGTCTCAATGCTGCTTTAAAAAAACAAAAACAAAAACACTCACTGGAAGTCTCATTTTGTCCAATTTTATTCTGAGGCTGCCATTTCAAGAGGCCAGAACCCAGAGAACAAACAGCATTATGGAAAAGCCCATAATCTCCCAATTTAAACCAATTTTTAAAAATCATGGGGTTGTGCACTGTGCATTCATGCCTGAGGATCAGGCTGTAAATTCCACTATAATGTCCAGAAGAGCGAGAACTTTCATAGCCCAGACCTCAACTGCGGTGCAAGCACAATGAGATGACCTTTAAGGAGAAATTGGGCAAAATTATGTTTTTTTCTTGCACAAGGTAAAACGAGACAAATAAAAGACAAAACTTTCTATAAAACTAGGACAGTCTCACTGTCTCTATGTTATGCTCTCACTATCTTTATGTTAAACTAACCGCACTAACTGCAGAAGCATCACCTGAAAGTATCATTGACATCACTCAGGGCCGACTACTCTGAGACATGTAGGAAAGTAGTCTGCCAGGGTCCTTATCAGTGTGAATAAAAGACCAACATAACATGTGTTAAGACTCCACCAACCTGATGAGCCCACCACACCATCAGGTAGGAGAAAGCACCAATCCAGATGATGGAGCCTATGAAGGTGATGGCAAAGTATCTCCTGGATGCCTGAAAAGCACCAGAGCCATTCACATTACATGTTCAAAAACATTATGACACCTGGGAACAGAGACTTAGATCCTGAAACTACAAAAAATAAAAAATTAATCCAATGTAATCCATTGTAAATGATAGCATCTGATCCATACAATTCACTCACTGCAGTCGGTTCTATCTGTCTGTTAGCATTCACAGTTTTCTAGATATTTTCAAGTTTTGTGTGTCGGTAGATACCAAAAACAGCTCAAGATGAATTAATTTTGGTGAAAATCAGATCAAAGTAACACCAAATGTGAAAATCAGTAAAAACTTTATATTACCTGTAGGTTAGCTAAGCATTTCACCTTGGCCATTATTGTTAGTGCCCACGGTCAAAATCACATATTGCATGAATATGTCTTAAACTATCAAGTTTGTACAGCTTACAGAAGCCAAGTTTTCAGCCAATTCTGTTCCAATCCCATGGGTAAAGATAATAAAATACATCATTTTAGTATGTAAAGCTTTAAGGTCATAGGTCATAATGATAATGATGATGAGGGCTGTTCACCAGGTTGCGGACATCAGGCAGGGTGAGCCACAGCGGGAACACGATGGGCAGCAGGAACAGATATGTCGCCTGCTTGCGCCTGGTTTCAGGCCACCCTAAAGACAATGGTTGGTTCTCCTCCTCCTCTTCTTCCTCCTTTTCTTCTTCCTCCTTGTCTTCATTGTCGCCATCATCTTCACTCTCGCTCGAGTCGCTGCTTTCTTCGTCACCACTCTCATCCTCAGCGCTGCCCTCAGAGCCCCCTGATCCACCTGCTGATGCTGCTGCTGCCTGTAGGAGAAGGAACAGAGTGAGTCAAACCCCCTGACTCACTGCACACAACGAAGCGGGAACCACATAAAAGATGCATTAGATTTATTATTTAGTATTTAATATTTCAGGGCTGGTTTAGGTCTTGGTGAATTGATGATTTTACATGAGAATTTTTTTAGGTACATTTCACAAATTAGCTGTTTTTTTTTTATTATTTGAGGACTTCACTGTTATTTATGTGTATGAACTTGTGACTTTTTGTTTTGAAAGTCTTGAAACGTCCAGTCTTGGATGAGTCTACTTCTACTACCAGTCTACTACTGGTTTATTTTCTAATGAGATTGAGCAATGGAGACCTTTCACCAGCTGATGGTACTGACAGATCTATCTCCTGAGCACAACAGTCCTGGAGGATAAGACAGGGTTTCAGCTCTGGAGCTCTTCCAGTGATCATCATGGCAAATGTGAGCTCACAGTTGATGTGTATCCTGGAGTGCTGCAGCAAGATATTGACACACTCACATTTTCCAGACCCCACTGTGACCGTACATGGTTTCAGTACTTTTGGGCGACAGAGACGTTACTCTGAGTGGTAACAAGAAATGTGAAGGGACTGCACCAGTTACAGCAGCATAATCCTGGACATGTTACAGAGAAGGAACATATCCCTATATTGTCAGAGCTTTACTTATTAAGCCCCCCTTATTATCTTAGCTCTTCACTTTTTTCTTCTATTTAAATTAGCTCTATTTTTATTTTGCGTCTTTTCTTTTTACCTTTGTGAGCTATTTTGCTTTGTGATATTGTATTTACTTCACTGAGCGAGGTTCTTTTAGTTTGTAGTGTTAGTTTGCTTATAACACAGTAATTTCCCAACTTTTAGGATAGATTAAGTATATCTTACTTTGTTATTTGTTAATATCTTACTATAATACTTTGTTAATATTCTGCAACATTACTGCCACTCCTTTTTAATTTTTTTATGTATACATGAACAATAAATTAACAAAAAGTATAAGCTAGTGTGCTTGTGTTAGGCCCTCCATCATTCTTCAACACTGCATGTTATCCAACCTCCTCACAGCCTTGTTCACAGCTTCTGGCTTTGGCGATGTGGTTTTCAAAAAGTGCTATACAGGCCTCCATGCAAAGTGTGATCTGAGGTCAGTATGCCAGAAAACTGAGGTGACACTAAACTGACAGAAAGCAACTTGTGTGGGTGTTAACGGTTACCTTCATTTCTCAATTGATGTGTTTGTTAAAGATTATACATTCTTGTCATTTTCAAGCTTTATTTTGAACTGTACCACATAACCAAAATGTAATATGTTAGGAAAGAAGAACACATACTAGAAACAAATATGAAGCAAGCCAAAACCTCTTAAATTAGTTTGAAAATGTGCAGATTGAAGCCAACGCTCTTACCATCTTTCCTTCAATTTTACTAATACACCATGTGCTTAAGTATATTCCTTGGGTGCATTTTCAAAATACATTATGCCAGGAATAATTAGAGGCCAATTTAAAATCTGAAGATTCAAAATCAAGTAAGAAACATAGTTAAAGTCATAGCTTTCTGTCTCCAGGTCTGTTGAAAAGATAAAGAAGCAGAAATATGAATTTGAAGCTAATCTATTCAAATCTAGGGAGACAGTAATGCCATCTTCACATGCTCATCACGCCTGTTATTTCCCAGGCTTCACATTGCAATTAACATCTGACTGCATTCCAGTGCTTCGCAATTCGCATGGAGGATACAGATGCTGCTAGGTTTTCATCAGTTTCCTTGACAACTTAACTAGTTTCTTTTGGCAACATGACAACAGCTAAAGAAACACGTGCGTTCATATTAAGATGAGACGTGTATTATCACGACTTTTAAAACTATAGGATCAAAGTTGTTAAAATCTCCACTTTCCTCACTTCTGTGGCAAACTGCACAGTGAGCTGAAATCTTCTCGTACCTTCGATTCGTCCGGTCGGTCAGATGTTTCCTGAGTTGTCTCTTCTGCCTTTGGAGGCTGTGAGGTGGACGGCTCAGCAGTAGCTGCTCCCTCTGATGCACCGGCAGCAGCTGGCTGCTCAGACTTTGGCTTTTGATCTGGATCTTAAAAAAGAGGAAAACCACACGGAGTAATATAGATAAAAATATGAATTTTAACCTGCTTTTCAAACACTGCAGATTTTAAATATCCCATAGCCATTTTAGATAAAACAGTTTCACTGCATCTTTTTACAAACAGGACACATCAACCTCACTTAAATGTTTAGTGACTTTATGCTTTTACTTTGACCTTTTCACTGTCTTCTTTGTCTACCTGCCACTCTGACTTTTCCTTTGATTTTATTTTGAAAGGGCAAAGATGTCTTTTAGTTTGTTCTTTGTATGCAGCAGTGTTTCCCCATATCTAACTGAACACAACTGAACAGAGTCACTTTTGGATGATGTAATAACCCTGCTGGTTTGTGTTATGGTCACCATTTTAAATCCATCACTTCAGACTGATGACTCCTCACCTTATATCAGCTAAAGTACTTTGCAGTTAGGTGATTAAAAATTCAGGTGAATTTGAATTTCCAAGCAAGTTTGCTGTATTAAAGAATTTGGAAAACTTCCGCTCACACTTATTTTTAAACGTATCTAAATATTAGAGAACTGCAGCTAATTTCACACTTAGCGAAGATAAATCACAAATTTAATGTTACACTGACAAATTATTCTGCTCTAGAGGCCAGTATGAAGTGGCAGTGGGAGTGATTGGAGTGTCTGGCAATAAACATGCTCTACTAAAGGCGGGGAAGAGAGTCACATGCACACTCATATGCATGTTAATCCTCAGGGCTCATTGATTCGGTCTTGTCGAGGCCTCTCCAGGTTCCTCACAGCCCCACTTTGCTGTGCACCTCAGACTGTCAAGCAACTCCTTACTCCACACTATGACGCACAAACATATGAACTGAGTCTGAAGAACAACCTCCTTCAACCCCAAAACTGTCTCTGATTACTGATAGAAGACCATGTGCATATGTGCACTCGCAATATCACAATAAATGTCAAAGCACAAGTCACTACAATATTAATCAACAGTACAACTATTAAAATAATAACTTTCTTCATCTGAATATTCACACAATTAATTACAAATTAAACATCCTTTGGATCCTTTTATGCAGCCTGATATTAACTTTTTAAATTAGAAGATGAGAATAAATTTAATCCAATTTCTTTGTCTCATGCACAGCTCCTCCTACAGGAGCTGCTCAGCTCAAGTAACCAAAGCCATGAAGCTCCCAGAGCACAGTGTTTGTGCTGATGTTAATACCAGAGGAGGTTTGGAATTCTGAAGTTAGTGAATGAGCAGAGTGTTTGTGACTTTTACACATGCACTTGATGACCCCGCTCTGTAACTTTACATCATCTATTTCCAGGTTCAAACTCTTCTTCGGTTCCTAAACAAGCACTGTGACAACAATGAGATTTTATCTTCAATAAAAATGATCAGCATCACTGCTATCCCAGCTGTTACAATAAAGTTTAACATCACGGCATCCCTGAAAAAGATGATTTATGAGGTTTAATTGACTCAGAAGCAGTAAGTTAGAGTGCTGGTTTCCATCTAAAGACCTGGAAGCAGGGTCTATACTTTATCACTTGACAAGCAGATGGTATTGCTTACAGCTGATCGTGGAATATCTAGGAGGGAAGAAATTTCACAAAGAGAGTTTTTGCTGTGGAGGTACCCTATTAAAACACCAGGCTCATATTCTGTAAGCTCTTTAGAAAGATCCATTCTTTCACCCGTTTGAGCTAATAGCACAAAAAATGGGAAAAGTAAACTGAGCCTAATGCCAAAACATATTTAAAGTCATTTTCAATACAATGGAGTACAAAATACATAAAAACAAAACCAAAAAACACAATATGGATTATAGAGGGAGATATTTTGATATTTGATTTTTACCATCATACTGAGACTAAATTTTATCCCATGTGATTTAAAATATGATTTTTTTTTTTTTTATCTCAGTCTTTATGCAAAACTGGGCTAACACACATCACAAGCGTACCTCTCAGACAGATGCCAAAAAATAACTGATATGTGTTCTGTACTGTTGCATTACAATACAAAATTACGCAATGTTATGACAGAGGATTGTAGGTAAAAATGGCCAGAGAAATACAAGCGCTTCAACATATAAATCAGATGTTGTTGGAAATCCGGGTTATGTTTCGAAATCATGTAACAAAACTATGCATTTAGTCAAACAAAATACTGATGGCACTGGAACACACCCACAGGAAGTATGCTTTCAGGAAAGGCGTTTCATCGCACAAACGACTCACCTTCGCTGCAGCGGTGATGGGACTTGCTCTGCAGTTTGCCCGTCATCGGGACATTCATAGGCTTTACTTTGTTCTTCGCTGCAGTTAAAAGAATCATTGCTCAAACAAATCTCATGTGAAGCCTGTTCTTCTACAACCAGCTTTAACAATAACATGACCTGATAAACACACACTGACCAGCATTTAGGAGTAAAGATCCAATCCAATCCAGTGCAAACGTGAGAACAGGTACAATTACTGGTACCTATGCTAAAATGTGAACCTTACTTACGACTCATTTGAAGCTGTTTATCACCACCAAGCTTTTATCTACTCTAGAGCCTGACTAAGATAAGATTTTTCAGGCCAATACAGATATCTGATTATTTACCATTCCAATGTTCCCAGTCTTTAAGGACATTTTTTTGTTTGTTTGTAATTTATTGTTTACATTCCACATGCCTTGGCTTGGTTTATGTGGTTGTTGGGTTTATACTGTTATGGAAGTTGAAGAGTGCCCTCTGGTGGAACATCAGCGCTCATAAGTCCTACCAGAAGTAACCCTTGAAACTCCTGTTTCTGTCTGTGAAGGTTCTCAGTCATCCAGGTCATCGTAGTCACAGGAGCTTCTGTACTGTGCAATTTCTGTCAAATTTCAGGCCCCCCCAAAATGACTGGGTGTGCTTCAGAAGTTAGTCAGGGTAGTCTTTGCCTATGCAGCTACCCTTGGAAAAACCTGGAAACTATTCTAAGATTGTCAAACCATGTATTTATTGATACACACTGCAGCGTCCAATAAATGTGATTTTTATTAATTGGACCCCAAAAAGTTGTTTGTGTTCATTTTCTCAGTGGGAGAAATGTTTCCTCATTCATCCAAGTGATTTCTTCAGTTTCAGCTGAATGCGGGTTTCCCCTACCTTATAAACAGTACATTTGCATAATGACTGAACCCAGCAACAATGGGCTGTGAGGTCAGTTTCTTGATCAATAATATGCAAATTGTCTAATACATAATATCAGCCAATGACACTAGTCTACAGATAAATTAGTCATGTTCTTTACAAACAGCCAGAGTGTGCCAAAAGGTCAACGATTCTCACAGCTTTCTGACGGACACACAAACATGCAACCATCCAATGCATGCATAGCGGTCAAAAATGTGTTCTGTAATAGCAGACCAGACTGAACACAACAGCAACAACAACAACCACAAGAACAACTAGTGCAGAAACAACACAACAGCAATGATGTTTTTCACCTTACCTTTCCTCTGTACTGGCCCCTCCCCTCTAACATCACCATTAAAAGATGTTTCTGATTGGCAGACATTCACAACACACATTATCAGTCTGACTCCTTAATTACTTTTTTCTTTTTGACATCAAAGGTGAAAAATTAGCTCATTCTCCAAACCGCAACACAAAAACACCCACATATTCTTGGTATGCACATACTGTCTGTGTGAATAGGTATTGGTTAAAACAGCTGAGACCTGCTGAAGCCTGGATATGACCTCTGTGGTTTCCTGTGGTATCTGCCTAACTTAGATTGGGTTAGATGGACCTGCTGACATGATATGTCGGAGTCATCTGGAGTCATCTCCAACTCAGTGGCTAATCCATTCCTGGCCTTGAGCCCCACTGTTGTTCTAAACATTATTCTGTTCAGCGGTGAATTGTCTCGTATGTCAGGTTTGTATTAGCCAGGCTAACAGATGAGGACCAAAAGTTTAACATGCCCATGTTGAGTGACTGTGATGAGTTCCAGAAAGTTTGACTTCAAAACATAGATAAGCAACACAACTAAGCAGGAAATCTGAAGTTTGATCCACAAACAAATACACAAAAAAATTAAAGACAACAAACGCTTCAAACCAGGCAACAACTTTTTGTAACTCTTACCTCTTCTGACTTTTCTGGGGCCAGGGGTTTTAACGGCCCCTCTAAGAACTGCTTCTACGATGGAAACCACAGACATGGTTGTAACTTCAGGGCCAGAGAAAGGCGTTCAGAAGCGGAGACAGGGACTGCTGCAGAGAGGCCAAGTACAGGTTCACTAAAGAAGTGGACATTGCTAAACATCAGCACTCTGAGAAGATGCAGCAGCAGATCTCAGAGAATGACTCGGCCTCTGTGTGGAAAGGTTTTAGGAATATCACAAACTACAAGCCTAAAACCCCCCACTCCACTGATGACTTGCTCTTGGCCAACACCCTTAACGACTTTTACTGCCGTTTTGACGAGCCATCAGGCAGCCTTCACACCTCCAACGGCCCCAACAATAGAGGCAATTTGGACACTAATTCCCCCACCTCTCCCCCCTCCATAGAGCCATCACCACCTTCAAACTGTTCACCTACAACACCCCCCTCCTCACCCCACACATAATAGGATTTCACACCACCTCCTCCCACCACAACTCTTCATATTCATGAAGCAGATGTGAGGAAGCAGTTTAAGAGTCTGAATGCTCGAAAAGCTCCCGGCCCAGACGGTGTGTCTCCTGCCACCCTCAGACACTGTGCAAACGAGCTGGCCCCAGTGTTTTCTGGCATTTTCAACTCCTCACTGCAGGCATGTCATGTGCCTGCCTGCTTCAAGTCCTCTACCATAATCCCTGTCCCCAAGAAACCTAGGATCACTGGACTAAATGACTACAGACCCGTGGCTCTGACATCTGTGGTCATGAAGTCATTTGAGCGCCTAGTTCTCTCCCATCTCAAGACCCTCACGGCCCCCCTCCTGGACCCCCTGCAGTTTGCATACAGAGCCAACAGGTCTGTAGATGATGCCATCAACATGGCCCTACACTTCATCCTGCAGCATCTGGACTCCCCAGGAACCTACGCCAGGATCCTGTTTGTGGACTTCAGCTCTGCCTTCAACACCATCCTTCCAGACCATCTCCGAGACAAGCTTTCCCAGATGAATGTGCCTGATCCCATCTGCCGGTGGATCACTGACTTCCTGACGGACAGGAAGCAGCATGTGAGGCTGGGAAAGAATGTCTCGGACTCTCGGACCATCAGCACCGGCTCCCCTCAGGGCTGTGTTCTTTCTCCTCTGCTCTTCTCCCTGTACACCAACTGCTGCACCGCCACCCACCAGTCTGTCAAGCTAATCAAGTTTGCAGATGACACCACCATTATTGGGCTCATCTCGGACGGGGATGAGTCTGCCTACAGGAGGGAGGTTGAACGTCTGGTGTCTTGGTGCAGCCACAACAACCTGGTGCTGAATGCCCAGAAGACAGTGGAGATTATTGTGGACTTCAGGAAGCACACAGCCCCACTCCCCCCCATCATCCTGACTGACACCCCCATCACCTCTGTGGACTCATTCCGCTTCATGGGTACCACCATCACTCAGGACCTGAAGTGGGAGCCCACCATCACCTCCGTCATCAAGAAAGCCCAGCAGAGGATGTACTTCCTGAGGCAGCTGAAGAAATTCAACCTGCCAACACGGACAATGATGCAATTCTACACCGCAATCATCGAGTCCATCCTCACCTCCTCCATCACCGTGTGGTACGCTGGAGCCACTATCAGGGACAAACAGAGACTGCAGCGTGTTGTGCGCTCTGCTGAGAAGGTGATTGGCTGCAGACTCCCATCTCTGCAGGACCTGTACACCTCCAGGACACTGCGGCGTGCAGCTCGGATCTCAGCTGACCCTTCTCACCCTGGATACAGTCTGTTTGACCTGCTCCCCTCAGGCAGGAGGCTCCGGTCCATTCGCACCAGAACCTCTCGCCATAAGAACAGTTTCTTCCCCTCTGCTGTTGGACACATGAACAATAAACGTACGACTGTTCCC
Organism: Diplotaxodon limnothrissa; assembly: GCF_057381915.1. Classification (NCBI taxonomy): domain Eukaryota; kingdom Metazoa; phylum Chordata; class Actinopteri; order Cichliformes; family Cichlidae; genus Diplotaxodon; species Diplotaxodon limnothrissa. Next base: position 37,374,248 of record NC_140596.1, read on the forward strand.
ACCACTAACACATGACCCTACGCTGTGTTCACTGCATCATTCCATGTTTTGGCACTGATCACCACCTGCACTCATGTATATATCTTTCTACGTAGCACTTTTAATTCTTATTCTCATGTATATATCTCATGTATATCTCATGCATATATCTTTCTACGTAGCACTTTTAATTCTTATTCTTACTTTTATTTTTTCATGTCTATTTAAGCGCAATTTATGACAGTATGTTTGCACTGAAGCACCGCAGCAATTTCCTAATGTTGTAAACCTGCTCAACATTTGGCAATAAAACCCTTTCTGATTCTGATTCTGATTCTGATTTCAATTTGACTGACAGTTTTCAGGTTCATGGTGCAGTAAATGTTTCATAGTAACAAAAATAATATCTCTGCATGGTAGTAACAGGCTCAGGTTAAACGCTGTCACACATAACTGCTTATCAAAAAACAGTTTGAGCTGGTCTCAAAATAACTGGCAACTTGTGAGCATTTTAGAAGTCAGAATTAGAGTCACATTCATTTTCCTTTTACAGCTGAGTACACCGCATAAAGATTGGCTAAAATTTGCAAGACTGCAAACTTGGAAATGTAATGTGTGTGTTTTACAATTTATTTTTGTAATTCATAAAGTAAGTATCATTTTTTATTGGTTTGAACTATTCTAAAGATACATTGATTTTATTAAATTCTTAATAATCAATCAATACACTACTTTATTTCAGTTTTACACACATATACATTATTATATAGAGTATTATACTGTACTTATACTCAATGTTCCCTCTAAGCTGCGCGCGTGCGCAATTGCACACGCGCGGTGTTTTAGCTAGCAAAGTGGCATGGCTGATGTGGAGTGAAGCCACGTTAATGACAACGTGTACAACCATTGGAGATGTGAGCAGGACAGACGGGACAATTGACGGAAAAAGTGTGGACTTTATACCAGTTTTTAAATTGTGTTGATAGGCCACATTAAACCAGAATTATGATAAAAAAATATGTGCAATGTTTGGTTTTCTTCCTGAATACTATCGTGGTTTATATTTACTGCATCAAATTTGATGCAGAACAGCTGATTGTTCTGTAAATAGTTTGAAATGTTTATTTAAAAAAACGCTTTGGCTGCATTTTTAGGTAAACGGCTGCAAAAAACTTGTTGTTTGCATAACTCAGTTACTTTTTTTGAAGAAGTAACTATGTAATTAATTGCCCAACATTATATACTGTATTTTGCAGACAGAGTTACAGGACTCTCTCCCAGACCACAGACTCATACTAATAATACAAGTCAGAGCTTTACAAAAAAAAAAAGAAAGAAGAAAGTTGTTTTTTCAGAATTGGAGTTCAAGTTATTTTTTACTTCCAATAGTGTTAACATACTACACAGGTCATGAACAAGATTTTTTTACATTTTCATTGTAAGTGGGCTAAAGCAGTTAATTAAAAGTAGTCTAACATAAATGTAAATGCTGTAATTTGATTATTTTAATAAACCATGTGACTTGGATCGATTCCATGCTGGCGTGACCACAGTGCACACATCTGCTGTTGCTCACAGTGGTCCAAGGGACCGCTCAGGGAGTTTGTGCGTTCGCTCAGACACATGAAAAATTAGAGGGAACATTGCTTGTACTATGCTAAGAAAATGGAAGACATCATTCATGGGTTTTCCTCTTCTGCTAATATAATTGTAATCGGTATACATAAAGGTTGATTAAGGGTCTGAAGTTTGATCCATGCAACTGCCATGGCTTGTCAAGTTTTCTTACATTGTCCAATTCTGTCATTGCAAATTTGGTGACATTGTTAGCAAGAATACTTTAAATCAGATGCCCTGCAGTCATTGTCCACACTGTAACAGACAGCCTTGTGAGGAACATTAGAAGCCACAAACTCAAGTCAAATCCTGGAAAGTAAGAAAGTCTAGCTACAACCTGACAGTCCAAAAACGTCTTCTTTGATGTGTAACTTTTTGTGTGGCATTACTATTGTGGAATTATTATAATTTAACTTTTTAATCCTCCAGGAACGCTGTCCTTAATATTGTTTAAATTTAACAAAAGAATGAAAAAAATCAATTAAATACCACTCCCTAATACAGCAGAAGTTTCTGAATTAGAAAGATGTAACTTCACATTGTTCTGATGTAGTGAATGAAACCTAATAGATCAGCTGAAATAACGGATAAGTCAGATTCCTTTATGTCGGACCAAAGCCTTCTCTTCTGCTGTCAGCACAAATACAGAAATACACTGCAGCACACTTGCTGCACTGAAACCAGTTGCTCCACAAATGAACTGTATGCAAAAAATCACGGGTCTATTTATCTGGAAATCACTCATGTTTAGGGTTAGGGTTGCGTACTGCAGTCCAGCTGCAAGGAGCCGGTCTCTGCTTCCACAGAGATAAAGCGCTCGGCTTGCTAGCATGCTGGCTCTTATCCAGCTTTTATTACCCTGTATTGAAAAGCTGATTAAGGATCAACAGTGGCTCAGTGCTTTGAGTTAGGGAACAGCACACCAGTGAGTTCGAGGACAGACTGAAGGTCGTTGCGGTTCATCACGCGACACTGACTCAGAGAAAGGGACAGGAGGGATACAGCTGAGTCACTGGCAACTTTGCAACAAGCTGGAACATTTAATTGATCAACAGGATTTCACTTGGTTTTTTATTTATTATTTTTAATTACAGCTTTTTTTTCTTATGCATGATAATGATTTATTTAAGCCTTCTAAGCATTTATAAGAAGCTTATAGGCCTTTAATAAATGTCAAGAAAACTGTAAAGAAGCTGTAAGCAGATTTAACTATTTGTTAATTAATTTAACTTCTCCTGAATGGAAGGTGCAGCATCAGGTACAGAAGTAAGAAAAAATATTAAATCTAATTACAGACAAATTTATTAGGGAACTGATAATGAAAGTAATCATTAGTGAGGTCCTGCTGTCTCCAACGGATGATCTGATATCCTCGTGTTGGTGTTGTTCCCAGACCATCATGAAAATGTTGTTCCAGGTTCAACATTGCAAGTGACCAATCACATTGTTGTGACGTTATTCCTTTCGTGCATTTATGAAATTCCAATGTTGCAAGGACAATATCAATTCTGCTTACTGTTTATTAAAGGGTTACGGTTAGGGTTAGGGTCAGGGTCCGTTGATCGGCGGACAGAGGCGGTTTCACGCAGCTTAAGTACAGTTTTTTGTTTTACGCCGGTTTTTCCCGAAGTCGCAAAGGTATGATGTCACAACATTCTGATTGGTCACTTGCAATGTTGATCCTGGAACAACATTTAGTATGATGATCTGGGAACAACACCAACATGAGGATATCAGATCAACTGTCTCCAACATCTTGCATCTTGTTTACTTATGTTAAAATGGTAAAATACTTCATCACAGAAAGTCCTTTAAAATTAAGGATCAAATTGTAGCTAAATAATGAGGTTAGAACTTTGACATTTACACATACATATTTGGTTGTTGACCCAAATATGTATGTTGAACCAGTTTTTAATGAGCACTGTGCATTTTTAATTTCTAATTTTGCTGCAGACGTGATATTATCACCCGAGAAAACATTGGTTACCTTCTCCCAGAGGGTCCAATGTGTGAATCATCAGCTGGAAGATGGTGCTCCGAAGCGAGGTGTTGTGTAGGGAGGCTGAGCTGCCTCCTCGCTGCAGGGCTGGACGCACCTACAGGACAACAGGCACCTAGTCAGAACTAAAGCATTTAACCTTAGGGAACCTTTAATAATACTAACCAGTGCAGACCAGTGAGAATCAAAAAGGTGTTTTGCTTTTGTTAGAGCAGCCATTTTGACAAGGTATTGCAAGGAGAAAAACAGGTAGAATTAATAACGTCAACTATGGCTATGATCCAGTTAGAGGAACCAGGGTCCTGGTACTACACATAAATGGAATGGGTTTAAAACATTAAATACAACAGGACTGTAAATGACACCTGAGCGTACCCTACACTGACATGCCAAAATGGCTGGCATGAAATGGGTAACAATTATTGTCAAATGTTACAGGCTAACACTGTCATCTCACTCTAGAGTTTTATTGCTGAAAACAATAATAAAGGTAACAATATGTACAGGCTGTTTTGCCAATGTCACTATCTTGCCTTGTGATAAACACCTTTAAGAATTGGACAATAAAAACAAAAGGGAGAGAAGGACTAGTGCCTGATGGACCTCGATATCTACCCCAAAAATCAAATAACAAACTGTCTCATCAGATGACTTCTGACTTTTGTTTCAAACGTTGAAGGGCCAAAAACAGTCAATGAAAGTGTGAGGAACAGATTAACCAACATGTTTCTCTGCTTTAACGCAAGATGCTAACATTAGCATGTCCAGCTAACTAGCTTACCATAGTAGCAAGCCAGGCCAAGTAAGTCTGATAATTTTAATTTGTGTAAATTCAAGTAACAAGTTCACTAGGTTATTAATTATTAAAGAACTTATGCTATTATATCAGAGTTTGTGTGTATGCTAACAATACATATACATATAAAATAAACCAAACCTACAGATTTTAAAAGTAAATCTAACACTTAAATGCTACTACAACAGCTACAACAGGAAGAGCCTTACACTCCTTGTGTAGATAAAATATCTGCTGATCCTTTACGATCTTATTCCATTATGAGCTGATGCATCCCTCCATTAATTCATCTGAAAGTAAATATTAATTTTTGCTTTGAAATTAAGGAAGTCACACTGCAGTTTAACTGGAGATTTAGCCAACAAATAACATAAGGTTTATATAAAAGCTTTAAGGGCCATTGTGGCATCACCCAGTTGTCCCATTACCATATTAGTGTTTCCAGGCCAGATTGAAGTGATGGAGTGGCCAAGGAACACTGCATGCTTATGTGGTATTGACTTTTTTTTCACAGCATGGGGTCACTAACAAGCTAGTCTGTTTTGTCATCTTTTTGGACTGTAATTTAAACCATAATTTACAAATTGAACATCATTTTATATTCAGTAAGAACTGAAAATAATGACTGACACCATAAACTCAACATTTAAGTGCTTACTGATGTCCTTTAAAAAGTGATCATTAGAGTTGTTTTGCCAGACATCTATATAACTGGACATCCTTTTTTGCAACTGGGGAGTTCACCCTCTACTGGCCAATAGAAAGACTAGATTTAAGTATTTCACTGTATTTAATTTTTCAGAGCTGGGGCTTTGTTAATCCTTCATATGGTCTAAACCAACAAAAGGTTTGTTTTTCAAACCTTGAGTCTTGTCTTGTCATCTTGTGAGTCTGGCAGCAGTTTGCTGCTTTGAGGGCTGCTTGGAGGTTGTACAGGTTCTGGTTTGGATTTTTCTTCAACTTTTGGCGCAGCAACTGGAGCAGCTGGAGCAGCAGCAGCAGGTGGTGGAGGTGGTGGTGCTTCACTTTCCTATAGTGAGGCAGTTTAACAGCAGTTCAGGTTACCAGTAGTTCGAGTTACCTCACACGTATACATTCAAGCATATGAACAGCGGAGATTGCTTTGGCAATTTGATTGGTCTGTATTTGCATGTGTTATTGCTCTTAATTGGTTCTGTGAAGCACTTTGACATACCTCTGGTTTTTAAATGTGCTATATAAATAACATTGTATTGTATTGTAATGTACTGTAGAAACTCAGTCTAAACTCAGTCATAGGAGTAGACATGCAAAGTGATGAATTGACATGGTTCCAGCTGTAGTCTTGAGACAGGTCAAGAATTCCAGGTTAATCCTTTACAAAAGACAGTAGTAAGCCCCTAATCTAGTTAAAAGTCCAGCCAGCATGAGTTTTTCACCATCAGCAGAAGAGTAAGTCACAACCCTTAAGCCTTGAGGCTGATCCTTTTTAAATCTCCAGTTTCAACAACTGCATTATTCCTACTGATACACAGCTTCCACGATGAATGCTCCTAAACTGAGCTCCCAAATCTATGTATATATGTGTTTGTGTATGCAACAGGTGATATTAATGTGTTCTATTGATGAAAAGAACAAAAAGAAATGATGGTTGAGCATGTATATAAATGTGAACACCATGTACTGAAATCTGTGAAGAGGTTTTGAATTTCAGCAATTCTGACCCAGCAATGTGGCAACGCATCTCACTGCACTTGGTGTTAATACTGAAGCACATGCTGATTGCAGACATGCTTCAGGCTAATTGGCGAATCTGCTGCGGGCCCTTGAGATATTGTAATGCAGTTCTGCATGTTGATTACGGCCTCAGACATTTGCTGATCTCTCCCAGCAGCAGCGGAGCAGAGAGCTGTTCAGCCTGCAGGAAATGAACCTTTTATTCCTTTGTTTTTAAATTGTAAATGAAATGATGTCTCTATATAGTGGTATTTCAGGGCTTTGACAGAAAGACTGACACTTGCATCACTCCACCCTGTGACGCCCCATCTATGACACCTGGAGTCCTCTCTGTTCAGTACCATCAAAGGATTTTACACAAATACAGTCTTTCACCTGCTCAGAACCACAAATCACTGTCTCTCTTTCAGTGTGTCCGAGCAGGCGGCAGTCCCAACTGTGCGGAGATGAAAGGATAGAAAATATACTGTGTATACTGAAAATAAATGGATAGATAGTATCTCTGGTAACAACTGCTTAGAGAAACATCTGTTTTGGCTGCATCCATCCTTTTATGTTTGATAAATGCGTGATGAATAAAAGAAATTATTTTGTTCTCTTATTGCTGAAGCAAAAATAACTCTAACACCTGTTAACGCTTCATTCTCTCTCCTAATGTCAACAAATCTCATGAAAGAGCCAAACCCAGTGTAGCAATGTACCTCTGCACAGTGACTGACTCCATAAGCCTGTCTGAAGGCAAACCTTTAATCTTTTTTTTCTTTCTTCTATTTATTTTACCTAATTTCATGTTTCATTTCAGTGAATTGTGAGTCTTTGTAGAAATGTGCAGTTATTTATGGATGTTACTTTCTTTCATGCTTTCAACCCCCATCTCTCCTCACAGTGAGCGTGAAGCCATGAACAAAAGAAGATGCTCAAGTTGCTCATGTTGAATATAATTTGACCGAAAGTGCAATAAAAGTGTCACAGCAAGTGTTAATTTGTCTAAATTTAAAGAGCAAAAAACCAAAGTGACCAAGAAAGCCTGGAAGCCTGATGGCAGGTAAGCTAGTCCAAGCAGCACACACACGCACACTGCCTTTTCTGTATTAAAAATGATTACCAACCAATGTACTGTGTAATTATCATCTGTTAATGAACTATTCAACTAATTAATTATTTTAGCTCAGGAATTAATGATTTCACCTCTAGGCAAGACACAATTCATCAATCAGACCAAGAAATTAAAAGAAAGACAGAAAAAAGGGCAAACTGTAGCCATTGAACACCTGTTTTAAAAAAGGGACCTTTACTGACCTTCTCTGGCTCCTCTGTGGTCCACACCTTAACGATGCTCATGTGTTTGTTAAGCTGGGTCTTGACCGCCTGCTCGATCTGACTGTTGAATTTCATGAAGCTCACATAGCTGATGTAGCCCAGCACCAGCAGGATGCTCTCCCACCACAGGATCATGTTATCCAGGAAGAAGATGATAAGCATGATGAGGTCCAGGATGTAGAAATTCACGTCCCTGAACAGAGGCCACCAGGTCAGGTGCAGCATCTCCCGAGAGAAGATGGCACACATGCCGATCACAAAGAGAATGTTGAAGACGGCTGAGCCCACAATGGTGCCGATACCCACGTTGCTGTGGGAGATGAAGACCCCAATCAGGGAGGTGAAGAGCTCAGGGGCAGAGCCTCCCGCTGCCATGAATGTGGCCCCAGCCACATCATCTGAGATCTCCAGCTTGTTGGTGATGACTTCCAGCGCAGGGACGAAGAACTCATCGCAGACGATGGCCAGGGCGACAAACATGTAAACCATCCCTACAATGTGCAGGGCCACCCAGCCCTGTTGACGCTGCTCTATCGAGAACAAGTCCTCTGGGTAGTCACCCTTCCTGTGAGGTGGCTGGGTTGGGGGGTAGTGTGGAGTTGCGGTGGTCAGTGGCGGTGGAGTTGGTGGCGGTTTGGGAGGCTGGGGATCTACATAGATACACTGTTCGATATCCGTCCTGTTGACGACTTTCACCAGGGTAGCTTTAGTTTCCTCAGTCTCATTAGACGCTATCAACTCCTGGATGCTGACCTCCACATGTTCATCGCTACCCACCTCCGCTCCATCATCCGTCTGGGCGGAGGCTAGTGGCTGTGACAGCCTGGCCTTCAAAGTCAAGGTGTAGACGAAACACAGCAGCACACCTGAGATAAAGAAGAGGATGCGGCTGCACCTTAGTCTCCTCCTCTGAGGCAAGTATACGTTCATTGTCTCGACTCCAAACAGGAAGTTATGTCAGATGCATTGCTAATCCTTAGTCATGCCTGCGCTCTTATGTGGTGTGAAGAAGCCAACAGCAGACAAAAAAGCACATGTACGCACAAAGTGTGTTTCATCTTCAGCTTTGACCTGTGGAAGGACTGAAAACCAGAAAATACCTACAGCTTAAAATCACATCATGAACACGTGTGTATTTATAATGTCCCCTCTGCTTGCATACTTGCAGATATACTAAGGAAAAGTGTGTTTGTGTGTGTGTGTGCGCGCGCGCGCGTGTATCTATGTGTGTATTTGAGGGTGATAGAGGATGCAGACAGCCACCTGTTACTATGGCTACATAATCACTCAGGCTTTAGCTTCTCACATAATAGGAGTCTATTGAAAACACGTCAAACATGTTAAAGCGGCGAGAAAAAACAGGAGATCCGTCTAAATAAAATCAGTAAATACTGAGATTCCTGCTGATTGTGGCTTAAAGAGCGCACAGAAATTAGCGTGATGAAATCCGCGCGTGCTGTAAATGAAATAATACTAATAATTTATACTGCCAGATGTGCATTAACGTCAACATGTTTTTTAAAAAAACAAAACAAAAAACAAAACATGAAATCTGCGAGTGAAAGACGCGCGTTGGGGTTTAATTGAGGACAGCCCGGATTATAATGCAAGGTCGGTGTACATCATTAATCTACACTCTATCAGCAAAAAGAGCATAAATCGCAGAAAGCAGCGGTGTGAAGAGAGCAAGGACGCGGATCTTACCTGTGCGGCCGGCTGCTCGGCCCCGCGCCGCTGCGGACTGCTCCTCCAGCTGTGCGCAACGGACGCAGAGATGCTGACTCCGGTTTTTGGGGAACTACAAGGGCGCACCGCATGGCAGGGCTTGTACGAGGCTCAGCATAATGCTACTAAGAGGATAAGCAGCCAAACACCTTTCACCTTCCCTCTCACACATGAGGCTGTATCAATACGCCAACATTCAAACTGCTGCTGGGCTCGCAGGTGTAGTTTTGAGGCGAATCCTGAGACTCTGCTGCCTGTTGAATCGATGTAGAATAATGGGGCGTTCAGGGACTTGCACAGGAAGCTGGGTCCTACTTAGGGTGTGGTCAGGTGTTTTAGATAGAGAAACCGATTATTACGTGAAATTCTTATTTGCCTCACAAAGAAGAAAGCGTTATCTAAACATAAATATCCGCTTGGAATGAAACACTGCAAATAAACGCTCAAAATAATTAAACAGATGAAGTTAATAAAGCTTAATATGATTATATTATTAACTTCTGCTGGCTTAAATGCTTTTTAATTTAATTTTTAATCAACGAACTATTGCGCAGATCGGGTAAACAGCACTTAAAAGGATAATTTCACCATTCTCATTTTAATTGTTGTAAGTGTAAGCATACATCTGACGTCATCATCTTAATCCAGTTAATGTGAGCCTTCAAGCTGATCATAGTACAATATATGCAACTATAACATATCCGAAAAATGATTAAGAAGAACTGCAGAGCAAAAACAAAGAGCAATTAATGAGTGTACCATGGCTGGAATACTCTGAGCTTCCACTAGCAAAGCATGTGGATGTTAGTTAACATATTTAGCATGCTGTGTCATATTAAGTTGTTCTAGGCCCGTTATATTGTAGTTGTTAAGGATGAGTGTCATTCACCTTCTTGTTAGATTAGCAAACATGACACCAAGTGGACAGTGAGACAGTGATTTGAAGACCAACTGTGACAACACAGAGTATGCACAGTGATACTCTGCTCATTGTAACTAATAAAAACTTCTGACATGATCTACAAATTGTTAATACTGTAGTTTTGCGAAGGTACTTTAAATCTTTTTTGCAGAGGCTGAGTTTGAGTGATTGGGGCCGGATAGTGAGGACACTTTTGATCCAGGAGCAGGAGGCAGGGGGAAGCTGAAGGTGGTCCAGTTTGGGACGATCTTCAGAAAAAACAGAAAATTTGTTCAGGGAACAAAAGGTTGTTTGGAAATAATTTTTAAGCTATGTTTTTCTTAATCTTATGGGACAAGTAAATAGAAATTGAAGATTGTTTATATAGCACCAAATCACAACAATTGCTTCAAGGTGCTTTATACTGTAAGTTAAAGACCCTACAATAATATAGAGAATACCCCCTATGAGCATCCAGTTGGCAACAGTGGGAAGGAAAAACTCTCATTAACATCAAGAAACCTTCAGCATAACCAGGCCATTTGCTGCAACCAATTTAAGATATAGAGTATAGAGGACAAAAGACACACTGTGCAAGAGACCCAGAGATGAATAAGAACCAAAGATTAAATGCAGAGTGGTGTATAAACACAGAGAAACTATGTGATGTTGTACACTGACAGACATGAAAAAACTTTTTTTTTTAAAAACAACATTTAATTAAACTTAGTTGGAATAAATTTTCATAATCTTAACATCATGGTTTTGTTACTGAGTCTGCTGATGTGATTTGTTACTTTAACAAATTACACCAATTACTTTGTTCTGTCTTTTTGTTCAGCTCCTCGTTAACACACAGATGTCACCAGAAAATCACATAGCAGCAACTCATTGCATTTGGGTCAGTCAAGTCAGAATCAGAATGGGGAAGAAAGGAGATTTCAGTGACTCTGAACATGGCATGGTTATTGACACCAGACAGATTGGTCTGAGCATTTCAGAAATTGCTGATCTGCTGGGAACACAACCACCTCTAGAGTTTACAGTGAATGGTCCGAAAAATGGGAAAAAATTGAGTGGGCAGTTCTCTGGGTGAAAATGCCTTGTAGGGTTCAGGGGAGAAGGACTGTGTTGCTGTTTGCTGATAGGCAATGACGAATAAAATAACCATTCATTATGATGTTTGCAGAGGAGCAGCTCTGAAGAAACAAAACAGCGAACCTTGAAGCAACAAAAGGCCACACTGGGTGCCACTGCTGCCAGCTAAGAACAGAAAACGGAGGCAATAATTGCCACAAGCTCACCAAAATTAGACAACAGGAGACTGGAAAATTGTTTCCTGGTGTGATGAGTCTCAATTTCTGCTGGGACATACAGATGGTAGTCATGAATGAGCATCGATTAAACACCACAGGCTTACTGAGTTTTGTTGTTGAGCGTGTGTGCCCATCTTCTGATGGCTGCTTCCAGAAGGATAACACGCTGACGCTGAAATAATCTCAAACTGTTTTTTGAATATGACAGTGAGTTTATTGCACTCAGGTGGCCTCATCAAATCTCAGTCCAACAGAACTTTGAGATGTGGTGGAACTGAAGATGGACGTGCAGCCAGCAGATGCTGTCATGTCAATATGAACCAAAATGTCTGAGAATGTTTCCAGACCCTTGTTGAATCTATACCACAAAGAATTAAAGCAGTTCTGAAAGCAAACGTGTGTCAAACCTAGTACTGGCAAGATGTACCCAACACTACAAGTATACCTGCCCGGTGAGTGTATACTGTCAATGGTGGATGCTCATATTAAACACAGACTAATTTTCAACATATGTCAAAAGTAATCTATGTGAGCCAAAAGCTTGGGTTTTACACTGCTCTAAATACACTTTCCAACATTTCTTTCTTTCTCCTATTGGCTCTGTATGATCTCAGTGAGAGCATATATCCTGTGCTCTCAAGATGAAGCACAGAAGCAAACAACCAACCAACCTTTATTTGTCACATACACAATCATACAGAGTACAACATGTAGTGAAATGCTCGTGTCTGAGCTGCAGACAGGCTGCAGACGTAGCTGCGCCATTCCAGGGCTTGGTTTTTAGCATGGAGGCGTCTAGCCAGGACCCTTACTGGATACCAGGGTCTACCACAACCCTACTGATGGTTCAAACTGTTCTGTTTGTAAGGGGACAATCAGGTGAATTTTGTCTCAAAGGTACAGGAAGGAAGTTGAAACAACCAATATGGCCAAATATAAAATAAAACACGTTCTTTTTTAACCTGGAAAGGAAGTTTAACCGTTAAGGATTAACAAGTCTCTGCATGTCCTGAAGAAAGTCAGAACACAAAATACTCTCCAAAATGTGACATGACAAAGGAATCTTCAAAATAAGAATGTTTATTTCATCTTTCCCCTCCCCAAACACTGTGAAGAAACAAAACTTATAAAAAGGTCCAGCACTGGCCTGAATTTGCCGGCATGAGAACATCTGAAAACACAGAAAGAAAAAAAAAAAAAACATAGACATGCAAAGCACTCCATATCAAGTTGAATGCCCAATACGTATCTTACAAATGACATCCACTCACAAACAGAGAAACATAAAAAAAAATTGACCATGAAAACACAAATGAAATGGCAAAAATGTTAGCAAACAAATAAATGCAAAAGAAAGAGTGGCTGGGAAATAGTGAACAATTAAGGAAATGATGAAACACTGGGACAAAAAAATAAGGCATGCACAGCTCCTTCTCATATCATTTATATATTTCATACATGTTTTATATGCACTGAACAGGATCTGTTAGTGAAATCAAGTGGATCTGGGGCGACTAAAAGAGAAGATGCAGAGAGAAGATCCCCCTG